>NC_069661.1:132367500-132670530 GCF_027244095.1 Hemicordylus capensis
CATCTTCTTCCAGTCCAGCTTCTCTCAGTATATGTTCAGCATATAAGATAGACAAAGAAGGAGAAAGTATCTTGTCTTATTCCTTTGCTGATCTGGAACCAGTCTGTTTCACCATGTTCCATCTGGACTGTGGCTTCCTGACCTGTGTATAGGTTGTACTGCAGTAGCAGTACAATTTCTTTATTGGAATCTGGAACCAACTAAGTCACAACTCTATGAACTAGCTTTCAGCTTTCTACAGTTTAAGATAAACTATGCCAGAAGATGCTTGTCAGAATCAAGAATTTAAAATGCAAAATCATACCTCTTAATAAAATCCAATACAGTACTGACCCCAGATTGTGTTCACACAATCTGCAGAAGAAGACTGCAGCTGAAAAGGTTAGGGAAAGTATCATTACATGGAGGCTAAGTTGGAAGCAATCATAATATGTGAGATGGCTGAACATGTTTACTACATACACTTAGTAGAAGTTAAGGTGGATGCCTTAATTTACCATTTCCATTCTTAATTTACCATTTCATTCTTTTTGGTGTATGAGTGACTTCGTAAAAACCTGAACTCTTCTCTTAAATTAAAGATGTTTTGTTCCTAGCATGTCCTTGTTTTTTGAAAAGGGGATTCACTGAATTACACAAGCCTCCCCCAGTGTGCATGCAAGTGTGCACACATATGCAAAATTGAATTTTGCCTGTATACTCAGCATTTATGCTGCATTTTAAGGCAATGAAAGCATCTCAGCTGATCAATAAGAGAAGGAAGCCAGGCCAGAGAATGCAGAGCAGAAGGGCTCAGCATCCTTCCACTCTCACACACAAACATGAAACAGCACATCACACACATATACACAAACACACGCAGAATGTGTCACTTGTAAACTCATACATGATGTTCATAGAAACATACTGTGGCATGCTACATACAAATACATACTAACAAATGCACACTAACTAATTGTCACCTGCCACACATACAAACGTATTCAGCAACACAGAGAGCAGTACATCACATACAGCAACATGCAAGAGTTTACCAAAAGTGGCAGGAGAATGCCACATACAAGCACAGGCAACAATTCTTCACCTACAAACATGTACAACGATAGTCCAGTTCAAACATTATGCTGCATGTGTGTACAGATGTTTGTACACTCATACACGAATTGGTGTGAATGACTGCACCTGTGTTCACTTCAGAAGTGAACCTGGATGCAAGCCCTTCAAATGCATGGTACAGCTAGGAGGTGTGCTTCTGTACCTGCATTCAACATAACATGTTAATGACTGTATCTATACAGATCTTGTGCCTATGCATACTGTACACTCACTGTATGAGTGTTGAACATAACGTGGATGGGCCTAATATGTCATTCACATGCAGATACGACCGCACATCATGTGCAAAGAGAAGCGCAACAGCATCTTACACAAAAACTCACAGAGGCAACATCCCCTCCTCCCTGTGTATAAACACAGACTGTTTTAGATTGTTACTTTGGCAACAATCATTTTTCATTTCATAGAATCATAGATAGAATATTAGATGGTATCTTGGTGGTCTTCTAGTCCAACAATGCAGAAAACTGCGATAATGTCTTGGAGGGAAGATTTCTTTATCTAGCCCAGCTGCAGCAGCAGTACACAGGTAAGGAGAGCACTGCTAATTAATATTGTTTGGAGGCATGGCGTTAAAGTTCTAAATATAGTAGTTTGCTTAGCAAATACATCAGAGAGATAGTTCAATCTAGCTGCTACATACAAGAAGAAAAGGGAAGGGGAAAGACAGACATCAATCTCTCCAGGGAGCTTTCCAGATTAACTCTTACCACAGTGTCACTATGGATCTGCAAAGTGTGCTTCCATATTTCCTGTGTTGTGACACTGCAATCCCTACACTGAGAGCAAGGTGCCGTTCACATTTCCGATGCCTTACTTCAGATTTTATCTTGGCGATTTAGTGCTACAACGTTGCAGGTCTGTTGCAGAAAAATAGCTGTATTTTCCCATTGTAGGAATTTGAGATTCTGGGGATCGGTTTCAATACAATCCTGCCAAGCTGAAGCATTTTACTACTGTTCTAGGATGTAATCTGGAAAGCACCCAAGTAAGAGAATGAAATCGGAGACTATCAGTTGAATAACAAGGGAATCAGAGTAGAGAAAGCATGGTCAGAGAGGGAATGCCCTTCCTGGCTGTCTCTACCCCTAATGCCTCTAGTGGTCAATAGGGTGCTGGTGCTAAGAACTGATGCCATCAGGAGCTGCATCACCAACATCCCTGACAGATAACTGTCTAGTCTGTATTTGAAAACTTCCTGTGTCAGGAGAGTCTACCATTGTACAAGGCAGACTGTTCCACTGCCAAACAGCTCCTTCAGTCAGGACATTCTTTCTAATGTCTCGCCTAAATCTGCTTCCTTGTCATTTCAACACATCGTCCTAACCCCAGGAGCAAGAGAGAACATGTCATATGTGACTTCTTCTATGTGACAGCCCTTGTGATATCTGAAGACTGCTATCATGTCTCCTGTTAGTCTACTCATCTCCAGGCTAAACATACCCAGCTCCTTCAACCACTCCTCATAGGATTTGGTTTCCAGACCCCTCACTATTTTGGTTGCTCTTCTATCAATCTGATCCAGTTCATCGTCATCCTTCTTCTTAAATTGCAGGACTCAGAACTGGACACAATATTCCAAGTGAGGTCTGACCAGCGTAGAATAGAGTGGAATGACTACGTCTCATTATCTGGACAGTATGCTTCTGTTAATACAGCCTAAGATTGCATTCCCTTTTTTACCCCATGTAGTTGATTGTGAGTCACCACACAATCTCTGCGCTGTGGTGACTTGCGAGTAGACCCCTGACCTGGAGGCAACAAGTCTCCCAGCCTTGGGGTGTCCCCCCAGAATGCCCTGCTTACTTGCGTGGGGCATCCTGGGACTTCTGGGGGCCAGGCGGCCCCCGCAGCCCCAACCAGCTCTGTGATGGAGCCAGTTAATGTGTGGATGACCAATCCCGCCGCCCAAGGCTCGACTTCTGCTCATGTGCAGGGAGAGAGGACTTGACACACTCTCCCCGCCAAACCCCTCCCAAGTCTGCACAGCAATCGTGTGTAGAGTCTCATTGGTTCCTTTCACATGTGCTGCTGACAAACCAGGTCTCCCCCAGCTTGTACCTGTGCTTTTGGTTTTTCTTTTTCAAATGCAGGACTTTACATTTGTCTCCAATGAACTTCATCTTGTTGGTTTTGGCCCAATATTTGAACCTGTCCAGATTGGATTGAACCTTGAATCTGTCTTCTAAGGTGCTAGATATCCCAATCCTCCACCTGCCCCCCTCCCCATTCCTCTGCCTGCCCTGACCCAGCTTTATGTCAGCTTCAGATTTGATAAGCATCCCCCTCATCTCCTTCCTTCAAGTCACTTGTGAAAATATTGAACAGCACAGGGCCCAGGACAGAGCCCTGTGGCCAGGGGTGTGCACAGGATTTTTTTCCAGTGGGTGGTGGTGAGGTAAAGCTTGCAACCCTAAACTCACTTATCTGGGACTATGCCCTATTCTATTCTATTCTATTCTATTCTATTCTATTCTATTCTATTCTATTCTATTCTATTCACACATGTTTATACTGGGTGGTTTACAATCTAAAAACACAACACAACCACAATTAACAACTCCCAAGCTGCACCTGAGAATTCATGCCCAAAGTGGACATGGACGTCACCCATCACCATAAACCTGGGCATTTCCAATGCCAACTCTGCAACCAAATCCAACAGCTCGGTTAGGGATTATACTGGGCAGCAAGGTGATCGGTACACTAACAGAAGTCCCAATCTATTCCTGGTCCCAATGCTCAAGTACACACATTCAGCATAGGCAGGTGCTCTGACAGGGATCCTGGAAAGGAAGGTGTCATTCTCATAGACCACAGCCACTCCACCTTCCTACCCATGTCCTCTCACCTGCTCCACAACAGAGTATCCCGTAAGGAGAAGCTGGTACCAAACTGGGCCACTAGCTCCTCCCAGCCAGGTCTTTGTGATGCATACCAGAACATCCCCCTCATCCACAATCAAGTCATGGATAATTTCTGATTTATTCTGTACTGACTTTGCATTTCAGAGGAGCAAGGTGAGGCTCCATGGGTAGTTGGTACTGTTACCCAAGGTCAAAGAGCTGACAGGGCAGCTGGAAGGAGAAACAAGTATTAAGTTTCTATTTTCCATTCCCCTTTGGCAACAAAGAAAGTCTGTATGTCAGGCATCTTCTCCCAAGTAAGCAGAAGCAAGAACAGCAGGACAGAAAATCTGTTTACCTCTGCCTCTTTCCACACAAAGATAACAGAGCCTTCAATTGCCTCCAAGTGCAAAGCCAAATCAGCACTTGGTCTCACACCTCTGGTCCTGAATGACCACTTTGCATCTGCTTGGAAAGAGGGAGCTGAGAAAAAAATTAGGAAGTTATAGGCTATGTATCCCAATGTTGGTCTCCCTAGAGATATTAAAGGCCAAGGAGATGATTAGGCAGCAGATCTGGGATATAGTGACCCAGGAAGATAGGGCTTGAGTTAGGCACTTCCCCTTTCTAGGTAATGTAGTTCACCTCTATAGACCGGCTGTTTATTTGTATGAGCTTATTCTTGCTAAAATGAGAAGGGCATTCACCTTGGCACGCTTGAATGTGTTGCCCTCAGCTCTTTTAGAGGGTCACTATCTTGTTATTTCCTTTTCTCAGTGGGTATGCCCACCCATGTCAGTCAGGACAGGTTGAGATGATTGCTCATGTGCTGCTCCACTGTTTATTTTATAGGGATATTTGGTCGGCACTTTTCTTACCTGCCTTGTTTGAATTCCCCAGTAGGCAATCGGCCTTTTATGTGTCAGTTCTTTTGTCTGTCAGTAATATTCAGATTTCTGTCATGATGGCAATATTTTGTTACATTGCAAGTTGTGTAAGGAAGTAATTGGTAAAATCATGAGTGTCAGTTGTATTATACATTGTTATATTCTGAATTGTGTTCTGTAAGAAAGTACAGGTAAAAATCACAATTGCTTACCGTATTTTACGGACTATAAGATGCTACAGACTATAAGACGCACCTTAAATTTTCATCTAGTTTTTGAGCTTTCCTTCTCCTCTCCCCTCCATCTCCCTTCCAAGCCCTCCCACCGAGCCCCGCTCTGTCCTTTCCCTCCTGCCAGCAGCAGCGAGCCCACGTTGGTGACCCGCGGCGGCGGCGGCGGCGGCTGCTGCGGCTGCTGCTAGTTGTTGCTCATCGCGGCCGCCAGCGGGGCCCACCCGGGACATCCTTCACCTTGTGCCTCCGGCTCCTGCGGGCTGGCGCTCGCCTGCACGGGCTCGTGCCGCCCCTTTCCAGGCTTGGCTGCAAAAGGCTTTAAGAAGCCTTTTGCGCGTGCGCGTGCAAAAGGTTTCTTAAAGCCTTTTGCAGCCAAGCAGGGAAAGGGGCGGCAGGGAGGTATCCTGCCGCCCGATTTCTAAAAGGAGCCCAGTGGGGAAAGGGGCGGCAGGGAAGTATCCTGCTGCCTGATTTGAACAGAACAAGGAGCCAGCGGGGAAAGGGGCAGCAGGGAGGTATCCTGCCGCCCGATTTGTAAAGGGAATACGGCGCCGGAGTGGGGAAAGCACAGGAGGGATAAGTAAACCCTCCCCTGCCCTTAATGGAACCCCCACCCCAATCCTTCTGAACCCTTCCTCCTCCTCTTCCTCCTCCTCCCCCTCTCTTTCCCGACAAGTCCTAAATTTCCAACTTCTCCCAGAGAATCGGAGTATAAGACACACCTGAATTTAGGGGATATTTTTCAAGGAAAAAAGTGCATCTTATACTCCGTAAAATATGGTATGTTATATGTCTGTCTGGTCAATGACTATAATAAAGATTCCAGTTCCAAGTGAGCACTAGCTCTGAACTTGGCATGGTGCTGAGCTGCAGCACTGAGGCACAGCCTCAGCTGCCCCACCCTTCCTTTAAACCTGCAGGAGCAAGCAGCAGAGTCCTGTCAGGCTTGATTGTAGAGAGGAGAGGGGCCCAGCAAAACAAACACACTCCTGGTGGCACCACACTCTCCCCAGCACTTGTAATGGGTAACTGATGGGTCCAAATTCTCATTCAAGGGAGGAGGGGCATGTACTAGCCCTCTTACAACCCTAGACAACTCCACGGGATGTGAACTTGCAAAATCAAAGCAGGCAGAAAAGAACTGCTTCTTTGCTGCACACATTGCCAGAGCATAGCTCTTCAAATGCAGTCTGTGTTGTAATCTGTCCGCTTCAAGCTGAGTCTTTCTCCACCTGTGTACTAGCCTTCTACCTTGCTGCTTCAACCCCCATAGTTCTTCTGTATACCAAGGGGCTAATTTAGAAGTGGTTCAGAGAGGGCACTTAGGAGCAATCATGTCTAAAACACTAGCAAGTTTATTATTCCAAGTTTGAACCAGGGTGTCAGAAGAACTGCTGGCAGCACCAACCTTAAAGCAGGGTTTCTTAACCTTGGGTCCCTAGATGTTGTTGGACTACAACTCCCATCACCCTCAGCCACAAAGGTCATGTCTGGGAATGTTAGGAGTTGTAGTCCAACAACATCTGGCGGCCTAAGGTTAAGAAACCCCGCCTTAAAGCCTCCAAGGCTTCTTGGAATCCTATTGGATCCAATACCCTTTTCAGGCAGACCATCCTAATAGGTCCTTCACCCCTGCGGAAGAGGGCTGTGGCTGTGAGTCCCACCTTAACCAGATGGTGGTGCATGCATCCATGGCAATGGGGAAAATCACAAGAGCACCACCCATGGAACACTGTCCTGATCAGAGCAAAAACTAAATCAAGTGTGTGACCAGCAATGTGTGTTGGTCCTGAGACCACTTGGGATAGGCCCATAGTTGTCATGACTGTGATTAACTCCTGAAATGATCCTGAAAAATTGGTTCCAAAGTGAATATTAAAGTCCCCCAGAACTATCAGTCTGGGAGACTCCAATGCCAATTCTGCAACCAGGTCAGTCAGCTCAGTTAGGGACTCTGTTGAGCAGTGGGATGAACAGAAGTCCCAGTTATGGCCCCCAGTTACCACTAGGGGGATTAATGAACTGGTTGGGCAGCAAAGATCTGGGAAGGCTCCCGGTGGTAATTTTATTCTAATCAAACTGATAAAATCTCATCTGGCATGGTGAGCTCCAGTTTTAGCATCACTCTTTAAATTTATATTTCAGACTGCATGTATTCCTCACATATGAACATAAGAACAGCCCTGTTGGAGGATCAGGCCCAAGGCTTATCTAGTCCAGCATCCTATTTCATAGAGTGGCCCACCAGATGCCGCTGGAAGCCACAGGCAGGAGTTGAAGGCATGCCCTCACTCCTGCTGTTACTCCCCTGCAACTGGTACTCAGAGGCATCCTGCCTTTGAGGTGGCCTATAGCCCTCCAACTAGTAGCCGATGATAGACCTCTCCTCCATGAAGTTATACAAACCCCTCTTAAAGCCATCATGGTTGTTGGCTGTCACCACATCTTGTGGCAGAGAATTCCACAAGTTGATTATGCATTGTGTGGGAAAAGTACTTCCAATTGTTGGTCCTAGATTTCCGGGAAATCAATTTAATGGGATGACCCCTGGTTCTAGTGTTGTGAGAGGGGGAAAAGAATTTCTCTCTCTCCACTTTCTCCACACCATGCATTATTTTAGAGACCTCTATCATGTCTCCCCGCAGTCATCTTTTTTCTAAACTAAATAGCCCCAGGTGTTGTAGCCTTGCCTCATAAGAAAGGTGCTCTAGGCCCCTGATCATCTTGGTTGCCCTCTTCTGTACCTTTTCCAGTTCTACAATGTCCTTTTTAAGATGTGGTGACCAGAATTGTACGCAGTACTCCAGGTATGGCTGCACCATCATTTTGTATAAGGGCATTATAATATTAGCAGTTTTATTTTCAATCCCCTTCCTAATGATCCCTAGCATGGAATTGGCCTTTTTCACAGCTGCTGCACATTGAGTTGACACTTTCAACGAGCTATCCACCACAACCCCAAGATCCCTCTCCTGGTCCATCACCAACAGCTCAGATCCCATCAGCATATACTTGAAGTTGGGGTTTTTCATCGCAATGTGCATCACTTTACACTTGCCAACACTGAACTGCATTTGCCACTTTGTCACCCACTCCCCCAGTTTGGAGAGATCCTTTTGGAACTCCTCACAATCCATTTTGGATTTCACTACCTGAAAGTTTGGTATTATCTGCAAACTTGGCCACCTTGCTGCTTACCCCTACTTCTAGATCATTTATGAATTAATTAAAAAGCACCAGTCCCAGTACAAATCCCTAGGGGACCCCATTTCTTACTTCCATTCCTTCCATTGTGAAAACTCTCCATTTGTACCTACCCTCTGTTTCCTGTCTTTCAACCAGTTAGCAATCCACACATGTACTTGTCCCCTTATCCCATGACCGCTAAGTTTCCTCAGGAGTCTTTGATGAGGAACTTTGTCGAAAGCTTTTTGGAAGTCCAGGTATACTATGTCAACTGGATCACCTTGATCCACACATTTTTTTGACACTCTCAAAGAACTCCAAAAGGTTTGTGAGGCAAGATTGGAGCTTGTCTAGAATTAATCTGATTTTTAAGACAGGAAACAAAACTGGCCCAGCTAATTATAGGCTGGTTAGCCTCCTCTCTATAATCGGCAAATTTTAGGCTAAACACCTGTACTGGAAGCTCCTTGATTGGTTCAACTGAGAAAGTGTACTGGCGGAGGAGCAGGTGGGTTTCAGAGTTGGAAAAAACAACTTAGATCAGGATTTGGTCCTTAGTTACCTAATAAATAAGTACAAGAGTACAGTAAGCCAAGGGGTGCGATGTATGTCACCTTTGTTGACTTCAAAGCATTCTTAGGTCATATTTCTCGTGATAAATTATGGGGGAAATTATCAAACTCTTCAAACAGCCAGATATATATGTGTGTGTACACACACACACACACACACACACACACACACACACACACACTCTCACTTACTAGTGTGTTGCAACCTGCAGGGACATCTAACAAGCCCCATTAGTACAGAGCAGGGGTACTGGCAGGGTTGTATATTGGCCCCATGGTGGATAGACTCTCTAATTTGGAATTTTCCCTGCCAAAATTGGGCAGTAGACATCTAGCCACTCTTCTTTATGCAGATGATGCCGTCCTGCTGCCACAGTCTCTGGTGGGGATGAGGAAAATGTTGAGAGCTCTGGCTGACTACTGTCATGAAAACTTGCTTTCCATCCATCATCAGAAGACAAAGGTTGTCGTGTTCACCAGAAAACCCATTATGCATAAATGGCAAATTAATGGGGTTACTGTAGTGCTGACAATACAATATAGATATTTGGGGGTCATCTTTCAGGTGACAGGTAGCTGGAAAGAGCAAACTAATTCCACTGTAAAAAATGCTCAGAGATCAGCTACCACAATTTTGAGATTATTTTTTCCCTTTAGGGGGTAGATATGTTCCAGTTACCATTAAGTCCAGCCTACATTTCTTAGGGCTATTTTGTTCACTCCCTTGTTGTATGTCTAACACTAAGTTGCCTGTTGAGTTTGGAGACCTGTGCCTAGATCCACATTTTCAACTTTCAGTTGAAATTGATCTGTTTTCCTTCTGAGTTAGCCCCCTTAATTTTAAAAGATGACTATCCTTCTGATTGGATGTATTTAATTACTGAAAAGCTTAAATTGTATGGTTTGTCAATGGGCTATTTACTCCCTCTGGGTTATGATAACACCAAGGTGATCCTCAAGCAGTGCAGCATTACTGATATGGAATATCAGACAGATCTAAGTCATGTACCAAGCTACATAAGATTTGGAGCTGTTAAGCCTTTCCAGCTAAATATTTGTATAATCTGTCATATCCAACACACAGAAGAGCTCTGACATTGGCTTGGCTGGACATGTTGCCTTCTGTGGTGCTGGAAGGTAGGTTCAAGAGAGTCCCATATCTGGAGAAACGGTGTCCCTGTGGGAATGGGAATCCTTTTATATAATAAAGTGCTTGGCGTGCGTCCGTGTCTACGAAGGATGGTGTCTGCGTCCATGTCTCCCTCGGCTGTTCTCACCATGCGCGGAGCGCATGCCCAGAACATGTCAAGGGAGACACGACCGCCGGAACCAGGCGGCCATGTTGGCGGCGGCAATGGGACCAGACAAGCCGGGGGGAGGGTAGAGGCGGCGACAACAGGACCGGCCAAGCCACGGGGAGGGCAGAGGCGGGGGCGGCGGGCAGCACTCTGGGCGGCGGCGGCGAGTCCGGCCCGGCCACGTGGAAGGCCAGAGGCGATGGTACAGGTACAGAAGCACACCTCCTAGCTGTACCATGCACTTGAAGGGCTTGCATCCAGGTTCACTTCTGAAGTGAACACAGGTGCAGTCATTCACACCAATTCGTGTATGAGTGTACAAACATCTGTACACACATGCAGCATAATGTTTGAACTGGACTATCGTTGTACATGTTTGTAGGTGAAGAATTGTTGCCTGTGCTTGTATGTGGCATTCTCCTGCCACTTTTGGTAAACTCTTGCATGTTGCTGTATGTGATGTACTGCTCTCTGTGTTGCTGAATACGTTTGTATGTGTGGCAGGTGACAATTAGTTAGTGTGCATTTGTTAGTATGTATTTGTATGTAGCATGCCACAGTATGTTTCTATGAACATCATGTATGAGTTTACAAGTGACACATTCTGCGTGTGTTTGTGTATATGTGTGTGATGTGCTGTTTCATGTTTGTGTGTGAGAGTGGAAGGATGCTGAGCCCTTCTGCTCTGCATTCTCTGGCCTGGCTTCCTTCTCTTATTGATCAGCTGAGATGCTTTCACTGCCTTAAAATGCAGCATAAATGCTGAATATACAGGCAAAATTCAATTTTGCATATGTGTGCACACTTGCATGCACACTGGGAGAGGCTTGTGTAATTCAGTGAATTCCCTTTTCAAAAAACAAGGACATGCTAGGAACAAAACATCTTTAATTTAAGAGAAGAGTTCAGGTTTTTACGAAGTCACTCATACACCAAAAAGAATGAAATGGTAAATTAAGAATGGAAATGGTAAATTAAGGCATCCACCTTAACTTCTACTAAGTGTATGTAGTAAACATGTTCAGCCATCTCACATATTATGATTGCTTCCAACTTAGCCTCCATGTAACGATACTTTCCCTAACTTTTTCAGCTGCAGTCTTCTTCTGCAGATCGTGTGAACACAATCTGGGGTCAGTACTGTATTGAATTTTATTAAGAGGTATGATTTTGCATTTTAAATCCTTGATTCTGACAAGCATCTTCTGGCATAATTTATCTTAAACTGTAGAAAGCTGAAAGCTAGTTCATAGAGTTGTGACTTAGTTGGTTCCAGATTCCAATAAAGAAATTGTACTGCTACTGCAGTACAACCTATACACAGGTCAGGAAGCCATAGTCCAGATGGAACATGGTGAAACAGACTGGTTCCAGATCAGCAAAGGAGTAAGACAAGGCTGTATACTTTCTCCTTCTTTGTTCAACTTATATGCTGAACATATACTGAGAGAAGCTGGACTGGAAGAAGATGAGCGTGGTTTTAGAAGTGGAGGAATAAACATCAGTAGCTACACTGAGCTACTAAATACACTTATTTTGAACAACAAAATAAAACAATAATAAATCTATAGTTAGTCTCAGAGGACCACTCATTAATTCTACCTATTTTATAGTAAATCCGATGACATTAAATATTATATTAAATATGATTAAATATTAAATATGGCAGCTTCCTATGTTCCTATGATTTCTTTAGTTCTTAAATACACAGTTATGATCAATTTATTAACATACCCTAGTTCAGAAGACAGCACAAGATGGACATGAGAGAGTCAATGTTATACAGCCTTTTTCAGTTCTCGTTTAGGCTGTACCATTTCAAACTGCAGGTGGGGGACTGCATGATTGGGCTTATTCCATACAAAACATTCCTTCCACCCAGAAAATTAGGCAATGAAAAGGGGTTTAGCCCTGGCTGCTCTTGGACATACTTCTTTTCTGTTTGCAGAGTGTGTGTGTGTGTGTGTGTCTTCAGTCATTATGAGACCGCCCCCACCCACCCACAGTCTAAAGTAGTACACCCCAGATACAGGAGTACCACCTTAGTGAGAAATGTGCCCATAGGAAAGTGTGTGTGTGTGTGTGTGTGTGTGTGTGTGTGTGTGTGTGTACAGGCACGCCCTCAGCTCCTGCCTGCAGGCTTCCAGTGGCATCTGGTGGGCCACTGTGTGCTACGATGCTAAAACGAAACTGTGAGACCATGCGCGGTGTCAGGTCTCATGAGTTTCCAGTGTTGTATCAACATAGGTAAGCATGCATATGGCATAAAATTATTGAAAACTAATTAAATAACAATGATTTTATATTAAAAACAAGAAACGTCTGCTGTGGGAAAATCCCTGCAAACAATCCCTGCACCCCTCACAACGTGCTGTGTACTCTCTACTGTACCACCGTGTCAGAAGCTATGCAGTGCTTGGAAGTACTCATGCAAATGCACAAAAACTCTTTATTTATTTATTTTGCAGATTATTAAATAGAAAATTATTCTCATTGGGCATCAAAATCCAGCTCCCGGTTATCCATGGGTAGCATGCATGCACACACCAAGTGTTGTTGGTGGGGTGGGGAATGAGGAATGAGGTGTAGGCAATGAGAGGGGAAATGGCTGGGGGATTCAAGAGAGGATGATGAATAGAGATGGGTGGGGGAGGAATATGAATATGACGAGTAGGGTTTAAATACAAAAATTAATTAATTAAATTGCTGCCTGACCCCAAAGGGCTCACAGTCTAAGAAACGCAAGAAAGACATCAACAACAGCCACTGGAGGGATGCTGTGCCGGGGTTGGATAGGGCCAGTTGCTCTTCCACTGCTAAAAAAGGAGAATCGCCACTTTTAAAAGGTGCCTCACTGCTCAGTTAGCAGGAGTAAGAGACAGCCAGGGAGATGAAACTTGCAGTTTTTCAATATGAAAGCATCCTGTGTGGATGGAACAAAGGGGGAGAACAGTGGAAAGAGAGGTGTGGACAGCCCATATTGACCCCTGCTAGCATTTAGCACATGATGAGGCGATTCTCACAATCAGCAAAAAGCAGGCAAAGGGAGCCTGGCCCGCTTTTTGCTCATCATGTGCTGCAATGGGAGCCACGTGGCTCCCAGCAGCAAACCTCGTTAATTCCCCCTCCTCTTAGCCAAGGTTAACGCAGTGAGCGCTCTGTTAACCTTGGTGTTATGTATTGCTGCAGCGTGGTTCTGTGCTGTGGCGGCACACGAGGAGACCCCTGACCAGGCGGCTGCAAACAGCTGCCCGGGCTCAGGGGTCTCTCCAGGATGCCCTGTGTGCTCTCTGCACGGCCCTCAATCCCCACCGGCTAGATGATGGAGCCGGCAGTTGTGTGGGCGGCCACTCTGGCTGCCTAGGGCTGTCTGGGGATCGTCTGTGGGGAGAGCGGGCTAAGCTGCTCTCTCCGCAAACCCTCTTAAGGCCAGTCTCACTGATAATGACACTCGCCTCTTTCTCATACAGTAAACCTTCCAGTCTGGAAAACCTCTCATTGTGACATATAGGGGGTGCTTGAAGGGAGGGCTTCCTCTCCTTGCAGATTTCTACTAGTGAGGGTTGGGGTCATCTGGAGTCAAGAGTGGAGGGCAGGTTTTGCTCCCCCCCCCCACCCAATGATAAGAGCAGTACTTATCTCTTTCCCATAGAAGAAAGTTGTTGGTTTTTTAAAGCAACCACTGAATTTTATGAGAGAAAGTTAAAAGGTACATTCACTGCAGTTGAGGCTGAAGAATTTTCCCATTCATGGTGTTCCAATAACTCTGGCAACAGAGAGTTAAGTTTGCTCCGATCTTCATAGGCCCATCCTAGCTCCTGTTTTTTGGTTGCACTTAGGGTGCTTTTGAACTTTGTTGCTGGAGAAGACTTTTGAGGATATAATGGACAGCCAGGAAAACAAACAAATGGATCATAGAACAAATCAATCCAGAATTTTCACTCAAGGCACAAATGACCAGGTTCAAATTATCATACTTCTGACACATTATGCGAAGATCCAGCTCCCTGGAGAAGTCCATAATGCTGGGGAAAGTTGAAGGAAAGAGAAGAGGACGATCAGCAGCAAAGTGGATGGACTCAAATACAACAGCAATGAATGCACCACTGAGAGACCTTAGAGGCCAAGTTGAAGACAGATCATCTTGGAGAGAATCTATCTATGTGGTCGCTAAGAGTTGATGCTGACTTGTTGGCACTTAATCAATCAATCAAAAGGGTGTGACAGTGTTGGGAGAGTGGGATGGTATATGGGGAACTCAGTTTTATAGATACATTTTAAAGTGACTTATTAACAAACAAACAAAGAGTAAGCTTCTATTTTCAACCAGAGTTTTAGATGCAATGACAATTACCTTTCAAGAGAATTGTTCTAGCTGAGGAATATTTACACTGAGAATAACAAAGGCAAATTTGTAATCTAAAAATGTTGATTTTAATACAGTTTGTGCTAATTTACTCGATCTTTCAAGTGTTCTTTACAGGTAGGTACTAATAGGTAAACTGTGGTGCACTTTCAGCTGATTCAGAATCTGCTCTAGCACAGGAGAGAAGAGTTTGTTTTTGCCTTTGACTTCTTTCTCAGTTGGAATAATTAAGGATAGAGGCTTACAGCTGTTATGCAGAACAAAGAAGTAGAATTCTGGACTATGCTACTTCAAATGGCAAGTAGGTGGTTTTCATAATACTCCTTGCTTTAAAACACTTCCTTCATGTAGTGAACTAGCACATCAGGGGAAAGGTTTAGCACATGATATGCTGCTAAGTTTTCTACTTGCAAAGTTCTTTTTTTTTTTTTTACTCAGGAAAGTATTCAGAAATGTGCTCCCCACCCCCCAACCCCCCCGCAATCTAAAGCAGTCCAGAATTCTACCACTTCAACAGCCTTATTTAGACATTATTAGAGCCAGTGTGGTGTAGTGGTTAGAGTGCTGGACTAGGACCGGGGCGACCCGAGTTCAAATCCCCATTCAGCCATGAAACTAGCCGGGCGACTCTGGGCCAGTCACTTCTCTCTCAGCCTAACCTACATCACAGGGTTGTTGTGAAAGAGAAACTCAAGTATCTGGGCTCCTTTGAGGAAGAGCAGGATATAAATGTAAAATCATCAACATCATCATCATCTTACCAGGGGATAGCAGAATAGAAGAAAAAGAAATAGAAAAAATCACAAGATACAAAGATCTACACATTGAAAATGAAAGGCTGTGGCAGAAAAAGACCAAAATAATCCCAGTGGTAATTGGCGCCCTGGGTGCAGTTCCAAAAGACCTTGAAGAGCACCTCAACACCATAGGGGTCACAGAAATCACCATCAGCCAATTACAAAAAGCAGCTTTACTGGGAACAGCCTATATTCTGCGATGATATCTATAACAATTGACAATAAAATTCAGCCATCCCAGGTCCTTGGGAAGGACTCGATGTCTGGATAAAACAAACCAGTCAATAAAATTCTGAATTCTGAGAGTCTCCCTTCTGTCAGTATTTGAATGTCATCTGCAACAAGGGAGAGGCCTCATGAACAGACTAATTCTGCCCTCTCAGAGGAAAAAATGCCACTCTACAACAACTGATCCTTCTCAGTAGGAGTCCTGTATTTACTTAGGCAGTAGTTGATCTCTCTTGGCTAGGCAAAAGCAAAGTCCTCCAGAGCAGATTAATAAGGATGTGCAAAACATTTTGATGTCGAAATGTTTCCACTCAAAACAAAATACCCTTTAACTAAAGGGCCTGTTCCGAGCTCGGAGCAAAACAATCCCATTTCGAGTCATTTTGACCTTTCAAGTGTCATCCTGGAGGTCTGTTTTTCCATTGCTGATTTTTCCCTGGCACTGGCTTCTGATTGGCTTGTGATCTCCTTGCTTCTTGATTGGCTTGTTATCATACAAATCATGGGTAACTATGCTCCTATTGAATAGAGGTAGGGAAGAGGGAGTTTCAAAATGTATTTAAAGGGACTGGTAAGCAGAGACAGCCCTTATAGTGTGCCTCTCTTGAAGAGGATATATTAGGAGCAGAGGAGGAACTGCAGCAGCAGAGAGCAGACTGGTGGTGATGGTCTGGGTGGCCCTATCACAGTGGAGAGAGCAAGAGAGAGAGTGACTGCTGGCTTATCTGTATCTCCCCCTTTTGCAGTGTGAACTTTTTTCTATTTTTTTTAATTAATTGTACCATCAGCCCCATTGGCTTTAACGGGTTGCTGGTATGACTTTTTTTTTCTTTTTTGTGGATTTCTTCTTGGAGTCAGGCCCCAGTAGCTTTAATAACCACTGAATAACCTCAGTGGCTTTAAAAACTCACAGGTACTGTGAAGCTTATTTTTTTTTTTTTTTTTTTTTGCTTCTTCTTTTTTTTAAATTTGCAGCCCCAAGCTACACTTTTGTTGCTGCTGTGTGCCTGGATTGCACTTATTTTGTAGGCTGGTGTGTTCTGTGATTTCTACGTGGAGCCCAGCCTGCCAGTCTCTCCCTGTTTCCCTGGTGTTTTCTGCTCCACCACCACCCCAGCTTTTCATTTCATTTCATTTTAGGTACCTGCCTGGCACCCACCTGCCCCTACCCCCAGCTGTTATCCCAGTGTCTGCTTGGCACAAGTCCCTCTGAGAGTGGCACTTGGCAGGACTCCAGCAGAAGATGCCAGGAGGTAAGCCCTCCCACTGGTCATGTTAGAGTTCTTTAAATAGGGCCTAGTTTTGGGGAAATGATTAGATACTAGGTCCTAGGACTGTAGGACAAGTGGGGTGGGTTAGGAAAGGCCACAGTAATTCCTTTTCTCTTCCATTTGATTTACCCCATGGTTGCTCACTCCCCTAAAAAAAAAAAGCCTGCCCCCTGCAATATTACCTTCTTGATTTGGGGGATTTAAATTTTCTAGCTTCTGTGTGCATCACAGAGCACCCTCGACCCCACAGATTTTAAAAATACCTGCTTTAAATGCACTTCATTTCCCCCTGCCCCATCAAAGACTCTTTTTTTTATTTTTAGAACAACGCAAGATGTCCAGGAGGGTGCAAGGCAGATGTAGGAGGGAGGGGTGATGCTGGTCGTGGTGGGTGATGGCAAAGGGGCCTACTCCCTGAGTTGTTCCCACTGATGTGGCTGTTCCATGCAGGCTAATCTTTCAGGGGGAGGATGGCCCAACATCACAGTCACTGGTGGCAGCTGAGCTGGGGGCGTGTGTGTGTGTGGGGGGAAGGTCCTCGTCAGAGAAGCAGCTCTTCCTGTAGCAGTAGAGGTGGCAGCAATGGTGTCTGCTGCTAGCCCAGCCAGATCAGTCTCACTATCCTACCCAATCCTCTTTGGCAGTGCAACCCCCTGATGTGAAACTGAGGAACAGGAGGAAGTCATTCTGCTCCCTGAACCTTCTCAGCCCCAGACTGAGGGCAGTGCTGGTGGTGGCCCTCAGAAGGAACCAGCAGCCCAAGTACCACCACCAAAATAGAGCCGGACTGGCTCTGAGGGCAGCATGCTGTGGGATCACTTTGAACTCTGCCTGGTGACCCAGGCCATGCTGTCTGCATCCACTGCAGGGCACAGGTCAGCGGGGGTGGGGACCCGAAGCAGTTTGTGATTTTGGGGATGGTGAAGCACCTGCAATGGCACCACCTAGGGGCTCCTGTTCCTGCTGGCAGCAAAAGGCCTTGTGTGTCCTTGATTAGTGGGAAGCCTCCTGCTCCCAAGCAGGGGAAGTTGCCTGGGCAGTGAGTACAGTTTAACATATTTGTATACCACCCAAACACATGTCTCTGGGCAGTTTTGGTGGTGAGCAAGCAGTCTAATCACCCAAAGCCTCGTCTCATCACCCATTGGGCCATTGCCAAGATGATCACTTTGGATGACCAGCCATTCCAGGTGATGGAGAATGCTGGCTTCCCTCAGCTGCTCCTACTGTTTGCCCCCAACTATAAGATCCCCTCACGTACCACCTTCAGCAGGCAGGTGGTGCCTTCCACGTACCATGCTTTTAGGGTGGCCATGTCAGGGTTGCTGTGTAGCTTCACCTAGCATAAGTGTGAACTTCACTGCTGATCTGTGGGCTAGTGGCAGTGCGCTGCATGCTTCTTTCCTACTCCCTCTCACTGCACTGGGGGGGGGGGGGGAGGACAGCAAGGGGACATCTGCTGCTGGTGCCATGCCCAGCCGCTCCCACGCAGCAAAGTTCAGGTGGGCTCTGCTACATGTGGAGGTGCTGGACACTAACCCACACACAGCAGGGATGGCTGTCCTGGCAGCCAAACATTCCGTGAGGGTTCATGGTTGACAGATAATAGGGGTTCATAACAAATTTTTAACTTTTGGATCCTGTGGGGGTTTGGGGAAAAGCATTTGTTTAAAATCACCCACTTCCCCATTTCTTTTGTGGATTTAGTGGTAGGTAGCACCCATCATGCCCTACCACGCAACCCACTTTGGTGTCCCTACAAGCTATCTATGAGGAACAATGGGGTGTTTTGAGTTTCCCCATTGTTCCCTACGGCCAAAACACTCAAAACGTTTTGAGTGTTGTTCCGTCGAAATAACTGGTTCAACCAGTTTCAACGAAATGTTTAGGCCATCTGTGTTTCGAGCTTGAAACAAAAGACAAAATCAATTCCATGCACATCCCTACAAATTAAGTGCCTCCAGGAAACAGCTGTTGAAAAGGGGTGGGTGGGTGGGGTGGGAGAGAGTGGGGGCTATTCAGAGTTGTTAGCAGTAGACATGCATTTTGGTACTTAAAAGCTGAGTTAATCTGTGAATCGGCTCAAAGTACAATGCCATTACTTTGTTTATGCATTACTAGTTTGAATTATCCAGTATTGGGAAGAGGGGTGTGTGTGTGTACGGACAGACAGACAGACAGACACTCTGTCTTACAGAGAAAGCTTTCACATCCACTTTTCTCCCAGAGACTCTTATGATAAATAATGCATCATAATGCAAATAAAAGATTTCTGTTGCAAACGAATACTTTGAACATCATTTCTTCTCTCAGCAACTGTGTTGCCAGTTCTATTTGCTACTATTTGAATACCTCCAAGGATTTTCCATTTCAGTCTTGACAATTTCAGCCGAATATAGGTTTATTCAGAATCAGAACCACTGAGAGAAATATCATTGCTATTACTAAATGCCCTGGGACAAGTGAACTAAATAAATCTTTCTGCAGTCTACCATTTGGTATAGACTGGAGGGAACAGCTCACAGCGCATCTGTTGGTCAAGATGGCAGTCTGCTGGCAAGGTGACTGATAGGGTGGAATAAACAAGGTAGCTGTTGATGGGTGGGCAGAACCAAGTGATTCTTTTTCCTTGCCCCAGCCCAAATCTGCACAGCTTCTGACCTGCCAAGCCCCACCAATTATGTACTGTGCTCTGCTTAACAACCAGTCTATTTTGGCAACCCAAGCAGCCAGCATACAAGGGGTTGTCAAGCCCCTGGTGACCCACCATGTTAGTGGTTGGGAGGCATGAACATCTTGCCTTTTGCAGACTTGATCATCTTGTGAGTCACCATGATAAACAGAGTCCACCAGCCACATATTGTGGCATGACAGAAGCTTAATATCTAACCTGCCTTTTGACTTCACATGCTGGCAGCAAAACCAGAAGGTTTATTTAGCCCCTGGTTGGCTCCTGTATGTGGCAGGAAAGCTGTTTTCAGTTTTGTACCTCTCAAACTCGGTCTTGATTAAACCAGCCTCCTTAATAAGTTATAATAATAGATGCCAGCTTTGGCAGTGAGCAAAGGGGCATTCTCTCCCCCTTCTCACCTCCCAACCAGTTAAATAAGTTGCTAAAAAGTTACTTAAGCTCTTTCCAAGCTTTCTGTTAGAGGCAGGCAGGATTTCCAGGAACTGATCCAGATTTCACACCTGGCAAATTGACAAGCTTCAAATAGAGCTGGGAAGCAAGTCCTTCCCCCGCCTCACAAACTACCATTAGAAACAAACTTACTGTAGGTGTTGCTTGCAAACAGTGACACCACCACCACCCCCCAATTTGGCAGGTTTATGCCAAATACGTAGCCTTTGTGCACATGTGTGAATCTGATAGCTCGGGCAGTCATTCAGTTTTTGTAAAATGGGCCTGTAGACATATAGACTTGAAGACACGGACTCAGTAAATTATTTTCAAAACCAGGAAATGAAAGTCATTTTTGCTTCAGCCTTCTATAAAAAAAGATGCTGCAAGGGTCTGCTAAAAGTAAAGTTGTGCTGTAGAGTCGGTGTCAACTCCTGGCGACCACAGAGCCATGCGGTTGTCTTTGGTACAATACAGGAGGATAGGGGTGTGCACGAACCTGTTCGGAGGCCCTTTTACGAGCCTCCGAACAGGTTCAAACACAGGGCTGGTTCCAAGTTCAACAGGGTGTGTGTGTGACTCTTTAAGGGTGGGGGAGGATGCATTTACCCCTCCCGCTGCTTATCCCCCGCCAGCACTCGTTACTGATAAAAGCCTTCAGGGCGGCAGCGCACCTCCCTGCTGCCCCGTTGCCCTCCTCAGCCGGAAGTACTGGGCGCGCTTGCATGCACACACGAGGGGTGCACGTACACCCAGTACTTCCAGCCACTTCCAGCTGAGGAGAGCAACGGGGTTAACAGTAATGAGTGCCAGTGGGGGGAAAGTGGCGGGAGGGGTAAATGCACCCTCCCCTGCCCTTCAAGAGGCACCCCCCTCTAACCCCACTGCGATTCCGTGCACATCCCTACAAGAGGGGTTTATCATTGTCATCTCCCGCACAGTATGAGTTGATGCCTTTCAGCATCTTCCTGTATCGCTGCTGCCCAATATAGGTATTTCCCATAGTCTGGGAAACATACCAGCGGGGATTTGAACAGGCAACCTCTGGCTCCCTAGGCAAGTTACTTCCCTGCTGCGCCATTAGGTAGCTGCAAGGGTTAGGACTTAAATAACTGGTGCTTAGGTGGGGCTGTTTGCAAGCACAGTCTTTAGCTCTCTTGTAATCATCTGCCTCAGAGCTAAAGTCACTTGATAGTTTCATTCGGATCCAAGAGCAGTCCTCTTTTTATCTTCTTCTCCCTCCAAAAGATCTTGCATCCTCATTCTTCTGTGGGGCATATTTACATTACAGATTTAAACTGTTTAACAATAACTCGTTCTCCACAGGGAAGGGGAGTGGCTCTCTAACACAGACTTCTAAGTAAATTAACAATTGCTTGAGCGGGGGAGCTATGATAGGTTTTATGAGTGATAAAGAAGGACTGTGTTTGTCATCCTGCTGACCTATACGGTAAAAGGATCTCTTTCTCTACATGCACTAAAGGGAGTCTGCAGTTCAAGTATTACTATGAAGACTGTATTCATGGCAAAGTCTATTTTGTAAACAAAAATTGAAGATGTGATCAGTATAAGTTCTCAGATTGCAATACTTCACAAATTTCAAATGATATACAACATCTCTTCAAAAGACAAAACATTTTATTCAATTTGGAATACTGGCAAATTAAACCTGAATAGATTTCTACAAATATACCTTAGCTAACAGGCATAATACAACTTAGAATATAAAAGTTTTATAGATTAGATTTCTTCACACTGATATATAGTTATGAACCCCACTGCCCATTGAGATAATCAGGAGAGGTCCATCTGCAGTTGCCACCGGCTCGTCTGGTGACTACTCGGGGATTTGACTACTCGGGGATTCTCCGCTGTTGCCCCAAAGCTTTGGAACATGCTCTCTGCTGAAATAAGAGCCTCCCTATCTCTGACAAACTTTTAAAAAGTATTTAAAGACACACCTATTCACCCAGGCTTTTAATTAAATATTTTTTAACAGTTTTAAGCATCGTTTTAAAATGTTGGTTTAGAATTTGAGTTGTTGTAATGTTTTAACTATTTCTATATCATTTATTTTGTTTTAAATACTGTTTTAAATATTTGTCATTTGTTTTAACTAGTGTTTTAACTTTTTGTTTGCTTGTAAACCTCCCAGAGATGTGAGTATTGGGCGATATAAAAATATGTTAGTTAAACAAACAAAGATAATGAAGACATGAAGATCCTCCATGGCCATATTTATTAGGGCTGTGCAATGTTGGATTGGGAATTTCGGAAATGGCCCATTATTGGCCATTTTGGAGGGTGTCGGAGATAATCCAGATCTGAAATAGGGAAGCCTATTTTGGATCTGAGTTCTCCAATTCCATTCGAGGAATTATGAAGCATTCCAGAGCTCCAAATGGTGGCAGGTTTCCTCCTGTATCATGGCTGGGGATGGGGAGGGGAGACATCTTCTGCCATCTAGCTGCCTGCCCACCCAGGCATATATTTCTTTCTTTTTTTTTTTTAAGTTTTGAGCCAGTTATTTTACTTACAATTAAAAAATGCAGTACATTCTCAGATGCTGCATCACTTCCCCTGAGATTCTCTGATGTTGCATGATTTTTCTTCCGCAATTCTCCAGGAGTACAATTTCTGGGTCACTTTAAAAAAATAGTAATTTTAAAACAATGCATAGTTGCATTCTCTTATAATTAAATGCATAGAGTCTGGCCATTCTTACCTACTCATGGGGCAGCTTTCAGAACTCCCTGTTTAACTGCCCCCCCGCCCGGATTTTTTAACTTTCCCCATAGAGTTCTATGGGAATTTTCACTGATTAAAAATTGAATACCGAATCTGATCTCACAATTCTGAAGGGTCCAGAGAACCCAGAACTGATATTTGTGGTTCCGGATTGGATCTGAAATTTGTGATTGTGCATAGCCCTAACATTTATACTATAACTTGAAAATGGTTCGAAAGATGCCCTCTGCAAGAAACCCTGGGAACTATAGTTCTAGGAGAAGAACAACTGCACATTAACAAATTGTCAACAACCTTGACAAACTACAATTTTCAGGATACTTTAGTGGAAGTAACAACATTAAAGTGGCTTAACACCAATACAGTCTTGTAGTACAGACATGCTGTCTGTTTCACAGTGATATTGGTTTTCCTGAAATGATGCAAAGCTGCTCCTCAGGGAAGGCAGTAGGTTGTATAGTTATCTCCTGATTGGGGCAAAATCACTACCCTGAAACCACACAACCTACTACCTCATCCTGTCAGAGCACAGGCTGGTTTTTGCATACACATTTAATTATTTGTTGGCTTTTGCTTCCGCAGTTCAATGGGAGAATTCCACACTGTAGACTCACTGTGAAGATGAGTCAGTAGAATTTGGGGTGCACTTCAAGGTTGCCATCCCCACCAAATGGCAACTGGGGGATGGAAGTGCCCAACAGGGGCTGATGGTGTCCTTGGGCCATACACCTATGGTGCTCCTGGTCTCTCCCCAGGTGCTGCATTGTGGCATTTGCACCATGACCACCACAAATATTTATATACTCCTTTTCAACAAAATGTTATCAAAGTGATTTTCATAGTAATGGGAAAAAAGAAGATGGTTCCTTTTCACAAAAAGGCTTACAATCTATAACAAGCACACACACGTGCACACACATACAGCCCCAGGTACCGGAAAGACAGAATGCTGGCCTGAAAAGTGACAGGTGCTCACTCCTGTTACATAATAAAAGAGCTAAAAAAGTGTCTCTGCCTAGTTAGCAAAGGTTATGTAAACTAGCTCTCTTCCCTGCCTCTACTTATTGTCTTCCAGTGGCATTCTCTGATAACCATGAGCACCTCCAATTCTCCCTTGGCTACCTTGGCTTCAGGAAGCTGAACCCATCTTGCGGCACACTCAATCTCTCCCTCCCCCCACCATGCCCCACCCAAAGAAGTTGATTGTGTGGGATTACCTCATTGTGCTGCCCAAGCCCACCTGTTGCCTTCGCCACAACAGCAGCACTCTGGTAATAATCAGCTCCTACAATTGATGTAGAGAGGCCACAGCTACATGAGTCTACTCCTCCACAATGTAGACCTTTAATGGCCAATCAGATCTTTTGGAATTTGCACCTCTGGAAACTGAGATGTTTGTACAGTTTCTGAAACATGACTGAACATAGGAAGGCTGTCCCCCCACCCCCTGTGAATCCCTTCTGCTGGATTCACTTACTTTTTAAAAATCAAAACATGTTTGAAGTCCATTCAGTTGAAATGAGTCAATATTTATAGATTTGGGTATAGAGCCCAGCCCTATATACAGCTTTATATGTGGACATTATTTGGTTGGGGTATTATGAATCATGTCCTTAGCTCAAAGAGAACAATTGATTGCTTGATACAGAGGCATCATTTAATCCAACATTTTAATAATTTATCAAAAGCTAATGATCAACATGTAGCATATATAAACAACAGATCCTATTTTCTCATAAGATGGTGGAAGATATGTCCTGCGCCGCTATCACAGCCACTTCAGGAAAGACAGTAGATTGTATAGTTATCTGACAGGCAGGGTATAACCCTAAAACTATACAACCTACTACCTCACCCCAAAGGACAGTCTGACTCTGATTTAGGAAAGGTTCAAAAATCCCCAGTGCTGCATCTCAGTGACCTGAAAGACAAAAAAAAAAGTCTAGAGAAAACAATTAATAGGTTCTGAACCTTTAAACAGTAATTGTAATATTAACTATGAGATAATACATTGGGGGAAATTGTAAAAATCTGTATTTTGGACTAACATTGTTCCTATTTTATGCTTTAACATTTAATTTTCTAAAAAGAAACCCAAAAATGATGTAGGGCAGGAACAGAGAATTATTCATATAATGACACCAGGACACAAGGTAAGTTAAATCATATGTGGCTGAGTGGACACTTTACATGGGGCTGCCGTTTCAACAGTAGCCCTGTGTTTCTGATAATTTATGCATTTACATTTATAGACCATCCTTCGTTCAGGAGCCCAGGGCAATGCAAGACACATTAAATTTACAAATACAATAAAAACACAACAATATAATATAAAACACCATTAAAACACAAGTTTAAAATATCAGAGAGAGAGAGAGAGAGAGAGAGAGAGAGAGAGAGAGAGAGAGAGAAGCAGCAGCAGCAGCTAAATCACAGCTAAAACCATGATTTGAGATCATCAAGACACCCTGGCCATAAGCCAAAACAAAAAGGACAGTCCTCAATAGTTTCCAGAAGGCCAGGAGGGAGGGTGCAAATCAAATCTTCTCTGGGAGGGACTGCCACAGTCTGAGGGCAATCACAAAGAAAGCCCTATCTCACAAGCACAACTGAGCCTGGAGTATGGCATTTCCAGCAGATATCGTCTAGTGAGCAAATTCACATGAAAGAAGGTGGTCCTTCAAGTAACACCAGCTGGCGAGGAGAGGGGCTTCCAGCTGGCAAGCACCTCATTTGCCAGTTGGGTGCAGGAGGCAACAAGGGGGTGCCATGGGCGAGGGGTGCCTTGGCAGCTCTCCCAGACCCTGGTGGTCGAGGGACACTTGTCTCCCCTTGCTCCATTGTCCTGAGGGACTTGCACTGGCTGTCAATTTGTTTCTGGGTACAATTTACATAGCCCGTTATTTCCTTTTAAAGCACTTTACAGTCTGGGTTCCAGTTTCATTGAAACGCTGGCTGGGGCTTCTTTCCCTTCCTCACTCCTAGCAAGGCTGGGGGGAGAAGCCCAGCCAGCCAGCGTTTCAATGAAACACCAGCTGGGGAGAAGCAGTGGCCATGTCCCTTGTGCCTGATGTCAGTCCCAGGGATGGGGCAAGTCAGTCTCTACAGAGTTTCCCCAGTCAGTGATTCATTGAATCACTTATTGGAAGCTCCTTTTTCTATCTCCTCATGAAGCAGGGAGCAGATACATCCAAGACAATGGGAAGGGGATCTGCCAGTAGAACTTTGTCCTCTGGCCACCAGCAAGCTCCTTATGTCCCAGCTCAGAACTGGTGTAATATGTGCCCAGCAAGCGGTACCAGTCAATACCACCACCTGAAACTTCTGAATGCTTTTAAGGGCTGCCCCACATAGAGAGTACATTGAGGTAATCAAACTTGGGACATGACCAAGGCATGGATAAACATGGCCAGATCTGCTATTTCAAGGAAGTGTCACAGATGGCACACTAGCTGAGACTGTGCAAAGGCATTCCTAGCCACAACCACTACCTTCCAGAAGTAAGGCTGAGTCTAGGAAAAACCCGAAGCTGCATATCTGCTCCTTCAGAGGGAGCAGAACCCTGTGTCGAACAGGTTGAATTCCCCATCCCTGATCAGCTTTCCTACTCACCACCACCTCCTATTGTCTTAGGCCGCTTCCAGATGGCAATAAAAAGCACTGGAATAGTGCTTTTCTAAGTGTGATTTCACCCTCCTTCTGCACACTTCTGGAGTCTTAGGCAGTGTTTCTAGTTAGAATCCATGCTCTATCCAGAGTCATTTGCTAGGCAGCTCTTGCTTTCTGTGAAGAACCACCATTCACCACAGAAGTAGTAATCAGTTCTTCATGGACAGCAAGAGGTGCCATGAGAAAACAATGCTGGGACCCTCCTCTGTATCCAGAGAGAGCATGGATTCAGAAGTCCGTTGGTGTGAAGAAATTGAGCTTGAAAAGTGCTGTTCCAGCCCTTTCTTTTAAATACCATCTGGAAGTGGCCCTACTGGCTAGTTGGCCCATATCCAGTCCATCACAGCAACCAGCTCTTGGTTCACTGCCTCCCTAGGATCTGATGATATATAGGTATAGAGCTGGATGACATCCGAATACTGATTACATCATAGCCCAAATCTCTGGAGAGGCTCTTCCAGCAATTTCATACAGATGCTAAACAGGGGGTAGGGTGTGGGGGATTAAACTCTGCAGGACTCCAAAGACAAAAGGCCACAGGGTAGAGCAGTAGTAGTTCACTAGGGTGAACAAGGCAGTTTGGGGCCTGAAAAAATGATGGAAGCTGAACTTGAAAGGATCTAAGTAAGATGTTTAGTGATAATTGTTCCACCCACAGCTGTACTAACATTTTATTCACCTACTGGATTCAGCTGATCTGCTAATTTTGCATTCACAGTATTACAGATATATGTATGCTAGACACAACCTCAAAGTCTTTAGATACAATCTTCATCTTTAAAAAAAATCCTAGCAATACTGTACATTTGTGTTTAGAAGAATAATCCATTTGTTCAGGAATAATGTTTAAAACAAGCATGCACTAAAGTAGCAGGAGATTCACACAGGTATTTAGAAGAGAGATCTTTTATCTTGGATTCTCTGTCTGTAAAAAGCAGTACTTAATTGCTTCACAGGTGAGTCATAAGCCCCCTCATAAATATTAACTACAGACTGATACTTTTAACCCTGATTGTCCTGTGGTTGTTAACAATAAAAAGGTGTGGTTATATTAATGCTTAATGCGCCTGTTACGAAACGTTTTGCTCAAGGGTGAAAACCAATTACTTTTCTGGTTTTTATAAGTGCTTGTAAATTTATTTTAACTTGTTAAAATGCTACTTAATAAACCAGAACAGCACGTACAGAGATCTATGCTACAGTAGGAGAGCCAATATTCCCCTCCTCTCCCAACTGTGTCAGCACTAAGTGAACAACGCCCTTGCTCCTCAGAAGCTTGGAACAATTGCTGAGAAATACCTCAGCAGTCTCTCCTTAAAAGGTACCAAGCCAGTTGTTTCTGTTATGTAATAGGAATATGACAGTTTTAAAGTAGGAGGAGAGATATAAAGTCCAAAGGCGAACAGTCACCAGGATCAGAAGCTTAACTGCATACAGCTCATTCAACCATGAAACTCACTGGGTGACTCTGGGCCAGTCATGTATCTCTCAGCCTAAACTACCTCACAGGGTTGTTGTGAGGATACAAATAACCATGTACCTTGGAGGAAGAGCAGGATATAAATGCAATGAATAGAATAGAACAGAATAGAACAGAATAGAGCTTTCATTAAAAACCACTACCCTACCACCACCACCCCACATGGGATGAAGCCAGGCCAGAATAAAGCCAAGGTAGAAGCTGATAGTACATATACTGCCAGGAGTTTGTCAGGCCATGGGGGAAGTCAGTGTTTAGGTTGGGCCAGGGGCACCAAGTGCAGGGCCAGTGCCTTTGGGGTTAATCTCAGGAGAAATTATGGCTAAGGGAATTCACCCCAACAAAAAAATGGGAGGACCTATCATGCAGACGGTAACCTTTCCATATACTTTCTTGCAAACCCTGCAAATAAGCTAGTTCTAGATGTATTGGAAGCTCTTCACATGGGGCTTTTGAAGCCCTTTAACTCGCATCTCCTCCGGAATGGAGGGTGTGTGTTCACATATCAGCTAGATTTACCCTGAAGTCCCTGTGAGTTATCAGGGAGCAGTTCACACACAATTCGGGTTTTTCACTATGCGTTAGAGTGTAGCCCAATTTATATCCGGGGTTAAAAAAATCCACTATTTGCAGCAGTTTTGGGGGGACAACTTCGAGTTCACAGTAAAGCCTCCCTGTAAACACGCATTAAATCCTGCTGTGCATAGAAGTCCCTGGTGGCTGCTCTTCTGGATTCAGCTCGTGAGGTACCTGTTTAAAATTCCGAAAGCTTTCTTTCCACAGGTAAGAAAAGTCAGAGTATGTTCATGTGCGACTAAAGGCCAAATAACATCGTACAGGAAGCTTGTGCTTAGAGCTTCTGATTTTTTTTTAAAAAAAAGGAAATTCTCTATTTTATAGAAAAATATTTACAAAAGTCACAACAAAAAAGGGATCTCATACATCTTCAGGAAAGAAAAAAAGCAAACACATACTTGAAATAATGGGGAACAACATGTAAGGATGAATCTGAGCATGAACTTGTTAGTCCAGTAATTAATAAGCAGAATCCACTTTTAAAAACCAACATATTAGTCTATTATATTATTTTCTTTGATGTGTTTATAGTAAGATAACTTAATCAAGAATTCAACTTTCTAGCTCTGATGAAACCAGTTGATTTTAGTTGGTACAGCTAGTTTTTTCCATGCAAAGTCTAGCTACCACTAGAAGGTGATTAACAAGTTCTAAATAATCCTTTAATACATCTTGTCTTGATTCTCCAAAAGAAATTTTTAGGATCATAAAAGAATAACTAGCACTACAAGTATTTATATACCACTTTTCAATAAAAGTCCTCAAAGAGATTTTATTTATTTTTATTTTATGATTTATATACCATCCTTCCAAAAATGGCTCAGGGCAGTTTACATCATAGAAAAATAGATAAAATAAAATAAACTTGTACCCTATTATATTTTTAAATTCTGAGAGTACTTTAAAAAAAATCCAACTGTAATAGCTGTAGAAGACCAAAACATACGAAACATCTCAAGCCCCCAGTTGTTCCACATCTCCAGCCACTGTCATCTGAAATATGTTTAGGGAAAGGGGAGGGGGGCGGTTCATCTTGTTTAAAAGAATGAATAGCAAATCGACCAGGGTACCCTGCAGTTCTGGACCATGCTGGTGATGGTGGTTGGTTGGGGGGCTTTAACTGTACCCCCTGCCATGGTCTTTATCCAGATGGTTTCCCCCACACATCTACTATTTGTCGGGTATGTGGGATGCTTTTGCTGGAACCAATGGGAGCTTTTTTCCTTTGACAAATAACAGATGTAGGAAATATCTTATCTGGATTGAACCATGGAGAGAGTAGGGCTCCAACAACCCACAGCCACATGCCTCCCCACCCCCGCCAACTCTAGCTATTTATACTTAAAACAGTAAACATGGAAGCGCTAAGTAAGGCTCAATTTGGAAGGAGCTCTTGAGAAGAAAGGCTTGGACCAGAGGCGAAAGGAAACTTTTGTTTTCTTTCCTAAAGAAACAAGCAAGCAAATAAATAAAACAAGAAAAACAAGGGGGAAAGGACAAGGTAAGTTTGTTAGGTCAAGTGACAGTAAGAGAGACAGCAAACGCCAACGGGAATCCTCGACAGAATCACTATGGGTGACAATATGAGGAAATACGTTACTAGAAATGTGCCATCGCCCTCTGGATCAAAACACTGAGAGTGACCTGGAGTTGAAGAAGCAAATCAGAGAGGCATCACAGAGAGACTGTAATAATGGGTGACTTCAATTATCCTCACATAGATTGGGCGAATTCACTGTCAGAGAGACCAAATTTCTAAACATGCTAAATGACTGTACCTTAGAACAGTTGATCACAGAATCAACCAGAGAGAAGGTGACCTTGGACTTAATCCTGAGTGGTGCCCAGGATCAGATGCAAGATGTCAAGAGTTTTAGAACCACTAGGGGACAGTGACTATAGTGTGATCCAATGCAGCTTATATGTGAGTGGAGCACTGTCAAAGAAGTCCAACATACCTGTACATGTGTTGGACTTCAGAAGAGGAAACTTGACAAAAATTAGGGCATTGGTTAAAAAAAAAAGAGGCTGAAAGGGGAAGTCAGGAAGGTCAAATCACTCCAGGAAGCACAGAATTTATTTAAAACCACAATACCAAAAGCTCTGTTGGAACATATACCAAGAAGGAGGAAAGGTACCACCAAGTACAGGAGGACGCCAGCGTGGCTAACAAGTGGCTTATAGAAATCTATGGTGTGGCCACATTTGGAGTACAGGAGGACCTCAATATCTGTGGATTCCTTAAAGACACCTGACCTTGGCATACATGAATACAAGAAGAAGAAAACAACACCCTGACTATCTGTGAGTCAGGGTGGCCGGTGATGACTGTGGAAGTAATTTCCGGCTGCCATTTTGTGTTTTAGAGCCTCAAAATGACCCGTTTAAAAAAGAAAAGAAAAACAACAACAGTGATTTGGGGGCATTCTGGGGCACAGAATGACTCAGGGGGGACAGCAAAGCATGGTAGGGAGCCTCCCCCCACATTTCCCCCCAAAATATGACCTATTTTTGGTATTTTTTAATACCGGAGCTGTGGAATGCGCTCCCTGCGGAAATCCGTAATTTGAGTTCTCTGTTGGCCTTCAGGAGGGCCCTTAAAACATATTTGTTTGGCCTGGCCTTTCAGGGCTTTAAAAAAATTTTTAATTTTTAATTTGATTTAGGGTTTTTAATTACTTAACACCCCCACCCCCGGCCTTGTGCAGAGGGGAGGGAGTTTGTCCCAGCCTGTCCTGCACGAAGCCCAAGAAGGGTTCCGTTTGACCCTTTTGGTCAAGGGGCGGGGTTTCGGCCAGGATCGACCGATCCCCGCCCCATTCTCCATTCTCTCTTCAGTTGGGGCCAGGCAGTCACAGGAGAAGGAGCTCTCCCCTCCCTCCCTCCCCGGTACAGAGCGGGTCTAGCAACTGGTCGCCTGAAGGGGCCGAGTAGGAATTTTTTGCTCCCAACGCATTGGCCACTGTTGGGGTTTTTTTCGCCTACTCTGTTCTGTGTCCTGGGTGCACAGTTAGAGTTAGGTCAGCCACAATGGCAGGAACAGTGCGGGCGGGGTGGTAATTTGAGGGTTAGAACACCCTTGGATATGTAAAAGGGGTGATTGGTTAATCGCTCCTTTGTAGCCTGTGAGGCACGGGGAGAATGATTGCCACGAACCCTGCTTCAGGACTTCTCCAACCTTTGGGCTGTGCGGTGGACGAATGCCTAGAAGGCGACCAGGGTGGACGAATGCCTAGAAGTATCCAGATCCTCTTTTACAGAAGGGGGGGTTGGCTTTTGAAGGAATTGGGTGGGGTGTACCTGCCCATTCCCGAGTCAGGGTGTGTCGCCCAGTAGGGTGCTGGGTAGGACTTCAGAGTTCTGACCTGCTTCTATTGGCCTGCACTGTTCTCTAAGGGTGATTAATCACCTGGTGTTCCAGTCTTCCATGTCTTGTGTAATAGTTAACAAAGTTGTGGCCCTTTTCTTCCATACTAAGTCTACGTGTCTTCTTGAGCTGGGGTCTGGGGACAATGTTTAATTTTTGTTTTAAAATGTTTTTAAATTGTTAGTTGTTGTGTTATTGTTTTTAATTTGTTTTAGCTTTTCATTGTTTTATAAGTTTGTTTTAATTGTAAACCGCCCTGAGCCATTTTGGAAGGGCGGTATCAAATAAATAAATAAATAAATATTAAAATTTTAAAATCATTTTCTTGTCGACCAGGAACCTAACCCCCACGATCCCACAGCCCCAATATGCACCAGTTTCACAGTTTCTGTGTCCACAGTTGTAGCTGGGAATGGAACCCCCGTGAATATTGAAGTTCTCCTTTACTGCATACAGTTCTGGTCACTATATCTTAAGAAGGACATTGCAGAACTGGAAAAGGTGCAGAAGAGGGCAACCAAGACAATCAGGGGCTTGGAGCACCTTCCTTATGAGGCAAGGCTAGAGCATTTGGGGCTCTTTAGTCTGGAAAAGAGATGACTATGAGGAGAAATGATAGAGGTATATAAAATTATTCATGGAGTTGAGAGAATGGACAGAGATAAATTTTTCACTCTCTTGCAAGAGGGGTCATCCCATGAAATGGAAGTCCCGGAAATTTAGGATCGACAAAAATAAATACTTTTTCACATCACGCATAATTAATCTATGGAATTCACTGCCACAGGATGTGGTGATGGCCACTAGCTTGGATGGCTTTAATAAGGGCTTGGACCAATTCATGGAGGACAGGTCTATCAACAGCTACTAGTCTGATGGCTATAGGCTACCTCCAGCCTCAGAGGCAAGATGCCTAAATAGCAGTTGCAGGGGAGCAACAGCAGAAGAGAGGGTATGCCTTCCTCTTACCTGTTAGATTCTCAGAGGCATCTGATGGGCCACTGTGTGAAACAGGATGCTGGACTAGATAGGCCTTGGGCCTGATCCAGCAGGGCTGTTCTTATGTTCTTGCTTCTTGTAGTTTGACCCCTGTTTGTAACTAATCTTACCTAGTAATTGGGACGAGCAGAGAAGATTAGCTGTGATGAGAGAACACACAACCAGTAACTCCTCTTTTTCTGCGAATATGCCTTCAAACCCCTCCCAGCTTTCCCTCCCTGCAGAAAGGGAGCCTTCAGAATTTTGGACAGGCAGCATATGGTCCTGAGAGCTCCTTTGCACATGGTAAGTGTGCAGCATGTAGTCCATCTGTGAGGTCAAGAAAAAGATTCAGAGGCTCAAGTTGGTGTCTCAAGACAACTTTCCAGGCTGTTGCAGCAGATCACAAAATATTTCAATATTCTTTTCAGATAGAAGAACCTTCAAATCCACCGACTTATGGTTGCCAACAAAAACAGGACAGCATTTAAAGAGGCTACAGTCCAGCCAGAAATCAGGACTTCTTATTCATGGATTTCAACAAGAGAGAGTTCAACAATGTACTTGACTCTTCAATTGAGATCAGTGGGACTTAGAAGTTCTTAACTTTGGCTGGGTTGGGTCTTTAATATTTTTAACACCCTCCTTTTTACCTGCACTTGTCCATTGCTTTGCTGTGCTAGTGCCAAAGAGCTTTGTGCCCACATCTAACATGGCGGTGAAATGTGACATCTGCAGTTGAGCTCATGCTAGAGCATGTTTCCATGATCTCCACAGGAGGCTGTGATGGCTACCAGATGGTCTGAGCTCAGAAAGTAAGACCAAGCCAACTCTGGGGATAGATATATGAGAGAAAGGTGTGTGGGGGAGAGGGAGAGAATATGCATTAAGAAAAAACTATCGCTTTAAGTAACAATTCAAAGCAGGGCTTCATTTGACAAAGAAAAAAAGAAAACATTTGACAAAAAAGAAAGCATTTGACAAAGAAAAAAAGTGTTGCAGTGGGGCAGGGGAAAGAAGACAAATTCATGTAGTTATATAGAATACATCTCTGTGGATACTCTTTGTCAGTCAAGTATGAATTTTATTGTAGCATTTCTTAAACAGGTGAAGAAATATTTAGGATTACAGCCCATATTTACACATATTTACTCAGAGGTAAACTCAAATAAGTTCCATGGGACTTAGGAAGTGTGCATGGGATTGCCATTGCTAATCATATGCATTGCTAATTGTATGGATGTGCAAATTATCAAGTTCTCATCACTCAATAATTATTAAATAATACAACATCCTGGTACTAACTGGTGGAATATCGCTGCAGTATTGCAATAAACAGGATGAAATCTGCTGCCAAACCTTGGGTGGGCTGGGGAAAATGTGCCCTATTCAAGCCGTGCTATAATGCTTGAGATCCATCCAAACAGAGACCCAGATCTGCAACCCATTTACCAAAAGAGCACTGTGGAATATGATGGTAAAGAAGTTGCACAATCACTACTGCTCTTAATTAACCTTTTGTAGCATTCCAATTGCTTTCAAATGGAGTTGTGTGTGTTTGTAATTCCTAGTGCAAAGCTTTTACATGGTTAAATCTTCATTCGTTAAGTGAAAGAAAGACTTTGAGGTGGCAGGAACCAAGCAGATCACTGCTGGCAGGATGTTCAACAGCATGCTATTCTTGGTGTCAATTATTCATGATGCCAGTGCCGAGGGCTCTAATTTTACATAAGTGAAAGCAACAAGGGAACTGTTATGATAATCAGCTAAGAAAAGCACAGAAAAATGGAGACTCACTTTGTACTGAAGGCTTACTTTGCTATTATACTTTTCACAGAGGTTTCCTGTTCAGAAGTTGCCCCCACAAAGCCTCCAAACTGCTCTTTAAATATACAAGCAGAAGCCATTTGAGGAAATAGCTCCAAAGAAGCGTAAGATAAGAAGCCACTTGCCTTACCCTCACATCAGGCTTCAGGAAGGGCCACCGGGTCCCCACATCTTACTAAGTGGCATGTATGGGGGCTATGATCACATCCATCAGAAACCTCTTGGCAATAACCCTTCCTCCTCTTGTGGAATTTCTTCCCAAAAGAAGCTCTTCTGTGTTCAGGTTTTTATATTCCTGCCTAAGCAAGGAAAAAAAATTTTTTTTCAAGAAACCAAAACATACAGGGCTTTTCAGACAACTCTTTAGCTCCTTAAAATTGCAGGCTTACATGCTGCACAGCCTAACACAGGCATTTTAAGAACCACCTATGCCACTGTGGGCATCTCACACACACATTCACGGTGCTGCACAGCAAGGGCTCTTCCACTATTGCTTACCCTCATGCAACAGAATGTTGTGACGCTACCTGCACTGGGGATAATGCATGCAATGTGCGATTGGACAAGGGTAGTAATGTTGCGCAGCATGTTGGCTGTGTTTGTTCCATCCCCACAGCATCACGGGCGGTTCTGAACATCGTGTAAGTAAGTGTTCAATTTTTTAATCTGCTTCCTTTTAAAATAATGATCTTAAGCTGTATGCATTTATTTTCTCAGATTTTAATTTAAAGAAATGTGGAATAACAAACCAAGAAATAAATGAAAGCTGCTAGTGGTGACCAGAGATTATCCCCTCCCTCTCTTACCCTTTAAACCTTTCCCATAACAAACTGCAGTGCCAATCTGTGGAGGCAGCTCTTCTGTAGAGCAAATCCCAACAGAAAAAACCAGGAATGCATATGGAATGTGTATGCCAATCTCTGATAACTGCAGCCCATTTACAATCTTAATGAATAAACTGAATTTAGACTGTAAGCTCTTTGAGGCAGGCACCTGGTTTTTGCTGCACCATAAAGCTCTGTGTTGATGGTGGTGTGTCAATCAATAAAAAGCCCAGCATACATCCCACCTACTTTGCCACCCAAATGGAACAGTAAATCAGAAATATGGAGGATGCTGACATTTGCTACTGAGGTTTAAGACTGAATGAGATCCAGTGGGGAAATGTCAGAAATGTTTAGGGCTGTTTTCACAGTTTACACACCCATGGAAATGGCTATTTCCTGTAGATGATGGAAATCGGAATTACATTAGGGGCTTTATTTAAGGCATTCTGTTGGCTTTTAGATTTACTGGTAAGTGTCAGCATTTTCTGGTATTTCTCTAGCTGCCTCTTAAAACTATTATAGGTCTCATAATAGTAATAAAGAACTAGACAGCACATTTCAGGACTACCCAGCACTTCACATTCATATCAGCAATCCTTATAAGCAATTATTACTAGCTCCCCATTGTAGATGTAGAGGCTGAGGTGGAGATGAAGCAGCTTCTTTAAGGCTACCTCATGTGTTCATGGTGGAGGCGAGATTTGAGCCAGAGACTGCCTGATTTCATTCTCTGGGCCAGCCTAGAATGCTCTTTCCACAGTAATGAAGATAATATGTCAGTCGGCATTACCCGCTGAACCACCACTAGGTGTCACAAAACAATCTTGCAAACAAACAAGGAGCAATAAGGGACTCCGTATACCCGTTGTATAGGTGATTTCCTACCCAAACACCCAAAAGCTGTTTTGGTTGGAAATCTGTTGAAATGTATTGTGAGCCACAAGACTGCACATGTTGCATCTCTCTTTCTCAAATGTAGCGGAGTCACATGCAAAACTACAAACACTCCACTGGAAGACCTTCTCTAGCCTACAACCACAAGCGTGTCTTAGCCATTACGAACATGTATGCATGCTAAAACCTGCACAGCAGCACATGTAACTGCCTGTGATTTTGCTTCCCTCCTCAAGTTCAGAACTACCCAAACCATGGGATTGTGTGCCATAATCCAACAGGTATGCCCATATAAGGCAATCCAAAGCCATCATTTACTACCCGTTTAAACCAGGTATGCACACTTTGGTTAAATTTAACCATGGCTAGCTCTGAAAAGAGAAGTGGGGACAGGATTTGTGCACAAGAGAGAAGGAATGAGCAGGGAGAAGCCCACGAGCATATTCTTGATCTCCTCCCCACAGGGCCTCAGTCAAACAAAACTAGGTTTTTCTTGCCAATATGGGGTCCTAGAGCCCTGGGAGCATGCACAAGCAGATTTATTTATTTATTTGTTTTTGCATTTTTATACCACCTTTCGTTAAAAGATAGCCCCAAGGCAGTTTACAAAAGTTAAAAACATACAATAAAAACATCACGCTAAAGGTATAAAAACATATAAAAACAGGCATAAAACAATACAACAGATAAAAACAACAGATGTTTTACTTTTAGCAGAAAATGGTTCTGTTAAAGACATATTAAACTTTGCAAGCCAAAGTGAGCCTTATGTGAATTGAATAATGTACAGTTCTGTGTACAGATCTTTTAAATATAAAGTATATGTAATTTCTCAAGTTATTACAGGTATAATGACTAAAGAAAAGAAATGTTATAGATCTCATCACCACACTTAAAGAGCTTATAGAAGATGAATATATACACAGCACTATTTAAAAGAATATTTAGCTGGAAAATTAGCCAGAAATAAATTAATCCCCCCCGCCCAATTTCTTTGGAAAACATATTATATGAATCAAAGTTCAACAATGTATTTGTATGTTAAATGTTAAATCTAACATTTCCAGCCTCAGTCCCTCACCTGTCATATGAGGACAATAAAACCAACCTACTTTACAGGGTTGATTTAAGGATTACCATAAAATAACATACATACAGAAAGCATCTGTAACACTCTACAATGATCTTCACTATGTTTAGCCTACTATCCTTAAGGAAAGTAAGCTTATGAGATTGGGTGCGCGCGCACGCACACACACACACACACACACACACACCCCTCTACCTGTCTCCCACTATCAACTTCACAATGCCTGGACTGATATGAACTAAATTGGGTACAGTTGTAGGGATACCTCAGTGGCATAGTTTGTGATGATGTCATCCACCCCAATTCAAGATGGCAGACAAGTGAACTTTTGAGGTGCAAGCAGTCAGCTGAGTGATCAACTTGCATGAGCAGTAGACTAGAACATAACATAAGAACAGCCCTGCCAGATCGGGCTCAAGGCCCATCTAGTCCAGCATCCCGTTTCACATAGTGGCCCACCAGATGCCACTGGGAGCCTACAGGCAGGAGTTGAGGGCATGCCCTCTTTCCTGCTGTTACTCCCCTGCAACTGGTATTCAGAGGCACCCTGCCTCTGAGGCTGGAGGTGGCCCAGAGCAGGGATTCTCAGTGTTGGGTCCCCAGATGTTATTAAACTTCAACTCCCATAATCCCTAAACAAAGGCCACTGGGGTTGGGGATTATGGGAGTTGAAGTCCAATAACATTGGGGACCCAATGTTGAGAATCCCTGGCCTAGAGCCCTCAGACTAGTAGGACATAGGACATAGAAAGCTGCCATATACTGAGTCAGACCATTGGTCTATCTAGTCCAGTATTGTCTTCACAGACTGGCAGCAGCTTCTCCAAGATTGCAGGCAGGAATCTCTCTCAGCCCTATCTTTGAGATTCCAGGGAGGGAACTTGGAACCTAGATGCTCTTCCCAGAGAGGCTCCATCCCCTGAGGGGAATATCTTACAGTGCTCCCACATCAAGTCTCCCATAGTAGCCATTGACAGACCTCTCTTCCAGGTCTATCAATGGACTACCAGATGATGTAATCATGGAAAGTAACAGCACATACCTTTCTGAGCAAGGCACATTGAAAACTGGAAATATATATTTATGGGGTCATGGTGGTGCATGTAGGAGTGGGATGGGGTGGGAAGTTAGATGGACTACTTGTTTACCATGCAGTGGCAGCAAAAGAACATTTATTAGCCAACTTTCCTTAAGGAAAGTAAGATTATGAGTGTGTGTGTGGGGGGGGTGTCCCCGGTATGTATGTCTTCCCTTGACATAAACTTTACAACGCCTGGACCAATTTGCGCCAAGTTTGGTACAGTTTTAGGGAAACATAGGGATACCTCAACAGCATAGTTTGTGATGATGTTCATTCAACCCAATTCATGATGGCAGTTGAGTGATGTTTGAGTCACCAGTGGGCTAATTCATGAACTTCCTGATTTGAAGCAAATTTGCTACAGCTGTAGGGACACACAGGGAAGCCTCAAGGGCATAGCTTGTAATGACATCCTCCACCCCAATTCAAGTTGGCAGACACATGACTTTGAGGCACCCGTGGGCTAACCTGAGTATCGCCTAACCAATTTGGACCAAATTTGGACCAATTGTAGTGACACATATAGACACCTCATGCATTTGTGATGTCATCATCCAACCCAATTCAAGATGGTGGATGCAATAATGTTTCAGGTGGAAGTGGGCTATCTTGTGAAGTGTATAGTGAAAGAAAAGTAGGCAGTTTAGTTCTTACCAGAAGTTCTTGTTCATGAGGGAGGCACTTTAGCAAAAAAATATTTCAATGTCAGAGCCATTTCCCACTGTACTGACCTCCACACAGGACTATACCTCCTGGCACTTCTGTGCACACTTTCCCAGAAGGGCTACACTTTCTAGCACTCATTACACACTTTCCAAGATGACACAGGTGCTCTGTTTCTCTTAAAGGAGCACCAATACTGCACAAAGTACAGCACTGCACAGTGGTAATGGTCTCTTCTGAATGATGCCAGAAAGATTTCAGCTTCAGCTTTGCATAGGCCCAATACTAATGCAGTGCATGGCAACAAAATATTCAATTTTTCTTAATCCATTAGTAAAGTTCTCAAAGCAGTAACAATATAAGGTCGTTCACAAGACCGCTTGGGCTGCGTCTTGGAAGGGTTGCCCCAGTCAGCCGCACCCTGGAAATGGCCTATGCACATGTGCACCAGGGTGCGCACCTTGCTGACTGGGGCTGCAGGGAGGCATGCTGCAGCCCCATGCATCCGCTTTTTATGAGAGCACCAGCGGGGGGAAAGCGGCGGCGTGGGGGCTAGCAAGTAGGCAGCTCCACCCATGCCTCTTAAAAGGAACCCCCCACCCCGCCCTCCCGGGTGTGCACGGAACCAGTTCAGTGCACATCCCTAATACATAGATACATACCACTAGGTAAAATTAATTAATTCACTCAACTGAATTATCCTGAATTAAAGGCTAGCACTGCTCTTGGTTTTCAAATAAAATGTGGGGAACAAATAGTTAAAACAATGCTCGCCAGCTGCTGTGGAAATTCAACACTTTCGAGAAATGCTTTGCAGTGTGTGTAAAAATATACTACATACTATACAATATGTACACCAAAAATACACTAAAGCCAGTCAGAGAAAATCCTGTTTTCAACTACTTCCTCCCCATCTAACCCCAACATTAAAATAGTTGTGTATGTTGTGGTTAACCCCTTATTGCTCTCTCTTATTATTTCCTCTGAGCTGTGTTCTCTGTGGAGTATGTCAAATGGTTTTAACATTCCCCATAAAGGTATAGCAAAAGAACTGTTGAGAAATGTTAGTGGTCTAACCAACAGCAATTTACTTATGGAAACCTGGCCTAACCACAAGCTCAGCTGAACTCTGTACACACTAACTTAATTGAAACTGCCAGAGCACAGCCCCTCCTGCAATAGGGATCATTCTTCTTCTTCTTCTTCTTTTTAAAAAGACATCTCTGAGGCAAGTTCTCTATCTCAACCATAAGGTTTCAGAAGTTCTTAATGCATGGAATGCTGCCATACTGTACACCAGGGAAGGAGGCAAGTGGACGATGTATCACAGGGGTGGTCAGGAACTCTGGGGCTTGAATCAGGGTTTGAAAACTAGTATCTAGCTTAGGGAGCTACCTGGAACTGTGCGCACACAGGCACAGAAGAGAAGAGGGCTGTAAAACATTGGACCCCTGCATTTGGTAGATAGTATGAAGCCCCTGGACTGGCCATGTTTGGTATAAATACTAGGAGCTGGATCTTCTACCTTTCCCTGGTCAATACCCTCTACATGGGCTCCTGCCTCAACTTCTGCTCCAGTCCAAATTCCCAGCTCTAGCTACTAACCTTGGGGTCCCTGGGTTGGAGAACACAAACTCCAAGTGTAGATTTTAGGCTTGGCCTCAACAGGGATGCTATTTCTAGTAGTATATCTGTGGTAATAGTAATACATATTTTTAACTGTTAAATCCAATACACACATTATTAGAGCTAACAGTTATGCATAATCAATTGCTTACCTGAGTGATCTACTTGCATGAGCAGTAGACTATCAGAGGAGCTAATCATGGAAAGTAACAGATGTACTTTTGTGAGCAAGGCACATTGAAAAATAAAATAGCTTTTTATGGGATCAGTGGTGGTGCATGTAGGGGTGGGAAGTTAGATGAACTACTGGTTTACCATGCAGTGGCAGCAAAAGGACATTTATTAGCCTACTTTCCTTAAAGAAAGGGAAAGTAAGCTTATGAGATCACCCAGGGGTGTGTGTGTGTTCATATGTGTCCCTCCCCACCACCATCAACTTCTCAATGCCTGTACCAATTTGAACCAAATTTAGTATAGCTGTAGGGACACCTCAGTGACATAGTTTGTGATGTCACCCACTCCAATTCAAGGTAGCGAGCCTGTGAACATTTGAGGTGCAAGTGGGCTAACTTGTGAACTGCCTAACTGATTTAAACCAAATCTGGTACCGTTGTAGGGATAAATAGGGCCAACACAATGGTGTAGTTGTTGATGCCATCCATCCCAATTCAAGATGATGGACACCTGAATGTTTAAGGCACAAGTGGACTAAGTTGTGAACCAGCTAAATGAATTGGACCAAATTTGGCACAGTTGTAGTGACACATAGGGACACCTCAATGGTTTAGTCATACACCCCAATTCAAGATGGTGGATGCATGCATGTGGATTTGAACCAAATCTGGTACACTTGTAGTGACACATAGGGACACCTCAACAGAATAGTCTGTGATGATGTCATCCACCCAATTCATGATGATGGACACCTGAATGTGTCCGTGAACGTTTGAGGGACAAATGGGCTAACTTGTGAAGATGGTAATTACCAATTAAGGCAGATAATAGGCAAGGAAAATAGGAAAATATATTTCCATTTTCATTGAAAATAGGCAGATTAGTTCTTACCAGAACTTATTGAAATTATTGGAGACAGTGGAGAAAGTGGGAAGAGAGTAGGCTGGGGCTACACAGGGCAAATGGTGCACTGCAGAGAGCACTAATCCCTACAGAGTGCACTAATTCCTACTGCATGTGGCTAAGGGCATAAAATCATTGGATGGTCAAGTATGGCCCAATTAGTGAGATGGTCTAATCTGCATGCAAGTATACTTAGGTTTGAACCCTATGCACATTTACTTAAGCATGAGCAACATTGAACTGAATGGGACTTAGAATCCAACCCTATGCACATTTACTTTAATCCATTAATTGGACATAAATCCAAGTGGAAAGCTTGAGATTTAGGTCTAAAACACATCTCAAAGTGGTTGGAAGCCCTCAGCGTTCTGTAGCCCACACTCCACACCACCACCCATTCTCCTTCCACTCCTGCACCAGCAGTACAGGGTTTCATTTTGTAACACCTGAGAGGAACAAGGAAGTTACAATGCTGCCACACGGTAAACAGAGAGAGCCAAAATGGGGCTTTCCAGTTGACTACAGTCACTGAAAGAACAAAGGCTAGAACAGTCAGCTGGAGGTCACTGACAATGTGGAGATTTTTTTCTAGGCCTCCTGTGTGAAGCAGGCCTTTCTTCCAAATAAATGTATTTAACATTGGACTGCCTGGCTGCCATTTGAAACTGTAGAAAGTCATTGCTGCTTAAATGAGTGTTTGGGGTGCAAATGCAGAACATGGTTTTGAGCGGTTAATTCCAGTGTAGCTGATCCATACTCTACTTTGTCAGTATGTAAATGAGCAGCTTCTGTGAATCGAAGCTTTGGGATGATTGCTCCAAATATCTTTTGATTCATCAATAGAAGCTACTCTGAATCAACAAGCTTTCATAAAAACTATTATTCAGAGTTTCAGGTTACTAAATCAGCATTTCTTTACACTAAAACCATTGCTATAATTGCATCAACATCGTGTATGCCCAGGCAATTTTTGGCAATGCAGCATTACCACATTACCACTATTTTTCATTCATCTTGCTTTTCATCCTAAAATGAACTTGCCTTTTTCAACTGCAAATGAAGAAGGAAGGAAAAAAGCTTCTAATTTAATTTAATTATCTCTAGTGGCTATGCCCCAAACAGACATAGTTTTTATGCTTTTATTTTTTTAAAATCAACCTTCTGCACCTGGGCACTCCAAATTTTGCCTAAGGAAACCTGAATCCTGCAGCCTCTATAAATTATGCAGCCCAAGTAACTTTGTGTAATTTTACTTATTTTAGTAAAATACTCTGCCATTTTTATCATGTATGCGTATATGTATATGTGTGTGTGTGTGTGTGTGTGTGTGTGTGTATGCATGTATGTATTCAAATTCTATACCGCCCTTTGAAAAATGGCCCAGTGTGGTTTTCATAGAGAAATAATAAATAAATAAGATGGATCCCTGTCCCCAAAGGGCTCACAGTCTAAAAGAAACACACCAGCAACAGTCACTGGAGGTACTGTGCTGGGTCTGGATAGGGCCAGTTACTCTCCCCTGCTAAATAAAAGAGAATTACCACGTTAAAAGGTGCCTCTTTGCCCAGTTAGCAGGGGCTAGTTTTTTTAAAAAACAAACTGTTCTACATTACATCATTCTACTTTTTAAAAATATATATATTAGTCATGGAGAGGGGCAAGGAACTATGCAGGGCACCGAAGCCCCACTTTCAACTATTGGAAAGCTTTCCTTAGTTTGCCCTTCTGGCTTCTGAGCTTTCAGTAGAACCATTTGCCCTCATAACCTTTCAAACTGTCTTCACACCCCAAAGGGCAAGGAATGTGTACTTTCTGATCCTCTTAGGAAGCTGAATTCTGCACCCAGTACTCCATCCTGTGCCTTTTCTATGCTGCTATGGAAGCTCTTGGATACGCTGTCTGGAAAAAAACTACTGGAGACCCAATACAAGCCTGAAGCAATTTTGCAGTCTTTCATGTGATGTAAAGATTAACTTTGCACATGAGTTCTGAAAAGATTTTCCTTTCAAAGTTTATTCTACTGTGCATGCTTACCTTGTAATAGTATTATTATTATTATTTTAGATTTATATCCCGCTCTTCCTCCAAGGAGCCCAGAGCGGTGTACTACATACTTGAGTTTCTCTTTCACAACAATCCTGTGAAGTAGGTTAGGCTGAGAGAGAAGTGACTGGCCCAGAGTCACCCAGCTAGTTTTATGGCTGAATGGGGATTTGAACTCGGGTCTTCCCGGTCCTAGTCCAGCACTCAAACCATTCCCAGGCACAAGGGGAACCAGCATGGCTTCTGCAAGGACAATTCTTGCCTCATTACGCTTTTGGAGTTATTTGAGAGTGCCAAAAGAGGCATGTGGATAAAGGTGCTCCAGTTGACATAGGATACTTGGACTTCCACAAAGCTTTTGACAAAGTTTCCCACCAAATGCTCTTGAGTAAATTTAGCAGTAATGGGATAAGTAGACAGGTTCAATTGTGGATTGGTAACTGGCTGAAGGGCAGGAAACAGGGGGTAAGAATAAATGGACGGTTTCCACAATGGAGGGAAGTAAGAAGTGGGGTCCCCCAGGGATCTGTCCTGGGGCCAGTATTCTTTAAGTTGATCATAATTGATCTAGAAGTTGGGGTAAGCAGCAAAGTGGCCAAATTTGCAGATTACACTAAACTGTTTAGGGTGGTGAAATCCAAAGCAGATTGTGAGGAGCTCCAAAAGGATCTCTCCAAATTCAGTGAGCAGGCAATAAAATGGCAAATGTGGCTCAGTGTTAACAAGTGGAAAGTGATGCATACTGGGGCAAAAAAACCCAACTTCATATTAACACTGATGGGCTCTGAGCTGTCAGTGACGGACTCCAAGAGAGATCTTGGGGTCGTGGTGGACAGTTAGTTGAAAGTGTCAACAGTGCGTGGCAGCTGTGAAAAAGGCAAATTCCATGCTAGAGATCATTAGGAAGGGCATTGAAAAGAAAAACACTATGCTAATATTAATAATGCCTTTATACAAATCTATGGTGCAGCCACATTTAGAGTACTGCATGCAGTTCTGGTCACTGTTCAGGTATCTTAAGAAGAACATTGTAGAACTGGAAAAGGTGCAAAGGAGGGCAACCAAGATGATCATTGGCCTGGAGCACCTTCCTTATGAGGCAAGGCTACAACACCTGGGGCTATTTAGTTTGGAAAAGAGGCAACTATGGGGAGACATGATAGAGATGTATAAAATTATGTATGGAGTAGAGAAAATGAACAGAGAATTGTTCCCCCTCTCTCAGAACACAAGAACCAGGAGTTATCCCATGAAACTGAAGGCCAGGAAATTTTGGACCAACAAAAGGAAGTATTTTTTCACACAGCACACAAGTAATATATGGAATTCTCTGCCATGAGATGTGGTGATGGCCACTAGCTTGGAAGGCTTTAAAAGGGGCTTAGACAAATTCATGGAGAACAGGTCTATCAATGGCTTCTAGTCTGATGGCTATAGTCATTATTATTTATTTATTTACATTTACATCCTGCTTGTCCTCTGAGAGGCTCAGAGCGGTGTACACGATTATGTGTATCCTCACAACAATCCTGTGAGACAGGTTAGGCTGAGAGATACATGACTGGCCCAGAGTCACCCAATGAGTTTCATGGTTGAATGAGGATTCAAACTTGGGTCTTCCCGGTCCTAGTCAAACACTCTAACCACTATGCTGGCCATAGGCCACCTCCAGCCTCAGAGGCAAGATGCCTAAATAGCAGTTGCAGCAGAACAACAGCAGGGGTTCTCTTACCTGTTGGCTTCTTGGAGGCATCTGGTGGGCTACTGTGTTAAACAAGATGCTGGACTAGACAGGCCTTGGGCCTGATCCAGCAGGGCTGCTCTTATGTTAAATGACATGACACCTTTTAGAAGCAATGTTTTTTCACAAGAAAATAAGTGACAATTGCCAACTGATCTTGTATTCTGTCCAAAATAAGTTGATTTGAAATCTGGTAACCAGATGCAATTGCAAACCTAGGAAACTGGCTAAATGTAGACAATTCACCATCATTCCCTGATCTTTGTAGAAATTACATTGCATGAATTTGTGTAAATTATATTGCATAAATCAAGGAACATTACAATCTACTTCAAAGAGCTTGCCAGGTTTCCGACAATCACTTACCACCCTGAATGAGGCAATGTTGTGTTTCCATCACTTTAGCTGTGGTGATTTTGATCTCTCAAATACTAGTGGAGAGAGAGAGAGAATGAGCGAGTGAGCGCTGAAATGACTTTTGCTCCTAGAACCTTTGCTCAGTTTTCTCCCTTTGATGTTGAATATTCATCTGAAAACCTAACATCAAGTGGTATTATCTGAATATTCACCAAATATTTTATATTGATCTTTGCCATCTAATAGTAATTGATTTCAGTACTTGATATTCCAACGGTATTTGGAAATCCCCATGTAACAGTATTTAGTATTACCTAGATAGCCGACATCCAATAGAATTCAATATTTTATGATACAGATATCATGACCAAGTCTAGGGAAGCAGCAAGGACTCTGACATCATGGAGGAAGAGACAACCTGAAGGCCAACAGTAACATCTGCAGAGGCACTGGACCTGGGCCCAAGTCAGTGTTTCCTCTAACAGGGATTCCCAAATGTTGTTGACTACAACTCCCAGAATCCCTAGCTATAATGGCTTTTGCTTGGGGGTTCTGGGAGTTGTAGTCCACGTCATCTGGGTATCACTGTTAGAAGGAACATTGCTGGGCCCCCACACAGTGAGGAGCCCCTCAAACCTGAGACCCTTGAGCCAGGACCTTTGGTGCCAACCACTTGAGAATGATTCCGAAGGGACTTCTCCTCCAACCTTTCTTGACCTATTATGCACCAAGTGGCCAGCAAGATTTTCCCCTCACTGTTGAGCCCCAAAGATCAGCCCAAACAAATTTTACAATGCTTCCAAAAGCAATTCAGATTTAAACTTTGGCAAATTGTAGTGGGAAGGAGTTATATAACTGGGAAGTAGGCAGCCTCAGAGAATATCTTTCTTTGCATCTTTGCCATCTAAACTGGATATAGAGATACAGGAGAACCTTGTTAATTGCGGACCCAGCACCCACGATTTTGAGTATCCGCAGTCAGGTAATTGCCACATGACCGTACTATACGTAATAAAGTTAGGCAATTAAAGGGTTAAGACTCGTGTATATGTGGGTCGGGATGGGATCTTGTCCTCCATTTTGAGGACAGAAGCCATTTTGTGGCTCATTTTTGTAAAATGAAAACATGATTTTTCACAAAAAAGTGATTTATTTTTTTTACTTTGGGGGGGCATTGCTGGAGAGCTGGGGACATACAGAGCATGTGTAGGGCACTCCCCCCAATTCCCCCACTTTCAGTCCATTTTTCGTCCCATTTTCATCAGCCGTTTTATTCCACTACCTCAGGAATCTAATCCCCTCAATTCCCATTGCCCTAATCCCTTGTTACTTCAGGAATCTAATCCCGCTGTTTCACTATCTACTCCCCCCTCACACGGAATGGAACCCCTGGAGATAATGGGGTTCTCCTGTAGTATCATTACATGCATACCACAGTATATTACTATTGGATGCATATCTGATCATCATGATCTAACAAATCACTTTGCATTTAATTAAATTTCTAAATATGCATGAAATATATTGGGCAACATCCAAACTAAGCACCACTGAAATCAATGAGCCAAGTTAGGTATAACTAATCTAAGTCCCATTAATTTCAATGGGACTTAGTTATGATTAACTTAGGTTGATGTTGCCCAGTGATTTTAGTACACAGTTCTATTTCAAAGCCTTCAAGTGTTTTTCAGACTTTCTTTACAAGTATTCAAACTGCTCACTCTTCATTGCTCGTTTGTGAAAACAATCAGCCACACTATATTTGGTACACTCCCTAGTTTTTCTGAGTTTCCTGTTTTTCTTCACCTGTTTCAATATTGCTCTTTTCCACGCTATGATTTATCTTGGTAGGACTCCCATTTCTTTCCCTAGTCAAAATATTGCTCTCCTTTATTGTTGTTTCCTCCAATTTCTTGGTACTAGAACCTTCTCTAGTTCTTCCTTCCTCAAAAACCTGCCACCTATGGTAAGATTATATTTTGATTCCATGATGAGAAATAGACTACTACTCCATTTCCGGCAATGATATCCAGGTCCTATTTTAGTATATTTCAATTTACAGGGAAGCCTCGCTATCTGAGGATCTGACATCCACGGTTGAGTAACTGACACCTGACCTCAGCATACAGTGGGAGTGGGAGGTTTGCAAAGTGGGAGTGGGAGATTTGAAAAGAGTTAGTTCTATGTATCCGCAGGTTTGAGGTGGCTGGAAATGACCTCCGAGGACAGAAGCCATTTTCGCTCATTTGAAAACACACACACACACACACACACACACACACACACACACACACACACTTTTAAAAGATCATGATTTTTTGCCCCCCACCTTTTTTTTTTTTTTTGCTTTTGGGGGGGCATTGCTGGACATCTGGAGACCTACAGATCATGGTATAGCACATTGTTTCTATTATTTTGACCCTTTCCAGCTGTTTTTAGCCTTCCCTTGGAACCTAACCTCACCCCCCAAGTCCCATTGAGGCAATGACTCGGTATCCGTCAGACCCCTGTAGGCCTTCGTAGAGCGCTTTGCTCCTTGGCTCTTTTTTGCCACGAATATGCCCCAGAAATTAACTATAGTAAGACTAAAATCTTAGCTTTTGCAAAACGTCCAAAGATCTTGAATTGGTCTTTGAATGGGCATAAGTTGGAACAAGTTAAGACCTTTAAATATCTAGGTGTTGTTTTCCAGGCCTCTATGAGACGTAGTGCACATCTGCAGTATGTTACTCAAAATACTCGAAAATCATCATCAGCTATTCAATCCTATTTTAATCGTGTGTGTGTGTGTGTGCTCATTTTGTTCCAGCAGCACTTAAACTATTTTTAGTTCAATCCTGCCCTCAGATGCTGTATGGATCGCAATTTGGTCCGTACGCAAACTTTGCAGCTTTGGAAGTCATACAGACAAAGTTTTAAAGATCTATTTTGCAGGGCCCTAGATGCATCCCAAACGTGATCCTGAGGCTGGAAGCTGGTATTCCTAGTGTGGAGGCCTAGGTGTGGCTTTCCATTTTAAGTTACTGGCTGAAGTTACATTTCTTTCTTACAGGCCTTGCTCATTTTGCCCTCATGGATAGCTTTAACTCCCACTGGAAATTGTTAACTCTTTGTAAACTAAGCCTTTATGGCTTTAGTTTAGATGTCCTGCTCAAAGTTGGGATTCATCCGTGCAAGATTGGCACTAAAACAATGGATATATTTATTTATTTATCAAATTTGTACACTGCCCCAAACTTTCATCTCTGGGCAGTTAACAATAGCATAAAACCAGTTAAAAACATATACAAAAAACTTAAAAACAATTACCAATTTAAAAATAAACCAGAGATTAAAATTTTTATCTAGGAAGTGGAGAATATGATACGGAGGCACAAACTGATTGGTCTTTAATCCCCAAGGAAGTTTTTTGGGGGGCTACAGCTCTATAACAACAAACCTGTGAGTTATATCAGGGATCCTCAACGTTGGGCCCCCAGATGTTATTGGACTTCAACTCCCAGAATCCCCAGCCAAAGGCCACTGCAGCTGTGGATGCTGGGAGTTGAAGTCCAAGAACATCTGGGGGCCCAACATTGAGGATCCCTGATTTAGATAATCTTACAATTGCTAAATATCACAGGATGTTAACGTTGGCCCAGTTTAATGTACTACCTTCGGCTGATTTGGAGGGTAGGTTCAGAAGGATTCCTACTGAACAGAGACTGTGCCTGTGTGACTCTGGAGATTGGGTATAGATTTTTCACATTTTACTTTACTGTTCCCTTTATAGGGACTTTTGTCAACATTTCATTGTTCCGCTATTGTTCGATTATCCAGGGCATACAGATATATTTTATATTAATTATTTGCTTTCTGATCAGAAAAAGGAGATAATGACTAATGTCGCAAAGTTCTGTGTGATGGCTAGGAAAGTTAGGCAGCAGATAGTAGACCAGCTTGGGGTTTTTCGTTATGCTGAGAAATTATACTGAATTACTGTAAGCACTGTGATTCTTATTTGTACATATGTTTTCTGGTCTTTGACCTTAAACAAACTTGACTTGACTCAGTATCCGTGGTTGTAGCAGAAAATGGAACCCCTGCAGATACCGGGGTTCACCTGTATATGTATATCAATCACCAATCAATCAAAGTTTATTACGGTCTATGACCAGCACAACAAGGGGGAACAAAATACAATTAAAATATAAATAATTTAAACAAAAAACAAAAAAACAAGTCAACAGTCTAACCCATCAACAATGTTATAACTGAAAGGTTATAGAGCAGCACTAGAACTGTTAATTAAAAACTGCCGCAATCTTCGAGCTGCTGCACAAAAACCCGCCGCTTTCCGAGTAATGGCAGGTATGCTGTCCTCAAGTAGGAAAGCCACTTGTTGGCTAGGCGTGTATATGTATAAAATTTAATGCACAGCTTTGACTGAAGTGAATTTGCTCCAAGTGAGATTCATCTCCTGCTCCCACCACAGATCTTGAAGTATATGTGGTGATAAAATTGACTTAAAATATAACCACAGTGCTGAAATTATTTACCACAATAACGTTTCAACCCCACTCTTCCTTCAAAATGTTCAGAATGCTATATGGTATTTCCCCTATTTTATCCTCACAACAACCCTTTAAGGCAGAGTCTGTGAGTTTTGCAACTCAGGCTGAAACTACTCAATATGTGCAGTCCCATGACTTTTTTCAAAATGCAAAGCAGTCATGGATGCCTATAGGATGAAGGGAAGACCACTAGAAAGTCAGTAAATGACTCTGCTTGCCATTTCTCATTCAAAATTGAATTAAAATTTAAAGTTTTAAATAGACATATTTTTATATTTAAATTTAATATCTGTACTTTTAATTGTGCATTGTTGTAATTATATTGTAAACCACTTTGGGATTATTTTAATGAAAGGCAGTATACAAATTCAACAATCAATCAATCAATCAATCAATCAATAATAAATTAAAATTGCCCCTCCCATGCTGCTTTTCTCTCATAGGCAAAAGGTAAAAGTATTTGATGAAAATTTTCCCCACCACATACAAGCTGAGAAAGCAGTTCAGGGCCAGTTCTAACCAATCTCCCACCTTCTTTCCTACTGGACCTCTACAGGGATAAGTCCCCTGTAGTTTTTTTTTTAATTAATTAAAAGAAAATCATGGGAACATTTAGTTTAGCCAGCAGCTAATATTTGAACCAAGGTCTGCCCAGGCCCAGCTCTAACCAGAGAACAGCATACTGTGCCTATTTTTCTAGACATGCATAATGCATTTAGCACATGGATGCCTTTAGTGTAGAACAGAAAAAATAAAATACAATAAATTAGAAATAAAAATAAAGTATACAACCCAACTTGAAGTTAAGCACTTGAGTCCCACTGGTTTCAATGGAAGAGCTAAGCCTATATTTAAATTCTTCCCATTTAAATAAAGGAGATTTAAAAATGCTATGCTTTGGCTGAATTAGACTATATAAGAAAAGGAAAGTATGGACAACACAAAATTGCTAAAATATTTATTAAAAATATCTTGTATACCACCTCCTTCAAAGACTCTAAGCAGTGAACAACAACAATACCAATAACGATTTTTAAAAAATTAAAGGGCAAAAGCCTGGCGAAACAGGTAGGTCTTATGAAGTGCCTTAAATGCCACTAAGGAGGGGGCTGAAAGAATCTGAGGGGAGGGCACAGCGAAGGCCCTCCTATGGGCCCAGGCACCACACATTACACCAGGGCTCGGGACACTAGGGAGGGCCAGCTGAGGAGTCATCACAGGTTGGGATACAACTGGCCGAGAGAGGCGATCCCGGAGATATACAGGTGCTAAGCCCATAAGGATTTTGTAGGTGAGAACCAGCACTTTGAATTGGACCCAGAAATGAACAGGCAACCAGTGCAGCAACCATAAAAGAGGTGTGACACTATCAAATCTACGGCCACCCATAAGGAGGCGGGCCGCTGCATTCTGGACTAGCTGAAGCTTCCAAATTGTTTTCAAAGGCAACCCTAGGTAGAGCGCATTGCAGTAATCCAAACGAGAGGTAACAGAGGCATGAGTTACTGTTGCCAGGGCCTGCCAGTCAAGAAAAAGCCATAACTGGCAAACCAGCTGAAGCTGGGCAAAGGCACCACTGGCCATGGCCTCTACCTGCTGTTTAAACAGGATCCGAGAGTCCAGAAGGGCCCCCAGATCATGAACCATCTCTCTCAAGGGAAGAACAATCTTGCCAAGAGATAAACTCACACACGGCAGAAGGCCAGACTACAAACTGAACAAAAGCAACTCAGTCTTGGAGGGATTGAGCCTGAGCTTGTTTTGGCCCATCCAGGTCCTGACAACCTCCAGGCACTGAGCCAGCACATGGATAGAGGGGTAGAGATATAAAGCGGAGTATCATCAGCATATTGTTGAAAACTTTCCCCAAACTGATGGATGTCCAGGCCCAGCGGCTTCATGTTGATGTTAAAAAGAATGGGAGCAAGGAATGAGCCCAGTGGAACCCCACAAGAAAGGGGCCAGGACGCAGAACACTCACCCCCAATCGACACCGACTGGAATCAGTGAGTGAGATAGGACTGAAACCACTGAAGAACAGTGCCCCTGAGGCCCAGCCTGCTTAAGCATTCCAGAAGGATAGCATGGTCGATGGTATTGAAGGCCACTAAGAGATCAAGGAAAACCAAGAGAGGTACGCTTCCCACATCAAGGTTTCTATACAAGTCATCCAACAGGGTGACCAATGCCATTTCAATGCTGTGCTGCGGCCTAAAACCTGACTGGCAAGAGTCCAGAAAATCAGCTTCCTCCAGGACTCTCATCAATTGAGCACAAACCACCTTCTCCAGAATCTTACCAAGAAAAGGAAGATTGGAGATTGGACAATAGTTATCCAGGTTATCAGGGTTGAGAGAAGGCTTCTTCAGAAGAGGGTAGACCACTGACTCTTTTAGGGCTGATGGAACAAACCCCTCCTGAAGAGAGGTATTAACCATCTCCAGAAGCCAAGAAAGAACATTCCCCCTCGCAGCCCTAACGAGCCAGGAGGAACAAGGGTCCAAGCTAGAGGTTGATGTGCCCACGTTGGCGAGAATCCTGCCCACATCATCAGTCTCAACAAGCTTGAAGGTTTCCCAGATAGTATCACAAAACTCAGCCTCTATTACCTCAATGGATACTGAGCAGTTGGAATCCAACTCTGACCGAAGATGAGCAACTTTATCAGCGAAAAACTTAGCAAACATGTCACAGTGGCCAGATGGAAGATCACCAGAATCAACCCTTCCCAGCAAAGAACAGGTGATTTGGAAAAGGGCTGCTGGATGGGATTCTGCTGATGCAATAAGCGTGGAGATATGAGTACATTTTGCTGCCTTTATCACCACTGTATACTCCCAAACATGGGCAAGCAACCATGCTTGGTCAGCTTCTGTCTTAATATTCCTCCAGTGGCGCTCTAGGCATCTTTTGACTTGCTTCATCTCTTGAAGTTCCTCAGAGAACCAAGGAAGTCAAGATCCATGAGCCCTAAGAGGCCGCTTAGGAGCAATCCCGTCAAGCGTCCTTGTAGCCCTGAGTTCCAGGCTTCAACAAGTAGCGCTGTTGAGTTGCCTAGCAGATTGCTGGGAAATTCCCAAAGCACCTTCTGAAAACCATCAGGATCCATAAGGTGCCTGGGGCAGACCATCCAAATAGGTCCATTGCCTCTGCGAAGGGAAGGAGCAGCAGCGATCCACAAACAAATTAGGGAGTGATCAGACCACGGCAAGGGACAGAAGGATAACCCCCCCCATTTTAATATTATGTTGCCACTTCTCCAAGACAAAAACCAGGTCCAAAGTGTGACTGCCAATGTGACTCGGGCCAGAGATAAGTTGCGATAAGCCAATGGTTGCCATGGAGGCCAGGAAATCCTGGGCCATCATTGAACCCTTGCCCAGAGCTGACAGGTTGAAACCCCCAGAATCAAAAATTTGGGGTTCGTAACCAGCAGGCCTGAAGCAAGGTTGAGAAGCTCAGGAAGGGCTGAGGCTGGGCAGCGGGGTGGCCGGTACACAAGCAACAGCCCAAGCTTATCATGAAGACCCAGCGTCACAAAAAGGCACTCACAGTCTGCTGCCTGCAGGGCAGGGCCCCTCATCAATGCAAGATTTCCCCTATAAATCACTGCCACTCGGTCTCCCCGGCCAAGGACCCGAGGATGAAACACACGGAAACCTGGCAGGCAGATCTCAAATAAGGGAACATCGCCATCATGACCCAGCCAAGTTTCCGTAATACAAATGAGGTCGGCCTGCTCCTCCACAATAAGATCAAAAATGGAAGAAGTCTTATTGTGAACTGACCTGGCATTGAAAAGCAGCAACCCGAGACCGTGAGAACCAGCAATCTGGTCACCTGGTCCCAAGGAAGAGGAAGGAAGATCAGAAGCAGAAACCTGACAGATTGCAGGGATTGCTACCCCTAAGCTGGCTAACCAGCCTTCTCACGCCATACCTCCTGAATCCCAGCACTGTGGGAATAGGCTGCCCCAAATCTCCCACCAAAAAGTACCCACACCTCATCAAGGAGCCCAAGAAAGAAAAACAAAAAAGAAAAAAAAAACACATAACTTACACAACAAAAGAAAATAAAAACCGTATAAAAAGAACCAGAGCCCAAGCACAGAAAAATAACAGATTCAGCAAAAAGAGCTAAGAGAGGAGACAGACCAGGTGCTAAGGAATGAAGATAAGAAGTTGCAGAAGTAACAGAGGAAAAAGGATAAGAATCATTCCGGGAGTTCACCCCTGTCAGCTCCTCAGAGACCAAACAAGAATCAGGAAAAAGAAAGCTAACAGAAGGAGCTGAGGACCCAGGGAGAGGAAGGGAATATTTATTACAGATCAAAACTGGATGCAAAAAGAGTTGAATATGCACAGATCCATTACAAACATTTACTCATTTAACAGACTAATATTCCTCTCAGGATTACAGTACAGGAGGACCTGTTAATCATGTACAGCAGTCATGGTTTCATGTACCCATGGTTGGGTGATGGACACCCTGACCTCGGTATACGTGGGGGGAAAGGTGAAAAAAGGGTTAAACCTTTTTCCACGGGTTGGGGTGGCCAGAAATGACCTCAGAGTTCATTTCCGGCTGCCATTTTGAGTTCAGAGCATGGTGGGCCCCCATGTTTCTAGGGCCATTTAAGCTCCCCACTTTACATTTTCCCAACCTCCAGGAACCTAACCCCTGGATTTCCATTGCCCCAATTATTCAGTATGCATGTTTTTTGTATCAATGGTAGTAGCGGAGAAGTGAACCCCCACAAATATTGAGGTTCTCCTGTACAACACTGTACAAAGAACCAAGTTTTAAGTGGCATGCAATGAAAAAACTGGGAACACAATCCATTCAAAGTTCAGCACTTTTCAGTTTCAGTCTTGTTGATTCTAGTTAAGCATGCAATTAAACATCTGCCCTCAAAATCACTTAGGACGCTTTAGCATTGGCTGGGTGGTGACTTGAATGTACCAAGCATTTAGGGGTAGACAGCATCAATTTTAATAAGTGAGCTTGAAAGTCAAGGGGAAATGTGAGGGGAGCATTTGAAGCTATATTAGTACTAGTTTATGTTATGAAAAAAGGATGGCACAATCCAGGCAAAGTTAAGTACTTGTAAGTTACACCGATTTCAATGGGAAACAGTTCAGCCAGTTTCAGATCATATCCCAAAATATTACAGATCACATTTTCTTCAAAGAACAAGTCATAGCCTCTCTTTTATCATAAGCTGTGACTTCACATTTCTGTCAATATCCTCAAAAATCACCTGTGTTTAGGTTCCAGTAACACATACCTTGCGTGGGTTCTCATGACTCGCCCAAGGCTGCCCAAACAGGAATCGGGAGATTCACACGCTGTGCATGCTCCCAGTTGCCAGTCATAAGATTCTGGAAGTTCTCTGACATTGGCACCACACCAAACTGACACTGGGATCGGCAAACGTAGTTCAAATCCCAGACTGCCGATCCTAGTTACATGTTGGGTTAGTCTGGTGCCAACCCAACATCAGAGAAAATGTCCAGGTGCTTATAACAGGAAATTGGGAGCAGGCACAGAGTGCAAATCTCTTGATTCCTGGTTGGGCAGCCTCGGGCAGGTCATGAGAACACACCCAAAATATGTGTTACAGGGGCGTAACTACCATTAGGCAAGGGGAGGTGGCTGCCTGGGGGCCCCCACGCCTCGAGGGGCCCCCCAGAGGCAAGTCACATGACTCCCGAACACCCACAGAGCTTCGGTGCCGTGGAAAAGCCAACCCCAAGTTCGGAGCAAAGTCGGCATGCATGCAGCAAAGTCCTTGTCTGCAGAAGCAACTCTGAGCAGGGAGCGCTCTTCCCCATGGGAGGGTGGAGGGACAGGGTTAAAGCGAGGGAGTGGAGTTTTCTAGAGAAGCTGGCATAATGGGGATGTGAGTGCACTATATATTGTGAAGTGTGTGTGTGTGTGTATCAGCGAGGGGCCTATTTTAAAATTTTGTCTCTGGGCCCACTCCAGCCTTGTTACGCCCCTGATGTGTTACCAAAACCTAAACATAGGTGGTTTTTTAATTTTCACACACATTCATTAAGATCTTTGAGTGCATCAGCACCAGGGCGGGGCTTCTAGGCATGCGCTTGGGATGCTGAACATGACTACAATGTTCCTTTTTTCTTTCTTTTTTTTAACATTCTGACTAGGACTAGTGAAGTCAAAGCAACAGAGAAATCACAGTGGTTCTAAATCAAACCCACTCCACAGTTGTGTGGGTAGATTTTTACAGCACTAAAATAATTTCCTAAAACTAACCTGACTTTGGTAGTTTACACATTTGTGAGTGATTTATTTTCATGGCTTAACCATAAGTAGGAGTGTGCACGGACTGGTCCGGGGCCATGCAAAAGGCCTCCGGACCGGTCCGGAATTCGGCTGGTCTGGCGGTTCGGCGGTGGGGGGAGTGTGTCTTTAAGGGAGGGGGATAGCACTCCCCCCCCGCCGCTCTTCTCCCTCTGGCGCTGGACTTTCCTAAAACGTTCTTGGGGCGGCAGAGTTCCTCCATGCTGCCCCTGCCCCCGTCGTTGTCTTTAAAGTTAGCAAGCCGAAAAAGCTGGAGCCACGCATGCACCCTTCACGACGCCATGAAGGGTGCATGCGTGGCTCCAGCTTTTTCGGCTTGCTAACTTTAAAGACAATGACGAGGCAGGGGCAGCATGGAGGAACTCTGCCGCCCCAAGAACATTTTAAGAAAGTCCAGCGCTGGAAGGGGAAGAGCGGCGGGGTGGGTGGGTAAGTGCTATCCCCCCCTTAAAGACACACTCCCCCCAGTGCCGGACCACGCCTCCGTGGTTCCGTGTACATCCCTAACCATAAGCAGTTACCAACATTCCATCACACTCCAGTGTGACTAGGAAACAGAATCCAAATGGGGTGTGCTATGCAACAGCAGGCTTAATTCTCAGGAGGCTGCTTTGAGGTGCTAGTGCCATTGAAGAAGAGTTGTGCTGAGCCTAACAAACAACATTCCTGTATACCTTGAAATTTCCTCTCCCATTGTTCTCTACACACACAGACACACTGCAATTTCCAGGGGTCCAGAAAAACCCTTGAAAGCCAACTGGCACACTAGACCACAGGCAGGCAAGCTTGGCTCTCCAACTGTTGTTGAATTGGCTGTTGTTGAATTGACTTGGGTCTCATCATCTCCAGCCATGACTGTGGCAGAGGATGATGGGACTTGTAGTTCAAGAACAGCTGGAGAGTCAGGGTTGTCTACCCCTGCTGTAGACTAACAAATAAATAGCACCCAAGATGGCACTATGATTCTCAGTGGCTTGGATCATCAGGGTCAGGAAGCAGATATAATCCCCCACCTAACAGCACCACTTAATGAACCCCTTTGCTGCCCCCCATAGATGTGAGGGACTGCCGTCCTGTGGAGCTCCACATGTAAATCAGAGCCAGTGGACTGGAGCCAATATATCACAGCAGTTTCATTTCTAACTTAAGCTTCATCCCTGTATCTACTACCAAATGTTACAACTGCCAGTCACATGCAATGTGCAACTCCCTTTACCTAACATCTCAACAGTGTGATGTTAAAGGCAGAGTCCCTATTTAAATTTTTGGTCTAAGTCCTTAAACAAGTCTTTATTAAATAGTGCATCAAAAAATTATAATATGGGCCTAATGGCAATGGCCACTCCTTTAGCATACTAGACAAAATAATCTTACATGTAGGTGCAACCAGGTTATGAAATGAAACCCATTTTTAAACTATGGGTCAGAATTCCATAGGCTTTTCTCTTTTCTTACTGTAAGAGGTATATGGATTTCCTGGCTTTTTGTTTGTACTAAGCCAAAAATGATATTTGAATGTGAACAAGTTTGGTTCCATGGAGTTTTAAATAGACAGGTAATTGTTCAGCATTCAGGTGAAAGAATTATTTCCTGCCTCACTATCCATCAGTCAATCTTTATTACGGTCATAGACCAGCATAAAATAAGAGGGATGATTACATATTACGTTGTAAACGTAAAAGTAGATATTAAAAGCCTAATGCACAATACAAGCATATAAGACTATGAGAATCAGAAGTAAAAGTAAAATTTAAATAAAACCATGGCTGTCTAAGACAGAACAAGAATGACCTTTAACAGTTAACAGTAAAAATGAGTAAAAACATCATTAAAAGGCATAACAGAGAAGATCAAGAATGGGTTAAAAAGTTATATGAGAAAACCTGGAGACATACAATGAGGTGAGTCTCACGATTGGTGAGACTCGCCGGAGGGGGTTCTGTGGGGAGAGCTGGCTTGGCCCGCTCTCCCCACAGATGGTCCCAGCTGCAGCCCTGGGTGGCCGGATTGGCTGCTCACATGACTGCAGGCTCCGTCATGGAGCCGGAGGGGGCCGCACAGCCCCTGGAAGTTCCAGGATGCCCTGCGCGAGCGTGAATGGCATCCTGGAGAGACCCCCAGGGCGGGGAGGCTTGTTTCATCCTCCCAGCGGGGGTCTCCTTGTGTGTTGCTGCGGTATGGAGCTGTGGCACAGCAACACATGATCAACTAACCTCAACTAACCGCTAACCTCGTCTAACAAGAGGACTAGTTAAGTGGGTTACCCGCTTTGAGGACACCGGACTCCCCTGCAAGCCCAGTGGTTCTCACGCTTGCCAAAAAGTGGGCTAGGCCCCCTTAGCCGGCTTTTTGGCGATCGTGAGAATTGCCTCAATATCATAAACAGATGGGAATATGTATATGTATGAAAACGTGGAGACATATACAATTATCCAGGGGCAACTATAGACATAGAAAGAGTCTTATCAATTCAAGGCAAAGTTTAAAACACACACACACAAAGTTTATTTTATTTATTAAAACATTTTTATACCGCCCAAAACTTATGTCTCTGGGTCTATAGAATGTTGGGCTGCCATGAAGCAGTTTGGCAGTAGGCCAAACTGTACTCTAGTTAGTTCATAAAATTGGGTGCTGGGCATGAACAGGAGGTCATCATCTGCCAGATTTTGATCACTGCTGTGCAGAACCTGGCAACACTGTAGGTGGTGGCAGGGTTGCTATCAGAAAACAGCAAAGAGGTATAAATTTGGTCCATACAATCAGGATAGTTATGTAATAATGGTATAATGAGAGTGGCACAGATGTACCTGTAATACAAACACTGAAGGAGAACATGCCCTGTTGTTTTTATTTGCCCTGAGATGCAGGGGCATTGACGTTCTGAGAGTAGAATCTTCCTATAACGTCCCTTGAGCACAGCTGAGGGAAGAACATGTCAATGTGCCAGCGTAAATGCCTTCCTGTGCTTTGGGATTTCCAGTTGTGTTAGGTATGCCACAGGAGAGGTAGTATACCTGAGTCTTTCACTGATAAGGAAGTTCGGGGCCCTGCCTATATCAGATTGTTGCTCTTTATCTGTAATACACTGTTTGATAAGTGCCTTGGGCAGATCGTAGCCCATGTTAACTAAAAGAGGTGGGGATAGGCCCAGGGACAATATTTTATTCATAATCGACTGTTTCTAATTGGACTGAAAGTCATCACTCATGGTTAGGGGGGGCAAGGCCAAAGGGACAGAGAGAAAGCCTAAGCCAGTAGGTCATCCAGACTCTTGCCTCCACTTTCAAGCCTGTCTACAGGCACAGGGTTGCATTAGAGACGTATCTTGGAACTGAGCTGCTCTTAGGAACTTTGATTGCACATGCTCCAATGTGGCGAAGTTGGGGAAGGGGCCCAGCTGGGCATTGTATAGCAGCTGTGCTAGTGGCTCGGCTTCATACAATTTAAGTGCTGCAGGTAAATAATGGCCACCTCTTGTCCAGAGAAACTTAAGGATAGTGGAGGTACTCCTCTGTGCATTTAATGCTGCATAGTCCCCATGTGTCTTCCTAGTGACAGTAGAGTGCAGGACTAACCCCAGGTATTTAAAACAAGGAACCTGTTGGATCTTGTGCCCTTCTATATACCAAGTGCAGCCTTGGGCCTTTTAGCAAAGGCCTTGGGCCTTTTAGCAAAGGCCATAATTTTGGTTTTATGATAATTAAGTTCGAGCAGATCTTCCTTGCAATATTCCTTGCTAAGGCCCTCAGTGTATGTTTAAGGCCAATGGGAATCCTTGAGAGTATTGCTGCATCATCTGCATATAGTAAGGGAGAAATATGGGCTCCTGCAAGTTTAGAGGGATGAAAATCTAGGTTGTTGTTGGCCCACCATGCTGTTAATGTAAAAGTTAGATAATAGTGGGGCCAGTATGCAGCCTTGCTTTACACCCATTCGTGTATCGATGGCACTTGTGAGATGTCCCTGGGGGTTGCACCTTACCTTGAGCAAAGTGTCGGTGTGAAGCATATGTATTAAGTATAGCAGTTGCCAGTCAATCGAGGAGACCTCCAGCTTCTCCCACAATTTAACTCACGAGATAGAGTCAAAAGCCTCTTTAAAGTCAATGAAGGCTACATAAAGGGAGGTTGTGTTGCAGGAAGAGTACTTTTCAATAAGACGTTGGAGTACTAGGCACTGGCCAATTGTAGATTGGCCTTCTCTGAATCCAGCCTGTCCCACCGCCAGCAGATTTTACTGCTCCAGCCAGTCCCATACTTCCCAGTGCAGATGTCTAGCACAGAGCTTACTAATTGTGTTGAGTAGGCTAATGGGCCTGTAACTGGCTGGGTCGTTCTTGCTGCCCTTTTTATAAATGGGAACAATAATTGCTGCTCCCTGGAATGAGGTTCTCCCCAGGGGCCTTCCCGGTTCTCAGTTGGATGACAAGGCTCTTGATCTCAGATGTTGTCACTGATGTCCATGCAGTCATGTCCTCTATAGCTTGCCCAAGGTGTCCATTTACCGCGTAAGAATCCTCCTAGAGTTCACAGAAATGCTTTCCCCAAATCCCTGGGGGGATATGGCAATCTAGATGGGTCATGCCGTTGCTATGGCTGCATATGGCGATGAACCAGAACACAGCTGAGTCACTGGATCAGACTACCTGGATGAGTCATATCCAGTTCTCTTTCATGGTTCTCTTTTCTTATGTTCCACCAGTTGTTTGTATCTCCTCTTCTGCTGAAGAGGGTCCTTCGCTGCCATTGGTCCACTGCTGGCTTTATAGACCTGGTAGGAGGTGGTGAGAGCTTTCTTAGCATTAACACAGTCTTTATCAACTGATAGTTTGGAGTGATCTTGCCTCACTATCTTGTGATAATATGAGGCTGTTCCCACAAGCAGCTAAAACTAGGCTAGGGCAGCTAAGACCGGGTTTGGCTGTCCATGAGGAATCATGGGAACTGACTGGCTCCTGGCACAAACTTGATGACAAACCTGCCTATGGAACCCGCCTCCTAAATGGGATTAAGGGAGCGAGCACTCCCTTAAACATGTTTATTTGATCTGACAGTGCTGGCTGCTTGCAGCCAGTGCTGAAGCACTGACGGGCACTTGCCCATCGCTGGGTGGTGGGGGTCCCCACAATGTGCCATGCACCCACATGGTGCATTGTTGGATTTCCAGGGGCCTGGACAACACATCCTGGCCTCCGCACTCCCTGAAGCGGTGGCAGACCCTCTGGGCATGTGCTGTGCATGCCCAGAGAGTCCTCAGCAATGTGGACTCTCGTGTGATGTGCGGGGAGGGTGGGCTTCTGCAGCCTTCGCCACCACTCCTCCCACCCGGTCATGAGAATGACCTCTATAGTTGCAATTTCAGGTTTGTACACAAACATAATAACTGAAAAGCTAAACAAATAAAAAACCAAAAGATATATCTTAGTTCCTATCAAACTGTTCTCTAAAACAACATTCAGAGTGAATTGGGGGTTCCTCCTCAAGTGAAACATCCAAGGAACTATGAGGAAAGCTAAAACAATCCCAGTAATACTAGCAGAATTATTTTAAGCGAAAGTGAAATTCAAAATTAATTTTTAGGCTTTCCTCAGGCTAAATGAGGAAAATTCTGAGCAATTTCGGGGAATGCCAAATCAGCAACTGCTGCAAAATTTCTTTGCATATCATTACTTCTTGTTACTTGCAAAAAAGTTCCTCTCCTGCTGATGCCATTGCACCAACCTACTAGATTGCACAAATCACAGCAGCTGTGTGCATATGCCACATGTGGAGCAATAAGCTCCACATGATTGTTGCTGGGTTGCAAGCTGTCAGTGACCCTGATCACTGCCACAGTCGATCACATGGTGCCACAGCATGCCTAAAATGAGCCATATACTCCACAAACTAAGGTTATGGCTCCCTTTGAGTTTTGTAAGCAATAATACTATCTGATTGTTGTTCTGGGCTTTGTTATAAACACCAGCCATCCATGAGGAGGCTGGGGGAAGTGATAAAATGCATTTCCTGCCCCTGATTATGGTTTGGATTTGCACCTGATGATGTTGAAGTTGGCTATCCCTGATTTGGGGCCTTGACTGTTTTTGAACTAACATGAGCAGAACACAGTTCACAGAAACAGCAGCTCAAATGGGAATGAGATCATACGGATTTTCTGGTTTCCTACAGGAGTCATTGATGCACACATTCATTTGAAAAGACATCACGGGTGACAACCATCACAAAGGTGACTCAATATATGAGTACAAGCTGAGTAATCCTCTATCAGATTCACTTTACAAGCCAACGATTTTAAGGACAACAAAGATGAAGTAGTGCAATGTACTGTAACATGGTAATACAGCAAGCAAGGTAGTGCAGCATCGAATTTTTACAGTGGTCAATTCCAGATGCAAAAAGTGGGCTTCCTAGGGATGTAAATAAGCCCTTGAAAAATCTCCTCCTTCAGTAGTTTTTCATGGTTATTCTCACATGTTCAAAGCCCTACTATTATTCAACAAAGCAATTCTCGAAACAGAGTGTGAGTGTGAGTGTGTGTGTAGTGGAAGGAACAGAAATGGCTCCCTGGGCTTACGATCTAAAATGAGGAATCACCAGCAACAGCCACTGGAGGAGCAAAATGCTGGGGCTGGATAGGGCCACTTCTCAAAGCTCTCCCCCTGCTAAATATAAGAGAATCAGAGAATCACCACTTTCACTGAGATCTCTTTGCCCAGTTAGCAGGGATGACTCTTTTCATATTATTTGTCATCTACAGAAATGGGAAGCTCTCCTGTCACCAGGTAGACCTTCTATATTCTGTGGGCTGCTTTGATCCTTACTGTTGGCAATTGTAGATGCTGATGAAATCTGAGTGGGGGAAGGTTTAAAATGCAAACTCTGAATCACGTAATGGGGTAGGGTGGGGGAAAGCTAGAATAGACCTGGGAGGTCTTCTAGTCCAACCCCTTGTTCCATGCAGGAAAATGCTGCTGCAAACCTGACAGAGGGCCATCCAGCTTCTGTCTGAAAACCTCTAGAGAACCCCCCACTGCATGAGGCAGACTGTTCCACTATTGAACAGCTCTTGCAGTTAGGAAATTCCTCCTCATCACTAGCCTGAATCTGCTTCTTGTGATTTCAACTCACTGGCTTTAGTCCCGCCCTCAGAAGCAGCAGAGAACAAGACTGTTCCTTCTTCTATACAGCAGCCCTTCAGACAAAACAGATCTCTAATGCAATCCAGCAAAGGTTCAAATAAGTTTGTTTTTGGTGCCTGCCTGGGACTGTAACAACAGGATGGTTGTCAAGCACCTGCCAGGCCACAACATATGGCTGGCAGGCTGCATAATGAGGGATGCAAAAAAGAGTTTGTGAAGTATATGGCTAAAATAGTCAAGGGGAATAATAAGAATGTCTTTAAATAGATCAGAAGCAGGAAATCTGCCAGAGAGGCGGCTGGACCATTAGATGACAAGGGAGTAAAAAGGATACTTAAGGAGGATATGGAGACTGCAAAGGAGCCAAATGAATTTTTTGTCTCTGCCTTCACTACAGAGGATAGAAGGCAGATACCTATACCTGAATAAAAGTTCTCATGGAAGAAGTCTGAAGAATTGACTTGGTGAGAAGAGACCCTAACCCTAACCCTAACCGGCTTTCCTGGAAAATTAAAAATTAACAAATCACTGGGGCTAGATGGCAGCCACCTATGTAAACTTGCTGATCTTCTAGAAAAAAATATGTAACTTATTCCTAAAATTGGGCTCCATCAGAGGACTGGAAAGTAGCTAATGTAACACCATTTTTTAAAAAAGGGAACCAGGAAATTACATGCCAGTTAGCTTAACGTCTGTTCCGGGTAAACTGATTGAAAGCACCATAAAGAATAACATTATTAAACCTATTGAAGAACAAGCCTTGCTGAAGGAGAATCTGCATGGCTTCTTCAAATGTCTTGCTTCACTAACCTTTTAGATAGAGTTCTTTGAGTGTGTCAACAGGCAAGTGAGCAGAAGTAATCCAATTGGCAATGTGTATATGTACTTTCAAAAGGCTTTTAACGAAATCCCTCATCAGAGGCGATTGAGTAAACTTAGCAGTCACAGAATAAGGAGACAGATCCACTTATGGACTGGTAACTGGTGGAAGGACAGGAAGCAGAGCGTAGAAATGCATGGGCAATTTTCACAATTGACAAAAGATGTGAGGTTCCCCAGGGATCTGTACTGTGTTCAGTGTTTTTGTAATGTCTTCATAAGTGATCTAGAAATCAGGGTAAGTGAGGTGGCCAGATGTTTAAGTGACTCCAAAATATTCATGGTAATGAAATCTAAACTTTCCAAAAGGATCTCTATAAACTGGGAGAACAAACAGGACAATATAAATATGTGAAAAGTGATGCAAATTTTTTTTTCTCAGTTTCACAAAAAATATTGTTGGGGTTTGAACTGTTAGTAAACAATCAGGAAAGGGATCTTGGAGTTGTGGTGGGTAGCTCAATGAAAATATTAACATAGTGTGCAGCAGCTGTGAAAAATGCAATTTCCATAATAGGGATCATTAGGGATTGGACTAAAAAATTAATGTTACAATGCCCTTATACAAATATATGGTATGGTCATATTTGGAATATCGTGTACAGTTTGGGTCATCACATCTCAAATAGGGTATTATAGAGCTGGGAAAGGTGTAGGAGAGGGCAACCAAAAATGATCAGAGGGCTAGGGTACCTTATTTACAACAAAAGGAAACAACATTTAGGACTTTTTAGTTTAGGAAAAAGGTGACCAAAGGTTTATAAAATTATGCATGATGTGTAGATAGTGGATAGGGAGAAAATTTCCCCCTCTCACAACACAAAAACCAGGGGTACTCCCATTTAACTGATTTGCAGGAAATTTAAGTCAGACAAAAGGAAGTACTTCTTCACACAATTACTGTGGAATTTGTTTGCCATTTGATGTGGTGATGGTCACCAGTTTGAATGGCTTTAAAAGGCACCTAGGTGGCTCATGGAGAACAAGTCTAGAAATGGCTACTAGTCTTGATGGCTACAGGCGGCCTCCAGGTTCAGAGGCAGGATACCGCTGAATACCAGTTGCAGGGCAGCAACAGCAGGAAAAGCGGCATGCCTTTGTCTCCTGGTTATGGGCTTCCCAGAGGCATCTGATGGACCATTGGGGGAAACAGGGTGCTAGACTAGATAAGGTCTGATCTATCAAGTCATAATTGGCTTCATGGCATTTCCCCCCAGATCTGTTCTAGATACATTTTCAGAGAAGTTAAATGGTAATGGTGGGAGTACCTCTGTTGAACCAGATCCAATTTCAATGAGAGTAGAATTAGGACTGTGGGGAATCTCTTATAGAAAGTCATGCACTTCCCCATTGGGCAACTTATATTAATCACAGGTACAATATAACAGCTCTAAGGAAGAGTTGCTTCTGACAAATATTTAAAACTGTGAGAAGAATGAGAGTTGATTGCTGTAAGAGAAAGATAATCTTTTCACTTAAGTTCTTCCATTAGCAGTTTGTTCCCTTAAATCTGCCACACATTTCTTTCAATGTAATTTCCCACATGTCTACCTGATAATGGGGCAGATTTCCAAGAGAAATACATACTTAACAAGGCTGCACATTTATGTGAATTCTCTTCTGCTTGCAAAGTCGGAATTAGTCAATGAAGCTTTCAAACAGGCCAACATGAAAATTAGCACTTGGCAAGGTCTGGGGACATCTGTTGGCTGCAACTTTATTTAGCCCCTTGGACATTCCCTGGGGGTTATGGCATACAAGCAGCTCTGCCGTACCACACTAGACCAATCGCAGACAGAGAAGAATGCAGATGGCAATGCAAAGCGTTTAAAATGGAAAACTCAGCTTTTGTGCTGGGGAGGGAAGCTGGTATAACAGGTGTATGTATATTAGGAATTTGTTTTAACAAGGCTTCTGTTACACATGGACACAACTGCCAGCACTCTTTTTTTTCCTTCCAGAAGTTGGGATGGCTATTTTGGTGAAAGTCAGACAGGATAACCTCACAATGACCTCCAGTCTGGCACATGGCCACGAGAGGATTCTGAAGGACTGTCCCTTAGCACTGCACTGATTAGATTTATTCCCATAATAATGCCACTGTTTTTGCTCAGTAAACCTTACTGATGATGGCATTGAGGATAAAAGCAGATAGGGGAAATAAAACCAGATTTCCATGTGAAACTGGGCCATAAAATTAACTAGACTCTTAACATCAAGGTAGTTCTCTGTTCACTTCCCAAACATATAAACACAGTCTAAGAATTTATGAAAGAAGTTAATTTTAGCCTGAAAACCTGACGGCTTATAGGAAGCCTGCAAGCAAAAAGAGAAAAGGGAAATGCCAGGTTCAAATTAAAAACAAAAACAAAATACAGTTCAAACTGTGTGAAAGCAGGACCAGTATCAACAATTTATAGCAACAAACCCCAAGTTTTCAGGCAAAAATTAACTTCTTTCCTACATTACTGGACTGTATTGATATGCTGATAAAGATATATTATATTATATTATATTATATTATATTATATTATATTATATTATATTATATTATATTATATTATTTATATACCACCCTTCAAAAATGGCTTAGGGTGGTTTACCCTGAGGTACCGAGAGGAAGAAATTTATTGTGATGCAGTAAGCATTTTGTGATGTTGCATCTTACACTTTCCAGTAGGGGTGTGCAAATCAATTCAACACTGAATCTATTCAGGTTGAATCGGGGGCGATTCGCAGATTCAACCTCTTAACTGAATCGCCCTCAAAACAGGGGGCCCAAATCAGGGCAAAGAGAATCATGCCCCATTTCACCTGAATCAATTGGGGTGATTCTGACACCATTTTGAGGCCTGTTTTGCTGGAAAACCAGACCTCAAAATGGAGCTTTTCCCTGGGGAGGGCTGGGCTACCTGCTGACCCCAGTTGGTAGACCAGCTCGGGACACAGCGTCTGCTTGCCTTGAAGAACTGATCTACCTGGGTACACTTGCCCCACCCAGTTTTGGTAGCTGTGTGTATGTTCAATTTTCATCTGCATTGGCACAAACAGCTAGGTAGGAGGCGGCAAAAGCTGGGTAGGACAGCTTTTCCTCCTATCTTGGTCAAATGCTGGGTATGAAGCAGGGTAGGGCAGCACTGTCCTACCCAGCTTTTCCTCCTTCCTTTATTCCACACAATCACTTCTCACTCCTCCTACTTAGTTGTTTGCTTCCACACAACTGAAAATTAGGAGCACACTCAGTTCCCAAACCTGGGTAGGACAGTTGTCCTATCCAGTTTTTGCTTGTGTGGATGACCTCCATGTAGAACCAATAGCTGTAGAACCAAATGTCCAGACTAATGATGCCCTGGCAGAAGGGTTTTTCTGTTGCACTAGTGAAGGGTGGGATTTTCAGTGGTCCCACCATCCCCCTGCAAATGCCTGTGTCTCCTGAAATTATACCCTGGGGGTTGGGGAACCCTCAGACAATATTTTGGGGGGGGCATAGGCATCAGCAAGGAGAAGGGAAGATTGCCAACTGTTACCCCTCCATGTGTGGCAGAAATTTTTTTGCTAGTACATCATCAGTCTGGATGTCAGCCAGTGTACACAGTCTTCATTATGCAGTGAATCAGTCGAACCAGCTGTTTGTTGCTGCATATCTGAGGCACACGGGTGCAATTGCTCTCTTGACAACTAATATGGCTTCTGGAGCAAGGTCAGCATCTGGTCATTTCATGCAGTACAATTTGTAGCCTGACGGCTCCATCCTTATCTCTGCTCCATTTTGCTCTAAATGGAACAGATGGAGGCTTGCGAAAGTCCAAGTACAATCATTCCAGCTCTGAGGTTTCAGTTTTGCAGACCAAACAATCAGGACAAATCATTAAAGATGATAAAGCTAGACTCTTTGGTCAGTTTCCTCAAATATGTAAAATTAATCACACCACATCTTCCTTAACACCTTTCTTTCTGGCCTGTTTAGCCTGTAGCTCAACCCTTCCTTCAGCATCTCCCCTCTATATTTTTTGCATTTAACTTTCTGCCTACTCCACTTATCCTCCGAGAGTTCCCATCCCCAGACTCAACTCTCTTCCATTTCTTTCAGACACTGTGCTACCAGGAAATTCCTATCCTTTAAGAAAGCTAACAAAACACAGTGTTGAAGGGAATGAACTTTGGCAAGTCACCCATTCAACTCTCACCCCAGCCATGAATAATATTATGGCACATGCATCAGCCATTTGCATGGTGATGCAGAACTGGGCACAAAGAGGGATGCTGCTGTCCCACATGCCTGCTTTTGGAGAAAGTGCCAGTGAGGGAAGAGCAGTGGGGCAGGGGCTGGCAGGTAGGCAGCGGCTTCCCTGCCTCTTAAGGGAAACCCCTGGCTTGGACGCTGGTCCATGGAACCGGTTCGGCACTCCAGAAAAGGAGCAACCGACTGGTTCCATGCACATTCCTACTGGCAACTGAGCCACCAAGTGAATTTTACTTGCTAATATCTTTATACATCATTCTCTTAAACGTACCCATTGCTAATCCCATGTGTGGTAGCTCTCGAGAGAGTTCGTGAGCAGCTGTCAGACTAGTGATGGAGATGGAGGAGAAAATAGGGATACTGGCCAGCGGCTGCCAGGGCAGGCCGGCCCGGCCACCGGGAGCAGGAGGCAGCAGTGGGCTGGCCGCTAGGAGCAAGCAGCCGCTGCCAGGAGGAGATGGCGGGCCAGAAAGCGGTGGGGGGGGGGAGAAGGGAGGGAAAAGAGAAGCGGGCCAGGGGAGAAGTGGGCCAGCCAGAAAGCCGGGCGGGCCAGCGGGGTGGAGGGGAAAGGCAGTGGGGGGGGGGGGCGGACTGAGGCGCAGATGTTCTGTGCCCAGCCCAGTTAGTTCATATTATTATTAGATAAGTCAAAGTGAACACTCCCCCAGATGATTAAACAACTAAATATCTTCAACCAGCTGACAGTTCGAATACACAGTAATGCAGCTGCAACACGATGCATGGTTATTGGGTTATTCAATGTACCCTTTGAAGTCTCCTGGGACTCACTTTCAAGTAAACATGCACAGGACTGGATTGCAAGTATTATCTTCAAAAATACTGCCAGCAGAGTTATTAATTATTCAATACTTGTTAATTTCCTTTATACCTATGCTATGAGATTAAAGCCAAATTAGTACCTATTTCTTTCTTTCATTTATATACTGCCCATCCAAAAATGTCTCAGGGTGGTTTACAAATTTTTGCAGGAACATTACAGCAAAGAGAGCTGAAGTTTTATGAATTATAAAACTCATGAATTATAAAACCTGGCAGTCCCTTGTAAGTCACATCCACATAGTAATTTATTTCAACTTCAGTAAAAATGTCTAAGGGAGGTACAGCAGTTTATTTTCAAAACTACCACAATTAAAACTTTTATATCATCTGAACTTGTTACATCTCCTGTCAAAATCTGCACTGAATTTGGAATAAATTACCAAAGGGATGTAAAGTCCCATTTTGCCCCTAGATGTGAAAAACAAAGACAATATCATTGAGAATGCTTTCTCAACATGACTGCAAAACCTCAGCCAGTCTCAAAACACCTGAGCTTAAGGACTTCTAAGGCAAAAACTGCCACTTTAAGGTAGTTAATATATTCATAGACATAAATCACACCACAGATTTCTGCCTCCAATGTGCATAAGAGACCATAGAGGAAGTTTACATATTAGCAAGGAAAATGGCAGAGGCAACCCACCCATTCCTGCTGCTGGCCACGACAGCAACACAAATACATTTAACATATTTTCTTTTTCCTGATCTTAGGCTAATTTCCCACTTCATGGCCACTTACCAAACAGTTTTGGTTGTTTTGAGTTATGTGCACCCCCATCATAGGCATATTTACTCAGAAGTAAATTCCAATTCACTTTTTCAATGGGACTCAAGTGTGTGTGTGCAGGTGTAGATTGTGAAGTAGTCAGATTTAAATTTCTACTTTAAAAAAACATAAGAAGTTGACAAGGAGTGTATAGTATATGTAAATATGTATGCAATCTAATGTCACAAATTAACCATAATGGAAAATACTTCAATAATGGAGGAGGAGGAGGTGAGACAATGGCCTGGAACAGAGGCAACTCTCCAGACCAATTACAGGTAGGATAGTACTGTTGTAATGATATACAAGCTTTCCTGCAGAACAACTTGCAATTGAAGCGCTAAGCATGGTGGAGCAGAGCATTCAGGCTGCAGTGTACCATCTCACCATGTAACTGATCATCAAGAACAGATTTGGTATAAAAAATGCTGGTTGGGGCAAATGGAATATTCAGAATGTACGCAATATTCAGAATGAACGACAGCTGTTTTGTTGTCTTTGTACAATCCAGGCAGGCTGTGACAGAGAAACAGGCTATGAGATCTCCCTGTAGTGCTTGCCTCTCACCAGTAACTCATTAGTGCCAAAAGAAAAGAACAGTTGGTGGCACCCACCCAAGTTTGGCTCCTCCAGTTCTGGGTCTGGTCTTCTTCCAGACACTATAAAGTTGCTTGCACGGCTGCCAGTCGGCAACAATAAAAGGCTAAACAAAACACATCAATTTTGTACTCTTCTTATTGAAATCTCTTCCATACCACGCTGTTTACTTTACTTTCTATTTCTCACGGTCTTCATTAGTCATCAATCGACTACAAAATGGTGGTGAAAGCAAAGCAGACATTTTAGAAATGCCTCATTAAAGACCTAGACAGAAACAGAAGAAATATACACCAAAAAAGCATCCATCTGTGCATAGCCAGAAGCAGACTACAGCAACTATTTAGCCTGGGAGTGTAACATACCAATTTTAAGTAAAGACAAACATTGTATCCTCACTTGCACCCTGCAGCCCACATAAATCATAATCATTTTTGTGCAGGTGATTATCTTAAGTAGTTCAGTCTATACTACATATATTTGAATAATTGTATATGTTTTACCCAGAGCCATTTGGTTGTGGCCCCTTGGCTTTGGAATGTCCACTTGGAAGAGCTTCTCCATGTTTCTTCTCTCTAGATTTAAAACAACAACAACAACATTTAAACATTCATCTTGTTAGAGAGGCTGTTTAATGTTTTATCTGCAGCATAAATCTGTGAGTTTTTAATTTTTTAACTTGCAACTTCTAAATTTGGTTTTAGCTGGGTCTTATTCTTAGCTTTAAAAAATAAATTAATTCTACATTTTTATATTGGTTTTTCTGTTTCATTAATTTTGTGAGTCACCCCAAGTTATAGTGCACTAGAGGGCTGGGGTATAAATATTTTAAATATGTAATGTTTTAAATAATTGAGTACAACTAGGATGGATTAGTGGCCTAATGGAATAAGACTTAGTCATGACAAGTGTCCTGTTGACTTTAACAGGTCTTGAACTCAATTCAAACACTTTCCTGGGTAGTAAAGGTGTTTTGTATGGTGCAGGAGTGGGCATGCGCCTCCTCCTCCATCATGCACATATCCACTCCAGAGGAAAGCCTGTACACATGAAAGCCTTACTTGTATTATATTTCTCACTCTTTTGGGGGGCAGAATTGTGTCAATCACATGCATGGGCCTTGCCACACATGTCTTTGCGTGTACAGTGGAAGGAAGAAGCACATACCTATTCCTCTGTCACACAAAAGACGGCCAGTACCCACATGTCTTAACCAGGCCTTGGGTGCAACTAACTTTTACTAGATTGTGTCCATTGTTTTTAAGAGTTTTGAGAGATTTTTTTCATGGCTTCTCAGATAATTCTATATTTTTAAAATGCAATTGTAAATACTACTATCGAGATTAACAAAGAAATGCTTTTCAAAATCTAGACTAAACTTTTGCCTAAATTAGCCCAATGTGTAATAATCCTGCATGTTATTAAAGCAGTGGAAACTGAAAATAAATTAAAAACAAAACCCACTCCTATTTTTTCCTATGTGAGGAAAAGTTCACTTTGAGAACTTTTCCTTGAAAAGTGGTATATAAGTAGTAGTAATGGTAATAGTTAGTAGCATCTTCTGAAAATATGTCAGTATTAGGGATCTAGAATTAATAATGTTAGAAGCAGAATGATCCCAAAGATTTAGTGTTCCAACTCTTTAAGAAATCAGACACATGCTACCAATTAAACTTTGTGTACATGTCAAATTTCAGGGTTAAATATTCAGCTGTTTTATATTAGTGCCTCAGGGTAAAATAGCAGGACAGTGTTTAATGCATTGCTTGGGTGGGATGGGAAGTTGTCCATCCTCTGATATATCGAAGGTGGTTAGAGATGGGTGGGGACTGGATTTATCTATATTGATATTCAAATACAACCCACCCACCCCTGCAAAAAAAAAAAAAAAAAACCCCAAATAAAAAACCCTATTAAGACTTCAGGACAGATCTACACAACTTCTGACTAAGGACTCCACACTCAACACACACAGGGCTGCCAGGTTGCTGAAGCCTTAGACACCAAGACATGCGAAGCAAGCTGGGAGATAGGTACCACAATATGGTGGGATGGGAATGGTGCCTGGCGCTTCCTGGTAGGGGCAAAGCATGGCAGTTGGTGGGTCAGGGGAAGAGCCTAGCTGTACAGTATGATTGGTTCACTGTTAAGTTCCAGTCAGTAAAAATCCAGTCAGTTCCAGTCAGTAAAAATCAAAACATTTACCAAGTCCCTCAGAGGTCATTGTGCATGGTTCAAGAACTGCGGGTTGGCATGATAGGTTCAAAAACAACCCACGCCAAACCTAAAAATTCTCATCTGATCATATGTTGTTGCATTGCAAATGCTGCAGCAGGAGCAATGTATCAAAGTAAATGAATTTTAAAAATAGGGAAAGAATAATGAGAATGTCTACAGCAAAAATACAAGGAACTCTACAGAAAACGCTTTGAGAAACTTTAGGTAACCAAGAACTATCAGGAATTTTTATAGCATAATTTTTACAAAGTTAAGAATTTAGTTTTTGCTAATTGCAAACAGCTGAACTCCTTTAACATACCCCTTTTAAAACAAAAACCAAAAACAATGGCAGAAGGTAATTCTTGATTGATTCTTCACATTTTCATAAGGCATATACAGGCACACATCCTTACTTGTCACTTCTAGTGTCATGATTTCAGCCAAGAGACAGTTTCATACATCATTATTTATTTACTAAATTTATACCCCGCCCAAACCTACGTCTCTGCAGCCACAAATGTAGATTTACTATGAAGAGTATAACCTACAAGAAGCGGCAGCCAATCCAGCTCTCTGAATAGTGTATGTGTATAGTACACACAGTTTCAAAACATCGGTTTGTCACACTAACATTTTTAGATCTGAACCTAAAAGGTCTTTGGTGTAAACCTTAAAAAAAATTTTTTTTAAGTAACAATGTGTGAAAAAGCCTACTGTTTTGGAGGTAAGGGAGGCATACCTCTAAAAGATTTTTAGATTGGTAGTGCAAAAGCAGAGAAGGGAAAGTTCTCATTACAGTGGGTTTCTCCCTTTCCCTCCCCAATAAAGCAAATGTTAAAACCAGATAAAAGCACTCATTCTACACACTGTTAAACTGTGGTCTGTTGTGGAGCTGTCTGCACACCACAAATGTCCCAGGAGATACTCCTCAAAGGATTCCAACTGCTGAATGGTTGCTTGGCCCTCTTTAAACATACACAATATGTCCCTGCATGTTTATTAAGTATCGGTTTTCTTCAGACAGTAATTCTGCAACATTCCATCTCTCTCCAGAAATGCTAGCAGCCCCCAGGAATGCTATGGCAACAGGTGGAAAAATTATGTGCAGTTCTGTCAAAATCTGGAGTCTTTGCCAAGCTTCATATGTACACAGTGCACTCAAAAGCTCACGGAACATCCTGAAAACTACTAATTTGAATGCGATGTTGATTACAGCTGTGTTTTGCATTTGTTAGATAACCCCCAATCCTGTACTGCCATCTGGAACAGAGTTACATTACAAAATCTGAAACATAGCCCCAGTTCATGGAAAAGCTCACTAAAGGCCAGGACCCTCTAGAGGAAACTTTGCTTGAGAAAGGGAGTGCGTGTGTGCGGACGCTCATGCACACAGGGTTGAATTGTCCTGTTTTGATCTGTAGTCTTCGCCTCATGGTCTAAATAAAATCTCAGGGTGAGGGGTACAGAACCAACAGGGGGCAGGCTATTTTTAATTTATTAGGGAAATATTTTATCAATAAGCTCACTCCAGTGTTCATCTGGAGTCATCAAGCTCCCCACCCCATGCAAAACACTTGGTACAACTAGGCTCTTCCCCTAAACAACCAGGTGCCATGCTTTGCCCCCACCAGGAACCGCCAGGCTCCATCAATATAAATAAATCCAATCCCCACCCATCTCTAACTTTCTTCGATATATCAGAGGATGGACAACTTCCATATGTTGTGTGGGCCTGATATACTTACAACAAAGCTCACTGCCTGACCACTTCACCATTTTCTACATTGCTGAAGGCTATTATCTGACCACTGTACATTAAACTGACTAAACGGGTATTGTCAATGGACACAATGGATATGGCTGAACTTAATACAGAATAGTTATAACTAAAACTTAGTAGCAACATACATTTACTACCTGGACAGGCAGATATGGAGTCAGAAGAGAAACAATGCATTGACATGCTGTGTCCATGTGTGTGCATTTGCAGGAATGTCTGTTAGAGTACAGATGCTTCCACACCCCATTTAGACATTTAACTTGGAGGCCAACATCTCCACACAAGACAAGGTAAGGATACAACGAATATTTATATACCACTTTCAACCAAAGTTTCCAAAGCGGCTTACATAGAAATATATAAATAAAATGGTTCTCTGTCCTAAAACGGTTCACAATCTAAAAAACAAACATAAGGCAGACACCAGCAACAGCCACAGGAGGGATGCTGAGCTGGGACTTTTACACACAGCAGGCTTTACCGTGAGTTTACTGGGAGGTTTTACTGAGAACTTTAAGTTGTCCTAAAAAACCCGATGCAAATAGTGGATTTTTTTACCCCAGATATAAATTGGGCCACACGCTAACATGTAGTGAAAACCCCGAATCATGTGTTAACTGCTCCGCGATAACTTGTAAGGACTTTGGGGTAAATCTGGCCAATACCCCCTCCATTCTAGAGGAGATGCGAGTTAAAGGGCTTTAAAAACCCTGTGTGAAAAACTTCCTGGGGATGGATAATGTTCAGAGACAGGTACCATGAAAATAGGAATTTTCCATGGTAAACAGAGACAGTAGAGGAGTGTATGTTTCTATGGTTGTGGCATGCAACACAAAACCAAGGAGACTAAAAGAAGGGATAGAGATTACTTAAATAATCATCCAAATGGTGGGGGGATACAAGTTGCCCACTTTCAATGAAAACAAAGGTAGAATAAATGCATGGGAGACAAAACTGAGCGAGCATGTGTGGGACTTTGTACAAATATTAGATTGGTCTATGTTCAACACCTACCTACATGTATTATGAATAGGGTTCCAAGTCACATCCTGGATTTTATGCATCTCTCTTCAACAGCTTTGCAGCACCAAAGCATGCTGCACTGTCACTTCTCCTGCCCTGCCCACTCTCCCCTGTTGCCTACTGGAGCAAAGAGTACACTCATTTTGCTGCCTAGGAGGCAGGAGGGAAAGATAAATGAATGGACCAGGGAAGGAGAGATGGGGTAGTAGAAGCTATAAGTGCTATTGTTTTATTGCTGCAAACCTATTGGAGAGAGGCACATTCTCCAGGCTGTGACATGGCATCCTTAGTCATAACTAATGTACAAATTGATCAATCAATCAACTGTACAGCGCCTCCTTCTCCCTCTCCCATTTCATAATGCCCCATGCATCTATTCCATCTGCCTTATCACTGCTCAAGCTGTTGAAGACAAGCACTTCCTCTGGGTTGTGATCCTGTCATCCTAATTACAACAGATGAGAAAAATAATACCTTACTGCCATATATGGAGAGCATGGTTCATCATATCACTGTCAAGCACTCTAATCCAATACTGACCTATAACAGACCTGCACATCTTGAAGCTTACCAAGGTGAACACTTGCCACCAGCTACATATGGAGACCCACCATGGGCTTGTTAAATAGGAAATAAGATGGCAAGAAACATAGAAGTGTGGTTAAGCACCTACTGGACTACAATTCATTTACATTTAGCTCAGTGGGTCACATGTTGGGCAGACATGGCTTGTCCCTATGATCATTGGGTACAAGTCAGCAAAACTATGCTGCAAAAATGTGTTGCAAGTGGGAAATCTGTGCATCCAAAGCACAAGCAGGGCTACAGCTACTGCAGCAGGGAATCGTGGGATTGCTATGTTTGTTAGGATGAGCACAAACCTATTTTTTGATTCGATTTGTGCCCAAAACAGATCACCCCTGATTTGCTTTGTGTCCAAATCTAGCCCCGCAATCTACACCCCCTTCAGTGTCCAAATCTCCCCCAGGTTCAATTTGTATTTGCTTTGATTCAATTTGGACTGATTCGGACCACTTAACAAGGTCATAGGGGCATCAAATTTGGGTGTTGGGTAGGTCCCCATCGGTGCCATCTGTTACCCAAATTTCAAGGCAGTGGGACATTTGGTTGACTTTTAATGATTTTTTAAAAGCTTTTACTGATTTTGAACATTTCCACCATAGGAAACCATGGGGATTCAAAGTTAACATATTCTAACCCTTATACAGATCCCCAGATTTCTTTTTTAAAACAAAAAAAGCTAAGGTCTAGCCCTTGTAGAAGTGGAGTTATGGAACAAAATTTGCAGTCATTTTTCAAGTGTTTGGATACTTTGGTGTATAACTTTTCCTCATAATGAATCCCTCTGGGGATTCATTGCACACCTTCATTTCTTCTATTCATTTTGACTGTCACTGGACAGTGCCAACTGTCAACTGCCATGTGCCAACTACACCCCACCCACCTCTTAATTTTTAGGAATACTGAAATGTTTAGATTGTTTGGTGTCTAATAACTTTTCTTCATAATGAATCTCTATGAGGATTCATTATATGTTTTCGTTTCTTCTGTTCATTTTGACTATCATTGGACAGTGCCAACTATCAACTGCCATGTGTCAACTACACCACACACACTGGGGTACTCAGTTTATTTTTTAGCTATTTTTGAAGTGTTTAGATTCTTTGGTGTCTTCATTACACACCTTCATTTCTTCTATTCATTTTGACCCCACTGCTTTGCAGGTGGGGGTGGGGAATTAGTAGCACCCCATGTTCCAACAACCCTGCAACCCCCAAGCGACTGGGTACTCAGTTTATATTTTAGGAATTTTTGAGGTATTTATGCTCTTTGGTGTGTAATGAATCCTCACAGGGATTCATTATGAGGAAAGGTTATTAGATACCAAAGAGCCTAAACACTTGAAAAAAGTTCTAGAACATAAACAGAGTAGTACCCCACTGCCTTGTGGGTGGGAGTGGGGTGTAGTTGGCACATAGAGATGACAGTTGGCACTGTTGAAAATACAGTCAAAATGAATAGAAGAAATGGGCCTTGCAAGCACAAAAAAGTTGGCGATCACTTTCAGAATCCATTCCACCATGGATTCTATTCTATAGAATCTGTTTTAACTGTGCTTACAATCACTAGCAGGTAGAAAGGTTATTAACACAATCAAAAACTGTGTTCTACCCAGGTTTGGGAGCTGTGTGTTGGTCCCAATTTCCAGTTGTGTGGAAGCAAGTTAGGAGGAAAACCTGGATAGCTTTTATGTAGCTGTATTGGAGAAAGGGGCCAGGCAAAATAACAGGCATAGGCTGATACATCGGTGATGCAATGCATATATTAACACTTCAGTTCACAAAGAGCCTTTATTGCACAAAAAAGTTGGTACAATTTTGTTGGTAAAAAAAAGTTGGTACAATTTTATAAACAGTTGATACAATTAGAAATGTTTCAGCGTACACACCATCATCAGTTTCCAATCAACTGATCTGTGCTTGATTGGAAACTGATGACAGTGTGTACGCTGAAATGTTTTTAATTGTATCAACTGTTTATAAAATTGTACCAACTTTTTTGCACAATAAAGGGTCTTTGTGAAGAGAACTAAAACAACAGGCATCCTGGGTCGCCTTTTTAATTGATCAAAATGTGTTTTTGAATGATCTAGCTCATAAATCAACTAATTGTTGCAACTCTCATTGAAATCAATGGGGTTCAATAAGTCTAAGTGATCAATAAGTATCACATTCCACTGAATTCTCTACAACTAACAACTTTTCCTCATTGTGCCCAAATAGTGCTGCTGCATAAATGAATTGATTTACTATGGTTTGAGCTGCCATAAGTTAGGGCTGTGTTCAACAGCAGTTACGCATTCTAAGTGAAGAAGTATGCTATTAAGGTGGCAGATATTTGAAGCAGAAAACTCCGAACTACTTCTGTCATTTCTTAAGAATATATATTTTTAATTAAGAATGTTTATATACCACTTTTCAATAAAAGTTATCAAAGCGGTTAATGTAGCAACTGCCACATGTCAAAACTAGATCATTGGCAATCTAATCTGGCTCTGTAATGTCTGGCTCTGTAATGTCTTAGACAGGGATCTTTCTCAGCTCTATTACCAAATACCTTTTTATTTGGAAATGCCAAGAACTAAACCTATAACGTCATGCATACAAAGTATGTACAGTATTATATGACTGAACCAGGAGATTGCTGAAGGAATACCATCAATATTCCTGGGCGACCCACATTTCCAGTCCATTAATGTGGGTTCCCTTCAATAATACCCAACCGTGTGGGAGTCACATTATTGTGACTGACTCCCACATAGCTGGGGTAACATTTAAATGATTCAATCACATGGGCAGAAGCTGGTATCACATGGGTATTTCCCATGCAATTGGTACTCTGCATCCAATTGGGATGCCAATTCTGTGATTCAGTCCTGCACAACTGCCCCTGCCCAGCATGGTTGGTTCATTTAAACTTTGCAAGGATCACTCACAGAAAAGTTGATCCCACACAGTTAGGGTGACAGATATTTGAATAGCTTTTTGAAAAAAGATAGTAGCAAAGAGGATTTACACCAATTAAGTAGGAAAAAGTTCTAGTTTGTATCCAGTTGACGTTCTTGCTTACCTAGTCTCATGTAGCCAATGCAATGAATGAAGTTTTGCCTTGCTTGGACATTGTGGCAAAAAACATAAAACAGTAGTTGGCAGTAGAATCCAGGTGGTGTATATTCATGTGCTCTAAAGAAAAAGAAGGAGAGAAAGAAATTTATTTTGAATGAATGAATGAGCGTGTGTAAAATGTACTAGCTATAAGAACATTAGCTTTGTCTTATGGATTCAGAACAATTCACACTCAGCATTAACTTGGAAAAATATGGAGTTGTAGTATTTATTATTTTTCTATTTAAACTGCTTTTAGAATGTTTATTGAAAATTGGTGTATCAATATTTGTTGTGAAGTAGTAGTAAGAAGAGTGGCTATGAGTATACTCAGAAATGCCTTTTCCCCATGACTGAGTAATTGCAATCAGCAGCCACTCACTGGAGAAAATGCTCCCAGATCAGAGGTGATGAATTCCAGTATTCTCACTTCAGCACTGGAAGGGGAAGGGGAAGGGGATCAGGATGCCCCACCAAGAGCAGGGTCTCTCCTTTCACTGGCCAACTCAGCTCTCCATCTCTCCCTGCTTCCTTTCTTCCCAGCTGACTCCTACAAAACCAAATGGCTCCTAATTTTTTTTTTTTTAAGTTGCACCTCTGGTCTACATCCTTTCTTCTACAAGTGTCATACCTAATCAGAAAATTACCATCCTAAGCATGAGAATGGATTTATTTTATTTCTCTCTCTCCCCAGCTAGGCATGATAATCTTGTGAATTCAAAAGCTTGCAACATTAAAACTATCAACTGTTGAAAAGTTATCATTTTGCCTATTTTCTCTTCCATTCCTTGAATGTTGTTTACCATTCATAGTTTGTTCTGAAGTCTGAGGAAAACAGAATTATAAAAGTTAAATAGGGACATGTTCACTGTCCTTTGAGAACAATGGCTGTTTTATCATGTAGATAAATACAACAGGTCTTGACAATTTTTTTAAAATCTAGAAGCCAACTCAGAGGTTTAGGAGCCACACAATGGGCACTTGACAAAATTACTAAAATGATGACAGACATTGAGGCAAGTCTCACAATTGGCGAGACCCGCCTTAAGAGGGTTTGTGGGGAGAGTGGGCTTAGCCCACTCTCCCTGCAGACGATCCCCAGACAGCCCTATGCAGCCGGATCGGCCACCCACATGACTGCCAGCTCCATCACGGAGCTGGTGGGGGCTGCAGGGATTGGGGGCCGCATGGCCCCTGGAAGTCCCAGGGTACCCCACGTGAGCATGCGGGGCATCCTGGAGAGATGGCTGGGAGGCTTGTTTCAGCCTCCTGGCAGGGGTCTGTCTCCTCATGTGTTGCCGCACTGCAGCAATACACGATCCAATAGATGGGGTTAGCAGAGTGCTCGCTCCGCGATCCTCGTCTAAGGCGAGGGGGAATTAGGAGGGTTCGCTGCCGTGTGGCTCCTGTGGCAGCAGACAATTGGGCAAAAGCGGACTAGGCTCCCTTAGCCCACTTTTGCCCAATTGTGAGAATCTCCTTATTGTGAAAGGGGAAGGTAAATGGCCTTTTTTGGTCCCCTTTACAATAATACAGAAACATGACTGCCTGGGGCAAATACAGATTTATTTATTTTTTACATATATATCCCACTCTTCCTACAAGGAGCCCAGAGTGGTGTACATGGTTATGTTTATCCTCACTACCCTGTGAGGTAGATCAGGCTGAGAGAAAACTGACTAGCCCAGAGTTTCATGGCTGAAGAAGAGTTAACAATTCTACCTCTGAATATCCTAGTCACAGTTAAATTTCTAGGTGCCATGGTTCTCTGGGACTTGGGATTTGTTAAGCCCTGAAGTACAATATGGGAAACTAACATGGGGGGTGGGGAAGGAATGTTTTATGGCAGAGAAATTGTTAAGTACATGCAATGGAAGTGGTGGTAGACTGATGTTTTTGATATGCAACCCAAATCTAGAGACAACTAAAAGCATGCGATAGCTGCAACTAACAAGTGGCATTTATGTCAATGGAATTTAGTCATGACTAATGTTTGATAGGATGGAGCCCATTACACTCAGATGGTAATGGTTTCTAGAGCTGCCAATGCCCGGTGCCATAGCCCCAACTTCAAGTGACAGCTGCAACTCAAGATACTGTGGGAGAAGAGCCAGGCAAATATTCATCACCAATGCCAGCTGCTGAGATGCAGGGCCTAGGACCTGGAAGCCAGGATGAACTGGAACAAATGAGCTCCCAAAACCTGATGTGCCAAAGAGATGGTACCCCCTAAGCTGGACTCCCCTAAGGGGACAGCTGGATGCACTGGAAACTTCCCACCCTGCAGATCCCACTTGCCAATGCAGGGAACAAGGCTAGAAATTGATGGCTAAGACATGGCAGAGTAGCTACTCCAGGTCCAGGGGTTGACCCTTTAAGGATGTATATACAGGTGGCCCTCCAATATCATGAGAGCTACATTCCTGGAAAGTTCTACAAATGGTGAAACTGCAATACTGTAGTGTTTACCTAATCCAGCATATGGGGTTAACCGCACCCAAGAGGTGAGAATGTCTGGGACAGCCTGCACCTCTCGCACACATCTTTAAACCACCATGCATGCCAACTGAGAAGCAGGGAGAGTGACTATTTAAGCTTTAAACCTTCCTGCCCATCAGCTAAAGGTTGCAGCGTTGTAAAGTTCAAATAGCCACGGAGGCTATTCACACGAGTGTGCAAAACTGGGCTAAGGGAACCCAGCCTCGTTTTGCACACTTGTGTGAACCACCGAGATCGGGCCCAATCCCGGCGGCTACACAGCGACAAACCTGCCTAAGTTGCCTCCCTCTTAAATGAAGTTAAGGGAGCGAGCACTCCCTTAACTTCATTTTTTTAATCGTGTCAGCTGGCACACTCAGAGGGTAGATCCCAATAAGACACTGTGCACCTGTAGACTGCCGAAAAAAGAAGAAGAGAAAGTCAGTGAGCTCGCCCCCCTGGACCAAACTGAAGGGTTTCAAGGGGGTGTCAGACCGAACTGGCCCAGTCCGGGTCCGGTTCAGACTTGAACCAAACCAGACCAGCTGAACCAAACCAGACTAGCACACTTCTAGTCTCTTACGCACCCCTTTAAACCTCCCCACATTCCAACTGAGACACTGGGAGTGTGGCTATTTAAAGTTTAAACCTCCCCACCCATCAGCTGATTAACAACACAGGGCCTAGCACAAGAGTGGACTGAACCAGTGCTGCAGGTTTCCAGGGGAGACCAGGAAGTTGTTCATACTCAGCTTTTAGTTCAACTCTCCCCCAGAATGGAGGTGATCGTTTACAAATTGGCCAGTTTACCCAGAAGTGACTGTGATCTATCAGGGAGCACTTCACACACAATTCAAGTTTTAATTGCACATTAGAGCATAGCCTAATTTGTATCCAGGGGTTTAAAAAAAAATTTTTTTTTTAATCCACTTTTGAGAGCGACTTCTAACTCGTGGTAAAGCCTGCTGTCTGGGAAAGCTCCAGGACAAAACACCATATCAAATGCTTAAAGATTTTAGATGATTAACCACATGACTTTTACCTGATTAATTAAGTAATAATATATTTAAGTATATTTCCACAATACCAATTGTTCAAAATAAGTGCTTGTTTGCAGATATTGATATTGTAAGATAATTTACAGTTCAGCAAAGCTTATCATTCACTGTTAGACAAGAAGTTCATCCTTAACATTTTCTCCAAAATAGTCTCCAAAAACAATACGTGTGTGCCTTTAATTGTAGATCTAAATACTAAAACTTGTCCTTGCCAATAAAAACTGTTTTCCTAGGATTAACCAAAGCTTTAGTTGATTAATCTATGAATTAAACCAATTAAAGCTAGCAGCCCTAAAGCTTCTCCTCCTTCGTGATTAAGATGTCATTTTATAGTATAATTAGCAAAATAATATCTGACTCTGAAAAAGTTACAGTGCATGCCAAATGATCTTCTTTGAAATTGCTTTGTCTTCAGAAACTGTACCAGTTTCTGTACTAGGTGCATAAGGATGTGCATAAATCGCGGTTCAAGCACTTTGGGGAAAATTTGTTTGGAAACTTTAAGAAAAAGGAGAGCAGGTCCTTACCTGCTCTCCGCCATCCCAGCTTCCTGCTGGAGTGGCAGGCATCCCAATAAGCCCCCGCAGCGCCAACATGCACATAGCTGCAGGCACCATTCGCATGGTCAGCAGCATCACACAAATGGCACCTGTGCATCTGCAGATACCATGTGCATGCTGGTGCCATGTGAGGGCTTATTGAGATGTGCGCCACCCCAGCAGGAAGCTGAATGGGGCGGCAGAGAGCAGGTAAGGACCTGCTCTCCTTTTTCTTAAAGTTCCCAAACAAATTTCCCCCGAAGTGCTCAAACTGCAGTTTGTGCAGAACCCTACTGATGCAATAAAAGCAGGACAGACTAGCCCAAATAAGTTACTGGCAGAAGTGGCTAATGTGTTTAAACAAATCTTTTGATAAGAAGATGTGGAAATAAAATAATATTGTTCACTGACATCAACAAAACAATATTGTTGACTTTCTTGCTTAGGAAATGTAAGCAATTCTACTTCATAATAATAATATTAAAAGGTTCTTGACAGAAAGAAGACAATTTTTATATACTTCAGCCCTGTGTTATCAATATAAAGCCCCAAATTTATGTTCCAACCAAGTGCATTTTTATATATTCTTCATACAAATTTGGCCCTTTGATGGGCCAGATATAAATAACTCCCTAGCAGCAAATGTGCAACTTCTAAGAATCTATGCACAACTTAAACATTTATGAAATTTTTTGGGAGCAGAACTACGAAACCAGTTAAGAGTCTGTGATATTTAAGAGAACACTTTCTTCATTATAAACCCTGCTGCCTATTAAGATCGTCTGATGGTGGGGGCAGCTCATCTGGTGACGACTAAAAGGCAATTCTTCTCTGTAGTTGCCTCAGAGCTGTGGAACACACTTCCTGCTGAGATTAGAGCTGCTCTATCCCTGTTGACCTTTATAAAACAGCTGAAGACACAGCTCTTCAGCCAAGCATTTTAGCTGTTTTTATGGAGATTTATTTATTTAACATATTTGTATACTGCCCAAAACACAAGTCTCTGGGTGGTTTACAACAAAACAATAAAAACAAGTAAAAAGGCTGAAACATTACAACAACCTAAAACTTAAAACAATGTTAAAACTATTAAAAATAGCTATTAACTGCTAACTGGGCATAGAGGCACCTTTTACCGTGGTGATTCTCTTTATTTAGCAGGGGGAGAGTAACTGGCCCTATCCACCCCCAGCACAGTACCTCCAGTGATTGTTGCTGGTGTCTATCTTGTGTGTTTTTTTTAGAACGTGAGCCTTTTGGGGACAGGGAACCATCTTATTTATTTATTTATTATTTCTCTGTGTAAACCGCCCTGAACCATTTTTGGAAGGGCGGTATAGAAATAAAATAAAATAAAATAAAATAAAATGGGACTTCTGACTACAAACAGACAAACATCTGCCACACAATACACCAGATATAACTGTAGTCGAGAAGAAAGAAAAACAAGTCAAAATAATCGACATAGCAATACCAGGGGCTAGCAGAATAGAAGAAAAAGAAATAGAAAAAATCACCAAATACAAAGATCTACAAATTGAAATTGAAAGGCTGTGGCAGAAAAAGACCAAAATAATCCTGGTGGTAATTGGCGCCCTAGGTGCAATTCCAAAACAACTTGAAGAGCACCTCAACACCATAGGGGCCACAGAAATCACCATCAGCCAATTACAAAAAGCAGCTTTACTGGGAACAGCCTATATTCTGCGACGATATCTATAACAACAGCAACAACACTGACAATAAAATTCAGCCATCCACGGTCCTTGGGAAGGACTCGATGTCTGGATAAAACAAACCAGTCAATAACACCTGTCTGACTGTGTAAATAAATAAATAAATAATAATACTATTAAAACAGTGAGGCTGTTCTCACCACCAACTGAAACCGGCTAAGGGAGCCCAGCTCGGTTTCGGCAGGTCGTGTGCTGCTACGGGAGCCACGCAGCTCCCGGCAGCAAGCCACCTTAAATGTCCCCCCCAAAACGAGGTTAGTGGAGCGCATGAAAACCCCATTGAAAACCCCATTTTCCAGATTGTGTGTTGCCTCAGGGCAGCTCCACGCCACGGTGACACACAAGTAGATCCCTGACCAGGAGGCTACAAGCAGGCTCCCGACCTCGGGGGGCTCCCCAGCACACTCTCGTGGGGCATGCTGGGGCTTCCGGGGGGCCAGGAAGCCCCAGATTCCCACCACCCCAACTGTCTCCATCACGGAGCCAGTAATCGTGTGGGCAGTCAATTCGGCCGACCAGGGCGAGCTGCCTACTCATGTGTGGGGAAAGTGGATTAGGCCCGCTTTCCGCACAAACCCCTTGCAGACTCTCCACACTGCTCATGGAGAGTTCAGGAGCCTTAGCACCTAATTAAAAGCCTGGGTGAACAAATGTGTCTTGATTGCCTTTTTAAAAGTTGTAAGAGATAGGGAGGCTCTTATTTCAGCAGGGAGCATGTTCCAAAGCTTTGGGGCAGCAACAGAGAAGGCCCATCCCCAAGTAGCCAGCAGACGAGCCAGTGGCAACTGCAGACTAACCTCTCCTGATGATCTCAGATCTTCATTGCTATTTTAATTTGAACTTTTTATAGGTTTTAATTGTTTTTAAATTTCTTGGTTTGTTTTATTGTTGTAGACCACTTATATTCTTTGGTAGTGGGTGCCATACAAATATGTTAAATAAATAAATAAATAAAATATCACTATTTGGCATATCTACAAGTTCAATATGCAAGATTTATCATAATTGACACATGATTCATTTGGGACTGCCACTAAAGGACGTATTTCCTACTTCATCATTTATTCATTCAGCTTATATAGTTTGAATCTACTCAAATCCAGAAGCTTGGATATGTTATATCTGTATGATGACACTCAAGTCTACCCCTTATTTCCAATAACCAGTCCCCAGATTAACCGTCTTCCTTTAGATTTTTATTTACATATTTTATGCATATATATGTATGTATGTATGTATGTATTTAAGAATTTCTGCTAACACCCATACTCAATGCTAGCTTAAGGCCACTGTAACATCAATCAATCAATCAAGGCTATTGTGACATCAACAATTTGCACGTTTGATAATTATGAACACTGAATTGGCCAAACAGTTTAGCCAAGCTGTTGATTTCAAAAATCTCCATCCTTTGGTGGTCATCTCCCTAGTTATATGTAAAGCCTGTATATTTATATGTAAAGCCTGTATATATGGCTGTATAGGATCAGCCATATACAGGACTGTTTGTACTTTGGAATGTAGCCTTATATGTATGGAAGACACAGAGGTCTTGTAGAACATAGCTGGAAAAGAATGCCTTTGTGGATTCTGGTTCTCGAACTGTGAGAGTATTAAACCCCTCCTGTATTCTACCAAACAAAACTACAGGGCTCTGTGGGCACCAGGAGTCGAAATCAACTCAACGGCACACGTCACCTTTACTAAGCATATTAAATATCAAGTTTCTGGTCAGATTTATCTTCACGTCAGCCTTAAACCGACTAGGTGACTTTGGGAAAGCCACTATTCTCGCAGACTCATCATTTGTGACATTGGAATAAGAATACTATCCCACAGCAGTGTCAAACTAGACATTACAGTAAGTGTGCAGCTCTGGTTGAGAAAAGGATGTTGAATGGTAGTTTCTTCTTCACCCTCCATGACACTGTATGTAGTAGAATTTCGTGCATGTAACACGCTATGTTTCTCCACCTTCCCCATCAGGAGCCAATTATGCGATACAGAGGCTCCATAACCTCCATAAAGCACTTACAGTTGCAATAAGGTGCTAGTTGGGGATCTAGCTAACAACCTGTTGCAGATTATTGCTGAGAAAGTGTGATTTCCTTGCAATAGAAGTGCTTTCTTTAGAGGAAGATATCGAGATCTCCTGCAACAGTTGAGAAATAACTGTATTACTTTGAGAAAGAAGTCTAAATCTTAGATGTTCTGCTCGATTTCTGAATCAAGCAGAGCTGTGCATGAAAAAGCATGGTGTTATTCTGATGCTACAGTTAGACTACAGCAGAAATAAAGCACCTGTTCTACCCAATATAACTCTGAGAGGCAGCTCCTATAACAGAGGATTTGGAAGAAGGTGAAGCTATTCCTATATTCACTGGAAAGTGGGCTAAGGGAGCTTAGGTGCTCCCGGTGCTCTTGAAGGTGAGCCCGGTGCTCCCAAGGTGGCTAGCCTGCCTAAACCATCTCCCTAAATGAGGTTAGCGAGCTAAGCCTGCTCTCCCCACACAACCCCCTCAGGCGCTTCACATGTATTGTGTGAAGTGCCTCGGTATATGGATTTAGGTTAGACGTCAATTAGACAACTTCCTGCTGCAGTGGTTTTTAAGATGTGTTCCAGGGAACCCTGGGATTTCTGAATGAGAAGTTCAGTAATTGCAAATGAACTTCCATACCACTATCCCTTGCAATGTGCAGCTGTGGGAGAATGTTTTAAGGCAAATCCTCAGTTCTTCATGCAGGGTGCTGTAAAGTACCAAATGTTAGTTCACTTCTGGATTAATGTGCTTCAGGAATCACCACCACCACCACTCTCTGTGCATGGAAATCCTTTCCACTCTTGTTTATTTAACACATTTCTATACTGCCCCAAAGCGCAAGTTCTCTGGGCGGTTTACAAGAGTCCTCTTGCACAGGACTCTTTAGATCCTGCCGGTTTGTAACATGTACAATGATAATGACTCTGGTTGAACATTTCTTCAGTGAAGAAATCAATATGGAAAGTCTTCCTTGAAGATAGGACATTTGAAAACAATTGTCCTACTGTATTGGCTCATGTTATTCTGCTAGACTAACTTCAAAAATAATGGGGCAAGCTTTTTCACCATTGCTACCCATCTCCAGCAATTAAAATTAACCAAGAAAATGTTATTTCAAAAAATCATAAATTAACTGGTAAATGTATATTTGCAATTAATAGTAATCATCAATCATCATCTTCTTCTTCTTCCCTGCCCATGGAAATCAGCACTAACATCTAATCTGAAGGCTTTGCTTAAAGGCATATATAATGTTATGAAATGTTATGTACATGAACAAACTATTTGCATCATTCTCTCCTGAAAACATCTATTCTCTTTTGGAAAAAGCAACAAGATATATTGAAACTCCACATTCTTGATGTTCTTAGATGTGTTTTATAGCGTAGGCTTAATGTTTTAAGTCCAAATGTATTGCAAATGGGTTTAAATAGACAAAAAAAGCCAATAAATAAAAGACTAATAGAAATATGTATCTACGTATTTTATTTATTCATCTTTGGCCAGGAGCCATAGGTAAAGAGCCACAAGCAGAATTGGTATGTTTCGATCTCCCTTTCCTATTGAAGCATTTGCATCCCATAAAGCTGCCCTTAGAGATGGGGGACCCTCCAGAGCCATGGGCGATGTGTCACAGTGGGATGTAGCTGGGAGGCAATCAGCTACCCTTCTGTGGGTGCTGAACTGCCTCCTGTTCTCACATGGAACTTTTTGGATCCTGGACATTTTGGTAATTGGTTGTACCTAAACAACCAAATGAAGGTGTGATCTAGTGAAAGGTTGAACATTTTAACATCCTATTGATTTAAATGGAAGAATAAAGCATATGCTTATTTCTCTCCCATAAGTCAATGGAATGTAATGGATCTTAACTGCAGCAGGATTGTGCCCTAATTGCCTTTTCCCTAGAAGTGGCTTAAGTTGTTTTGCTGCATTAGATGGAAATTAAATTTTGCTTCCTAATCCCCAGAAAGGAGGTGCAACTATGGAAGGGAAGGCACCCAAAACCTTGCTCCCCTTTCTAGGGTCTTTCAACTGCAGTTCATTTTCCCTGTTTCATGCAAGTGAATTGAGATTTTTGCTCCAATCACTGGTATGGAATAAGTGGGTAATAGAGAGAGAGACTGCAGTCAGAAAACACAAGGTGGGGCACAGTTCCTTCCACACCTTGGATCATGTTGTCCTAAAGGATGTGGGGTGTGCAGGGAGGAAATCCCCCTTGAGGGATTTCCTAGATAGCCTGGAACCTTGACCAGTTCTGCTGTCCCAGGCAGTTGCCTGGTTAGCCTACTAGGCTGGGCCATCTGCCTTTCCCACTGGTATAAATCAGTGGTTCTTCTGTCAAAATCTTAACAGGATTTACCATAATTGCCCCTCTCAAATGAATACTGCTGCACCCAATGCACTGCAAGGTTTTTAGCAATGCATCATGGCTGAGCAGTGAAACACATGGGAAACTGTAAACAAAAGTGAAAAGCATTCTAATCCAAGATGTATTTACTTGTAAATTTCACTGAAATAAACAGAGACCCTTCTGAGCCAATGTAATCTGGAATGAGGTGTAATTTGTTTTATTACAAGACATACAAACCATAAACACAATGCAGCTGAGAAAAGAAACAAAACATCAATGATTTTAGTACTCTAGGAGGGTCAGAATCTAAAATTGACATTGCTTTAAAAAAACAACAACTACTACTAAGGACACCACCTGAGAATTAAGCATATGTTCAAATTTCTCAAACTGAAATAAATGCGATGTTAACATTTTTAAACTTACAACATTACAAAGATCAGACCATTAAAAAAAAGCCTCTGAATAAGCAATAGCAAATGTAAAGTCATTGCAAAAGAACCAATGGCTCCACTGATAATAAGACTGCATTCCTAAATACACTTTCCAGGGAGTAAGTTCCACTGAAGTTAATAGGACTTCTGAGCAAACATGTCTACAATTCACTGTGATCAAGGAAAAACACTTAGCCCTGGATGGTTGTCTGCTTTACTACTCAGAATCAAAATTTAACAAACATTTATAATTATGCCTGTCATTTTGATTAACAAGCCAACAGTTTGTTGAAATGAAATATTCATGCAACAACAAGGTGAGAGAGACTAGTACTGTACCTTGACGCTCATTCTTCCCAACTCTTTCCAGCTTTCCCCCCATGGTTCTACTTTCTCTTCACAAATGACTGCTTAAGTTATAAAAGCACACTGAGATGCATAATAGGTTGCATAGCTGAAATGGCTTCCGGAAGGAGGATGCAAATCTCAATTGCCACCCCCAACTCTTCCCACCGTGGTCCCCCCCACCCGCCCAATGACACTGAGATGGACTTCCACAAATAGCTGGAGTTATATTAAGAGAGAGTCTGCTGCCAAGGTCTTTGATAGCCTTCCAGAGTCCAGAGGTCAGATACTGTTTATTTCAGGGGATGATGGGTGCTTTGTAAATCATCCAATGTGCAATGCATCACTGTACAGTATGGCATGTGAGAACACAGACTATACATGCAAAAATAAGGTACTCTCTCCCAGTTTTATAGCCTGGTTGGTCATATTCTTATACAGATTTCATAAATATGTCTTAATTTAAAACACTTGCATTCTGAGCCTCCCTGAGTTTGTGGCTTACAGCAGTTAAACTCGTAACAACATTCTGTTTTCATTTATTTCATACATTTCTACCCTGCTTTTCCATTGCAAACATTCAAGGCAAATTACAATAAATGCAATAACAGTAAACCAGTAAGATGCAACAATACAATAATGTGAGGGGGTTATTTCTTTCTTTGAGGGGGTTATTTATTGCTTATCAGATTACACATATGAACAATAAAAATAAAATCGGTGGAAATAATCCCTTTTCCACATGTGCACCTCTTCATGTGGAAGCAAATCCTCAATAGGCATAATATAACTTTTTCCTCCCCACCTATCTTGACTGGGTGTGGGTATAGCTAAGAATTCCACAACACATCCAGATATTACTTCCACTGGGTAGGGGTTACAGTGCACCCTATATGTGCAGCCAACAGCACTTGCTCAGTCAATCCTGTAGCTTGGGAGGGCCCACAGGATGCAGGATGGGGTAAACCAAAGCTCTATGCCCAGGTACATGCTTTGCATGCAGAAGATCTCGGTTTCAATTCCTAACAAATCCAGTTTGTTGTTTTTTTAAAGATATTGGTAGCAGGGATAGGAAGTATCCTGAAGCTTTGAAAAGTCGTCACCAATCAGGGTGGACAGTACTGATCAAGATGTATCAGTGGTCTGCCTCAGGATAAGGCAGCTTCCTATGTTCATTCTCATGCTTGCAGAAGAGGAAAGGCTTCCATGAAGTGCCGGGTTTAGGGACCAGCGAAGTAAGCTACAGCTTAGGGCCTCACCTTATAAGGGGCCTCTGAATACAAATACTGAATTTATAAAATCTGTGCAGAAATAATGTTAAATTTAAAAAAATATTAGACCAGGGCACAGTTTAGACCAGGCCTGCTCAACTTAGGCCCCCCAGCTGTTTTTGAACTACAACTCCTATGTAATACCTACAACTCCTATAAAATGTAAGTGCTATTGCTATACCCAGCCACAGGGGCCAACAGCCAGGATATATGGGAATTGTAGGCCAATATCTGCAGGAGGGCCGAAGTTGAGCAGCCCTGGATTAGACCAATGCCTGCCGTCACAGTTATAAGAAGTATTCAGCTCTTCAGACAAATACTGCTGTAACCAAGCATTGAAGTGAGGTGGAAGTGTATGGGACTTCCAATCTGCTTATTAATGTTATGGGGCCTTTTAAGTTTGACATCACTTAGGGCCTCAGCATGTCATAATCTGGCCTTGCCTCCATGATGCTCTGTGGAGATCCCCTCTTGCACTCATTCTACATGTTCTGCTTTGCATGCAGGAGGGTGAACTGTGCCCTCAAAATCTACACAGACTGATGAAACCCTGCCCCTCTACAAAGCTGAGCAATCAATATTCAGTCCACATAGAACTTTCCCCAGTTCCTCAGCAGTAGGTAGTTCAAGGACAGCTTTGGATGGGTCATTTTCCTTATGAGGTAAGAGTACTGGAGGCTAGTGACACTTTTGTAACATCTATATATTTACAGGTAGATCCGGTGGGAAATATGGAGGCACACAAGAAGCCAAGGAACAACAATCCCAGACCCCACTGAGAAACCTCTTATCCGTCTTTCCCAATTAGCTCCAAAATTCAAAGCAGTTACTTTTCTCTTGCCAGATTCAAGGGAAATCTTGTTCCTTTAAGTCCTTGCTCTTTGGCTAGATCTGCTCTGGATACCTTCTATAATGGGTTTTTCAGTGAAGAGTACTGATGGGTGATCAGTAGCCATTAAGTAAACACCTAGGAAGAGAGGTGTTCCTTCACACAATTGATGCTTTGGAATATGGCCCCATGATACTATGTAAATGTAGCCTCAGGAAACCTATTCTCATGCCATTTTTAGTCAAACACAATTTATTATATGCTTAAAGAAATCTATCAACCATTACAAAAGAAATGTATGGTCTAAAATTAAAACTTTAAAAAAGCATAAGCAATTTCATAAATGTGTCACCAAACAAAATTGTAGGCAGCTAAATTCATGTGTTTTTAGGATGCAGGGTTGATGTTCCTTTAATGCTGCATTTTTATAATGGATTATAATTGTGTCAATTGAAACAGCCTTTATGTGGGCTTAGCAATCAATACCACCATTTATAGACCAAAATAAAAGCTATGGTCGCAGCACGGCACAAAAGAGAAAGTCTATTACTTAGAAACTGGCTTTCAGTTTTGGTAATAGAAGGCAATTTTTAACATTTTAAGGAAACCACCCTATTGTCTAGATGGGAGCTGTAAGACAAAATCCTCACTGACAGTCTAAACAATATCATATTTTCCCTAAAGGCTAAGAATTGTTTGCCTTATGTAAATTGAATGCAGTCTTGAAGATATCTCTGCAAGTTAGATAGATTCTATCACCAAACAATTGATCTATTAGTGCCTTTTCAAAATCTGTGAGGTTGAAGATAATGCCAATTATTTTACTGTTGTTTATAACAACCCAACAAAAAAATAAAAACATTAAAATTTCGCATTTAGGGATTTAAAGGTTTGTAATTCGTTTTATTCCTGGAGGAGATTTGCTACTAAGATTTCACTGAAAGCAAAATTGAAGGCCAATTTGGGGATCCTTACTCAGGTCATGAGAACAATGAGATGTTCTGGGACACCCATTTTCCTAAGGATATTCCACAACCTTACATGGTTGATGCAATCAAAAGGCTTTTCTGTAGTCAATAAAGCACATATTGACTTCTTTTTGGTATTGTTTGACTTCCTCAGCGTACATCAGCAATTATGTCTCTTGATCCTCGGTCTTTTCTGAAACCAGCTTGAACATCTGGCATTTCCCTTTCCACGTAGGGCTCTAATCTGCGTTGGATGATCCAGAGCATTATTTTGCTAGCGTGTGAAATTAAGGATATTGTACTATGGTTTGCACAATATAAGTCTCCTTTCTTTGGTGTGGGTATATAGACTGACTTCCTCCAGTCTGTTGGCCACTGTGTCATTCTCCAAAATTGCTGGCATAGTTTGGTTAGAGCCTTGACTGATTCTTCTTCTGTTGCTTGCCATATTTCTGTAGCTACTCCATCAATTCTTGTAGCTTTCCAATTTGGTAATGAACAGCATGCTGATCTAACGTCATCTTCCCATACTAGAGGTTCTTGCAAGTAGGGAATATCTTCCAGGGTATCTTGGATGTTGACGTCCATGCTGTACAGATTTTCAGTATACTCCTTCCATCTCTATTGTTCTCATGAAAAACGTATACACAGGACAAGAAGCCACAGTCCAGACAGAACATGGTGAAACAGATTGGTTCCAGATCGGCAAAGGTGTAAGACAAGGCTGTATACTTTCTCCTTATTTATTCAACTTATATGCTGAACATATACTGAGAGAAGCTGGATTGGAAGAAGATAAGCATGGTTTTAAAGTTGGAGGAACAAACGTCAATAACCTGCGCTACACTGATGACACCACTCTGATAGCTGAGAATGCAGATTATCTGCAGGCTCTGGTAATGAAAGTCAAGGAGCACAGTGAAAAAATGGGACTGCAACTAAATGTAAAGAAGACTAAACTAATGACAGCGGGTACAGCAACCAGCCTCAGAATTTATAATGAAGACAATGAAGCGGTGGATAGCTTCTGCCTGATAGGATAGACCATCAACAGTAAAGGATCCAGTCAAGAAATACGCCACAGACTAGCACTTGGTAGGGTTGCAAGGAAGGCATTGGAAAGGATATTTAGATGCCGTGAGGTGTCTATACCTACAAAGATTAGAATTGTTTGGAAAATGGTTTTTCCCGTGACACTGTATGGATACAAAAGCTGGACTCTGAGGCAGCAAGATAGAAAAGGTATTGACGCTTCTGAACTTTGGTGCTGGAGAAGACTTTTGAGGATACCATAGACAACCAGGAAAACAAACAAATATCTCATAGAACAAATCAATGCAGAATTTTAACTTGAGACAGAAATGACCAGGCTCAAACTATGATACTTCGGACACATTGTGCGAAAACCCAGCTCCCTTGAGAAGTCCATAATGCTGGGGAAAGTTGAAGGAAAGAGAAGAAGAGGACGACCAGCAGCAAGGTGAATTGAAATGATTACAACAATGAATGCACCACTGAGAGACCTAAACGGCCAAGTTGAAGACAGATCATCCTGGAGAGAATCTATCTATGTGGTCGCTAGGAGTCGACACTGACTTGATGGCACTTAATCAATCAATCACTTAGGTCATCCAGGGTGATTGTTTTGTGTGTTGAAAAGTGGCCTATAACTATTTGTTGTAGTAGTGCAGACAACCTACCCCTGCCGTTCTTGCTCATTCCTCCTCCTGCTTGCATCCATTTAGCCTAGTTCAGACAGCACACTTAATTTCAAAGTGCCATGGTCAGCTGGCACCTGGGAATTGTTGAGCCTTACCTAATAATAAATAATAGCAGCAGCTAATCATTTTGAAGTGTTCAAAATGTTCACCTGACAGACCTTTCAGGGCAAAAGCAGTACTTTTGGGAAGGTTAAATATTTCCCATCCAACCCATCCCCTCTCATCTTGTTCCTGCCTTCATTTCTCTGATCTGCTGTTTCTGCTTAAGTGTTGTTTAGGACTTGACAAATGGGTAATTCTCAGCTAACTGAGGATCATGGTTATATCATGTTGCTATATAATCAATGTAATAGAGAGCAAATTAAGTCACATGAGAAGGAGGATCATGCATCCTGGATCAGCATTGCCCTCACTCCGAATAACTCACACTTCTGTCCCCTTTCAGAGAATTCTTGAAAAATGGCCAAGAGAGCTGCTCTTTGCTCCTAAATGAAAGTTGTACTAAAAGCATCCTGCACTTCATTTCAACTCAACCATACACTGAGGCCATTCATACAATCAAGCTACCCAGGTTTTTCTCTTACCTTGCTCCTACACAATCACTTCTATGCAGGTTATCCTCTTACCTTGCTTCCACACAACTGAAAATTTGGAACACATATTGCTCACAAACCTGGGTAGAACACAGTTTTTGATTGTGTGAATGACTTCACTATCTCAGTAATCCATGCAGCAGTCTATAGTGTAGGCAAGAACTACTGTCTCCTATGTTGGAGATAGGAGAAAGATAAGGCTGAGAGAAGGTGATTTTTCTTAATGCCATCTTGTCAGTTTGTGGCTGAGGTGAGATCTGAACTTGCTTAAAATGCATACTCAGCCATTAAACTACACTAGCTCTTGTTCCATCTGAACAAGATGGAATTATATTTGCCATATGAAAATATATTTACCTTGAGTATCTCCTCAAATGGTTACTGATTTTAGGATCCACAGTTTGAGAGCTATGATCTTTAAGTTGCTATCAAATTGAAGAGCATAGCTAATCAGCATGTCAAACAAACAATTCACACAGCAATTGTGCCAATCCTCTGCTGCTTACTTTTAAGATGTGTAACAGCGTTAAGATGTGTAATGGAAGATGTTTAACTAACTAAGCCAACTGCACATATCTGCTTTTGCAAACAAATGTCCAGAATATATGATGGCAGAGTGCTGCAAGATGAGGACAGGTTTCACGTACATCTATCAAGATCTCTTGTATTTAAATATCCACCCCACTTGCCATCACACTGAGGTGCCAGATTTACATCAAAAAATTTTACACACAGTATTCACTCCTTGCTTGCTTTTTTAAAAAAAATCTTATTATTGGTGAAATACCCACTCATTGTACAATCACAGTATTAACTGTACACATGCACACACACATGCACAAACACACACACACACATGTGTGTGTATGTATATATGTGTGTGTGTGTGTATATATATAACAATTAACCATTCCTGACCAAGAACCTTATTCTCAAAACTGGTGCATATGTAGTTAAAATGAACACAACTTGTATCAACAGTTCCCCTTTAGAACTAGATGTACAAAGAATCTGTTTTCATATGGCAAGTACTCATGCTGTATGCATTTTTAAAACGTGTATCAATATTTTCGATGCTTCCTGCCTTTTATCAGCTTTCCACATATTTATGGGGTAAAAATTGCATGGAGTCAGACCCCTGTTGGAAAGTTGTTAGGGTGCTTTTGGTTTTGTAAAAATCAGAACAAAATAAAACACTACCCGTACTTCTTTTAGCATAGAATGTCACTGATATCAATTCCTGAACATTTATCCTTTCTTGTGAAAACATGTACAAAGAGTCAAGGCATAATAGTGCCTTTGCTCTGTGGGTCAGTGGTTCATAAGCGATTCATGGAACTTGGTGCCATGGGCAGAGGCATTTGGGATATCACAAAATGGGTTGGGGAGATGCACAACTAATTTGTGCTTCCTATTCCTGCTGCTATTCTGCCTCATTTGAAACTGATCTTGTACATTCCCCTGCCTACACTAATGAGATGCAAAAGATCAATTTCAGCTGAAACGGAGATGTGTGGGGAACAGGAAGCCCAAGTCAATTGTGCATTCTGTTCTAGTGCTTTTTGCCATTGCCAAAATAGCTGTAAAGATCATTTATGCTTTTGCACCTGCTTCTGATTTGAAAAAGTGGCTGACCTTCATTTTTTCTATTATCAATATATACTTATGAGAAGCAAGTAGTCATAATCCTTATGCTCCAGTAGCTGCCAAACTCTTTGAAGATCACAGACGAGCTTTAATTCTCCTCACACAATCATTTTACACAAAGAGTCTGTGGTTATGAACCCACTTCTAAAAGTATAACATGATGCCATTTCTAGCTTTCTGCTGATGTGTTTCCCCCCAAAACCAATTGGTGGAATTGCAGTCCTAATGAGTTGCTAAAGAAACTTACCTGTAATTGTTTTATGCTACACTATGTTGCATTTTCTAAAAATGGTAAATAAATTATTGCCATGTCGTAAATTGCTTACAGCCAGTCTGGAAAATACTCCAGGTGCACTACGACATCTATGAAAAACTTCATGAACCTTCCTCCTGCTTTTAAAAGCAAAGAATGCTTAAATGTTTTTAATGTTTGTCTCTTCATGTGCAAGTATAGCCGTGGACACACAGCCCCTACAACATGTAAAACAATGTGCTGCATCCACATGCATGTACATTTGATTCACAGAGTTTTCTCCTCTTTTTTGAGCAGGGAAAATTTGTCCTGTGCCAGGCATTAGGCACTTTGAGCAATGATGCTAAGATGCAGAGGGGTGTCTACTGGAAAGCCAAGCAGCAATCTGCCTTAGATACCCAACAGACCCCAAGTCAGCCCAATGCCTAGTAGGAGAGGGACAGAAGTCTTTGAGTCAACATTATGTAGGACATCTTGCTGGTGCCAGGCAATTCCTCTTCCCCTCTTGAGTTGGGCATCAAAGATCAAGAAAATGGGTGGATGCACAGAGGGCACTTTGTAATGTTTTTAGAGTTCAGCTGGAGTCACCACACCCATAAATATCTCTTGAAACCAAAGGTATTTTTGCTTTAATTGAATTTCCTTGCTTTTCAAAATGAAGGATCCCATATGCGCCACACTTAATGTGTGTTAAGTACAAGGAAAGCGAAAATACTTTAGCATTGCTAGGCATAATAAAGAAGCAGACATGAGTGCTTGGGTTTAAAACAACCCATAACTTCATTTGACAAACATGGCAAATATAGCAACCTGCTAGACCAACATGAAGAGGAAGTAAAATCACTGCTAAATGAGATGCCCCAAATAGGCTGGTGTGGATGCCCAGCTGAAATGCCCACTGGGACACTTCCTCTGAACCTGATCTTAATCAGGAATAAACTAAAGTATAGGAAGGTAAGTGTGGTTCAGGATGTTACCATCATTACTGCTTTAAGCAGTAACCAGTCCCTCCAGGCAAAAGCACATCAATGGTGTAGAATGCTGACCAATCACTGCTTGTTTCTAGACAAACAGATAAATAGTACACAATGTATGGTAGGTGTCTCATTCTCTGGTGGAAGGATGGCACCAGAGGACTCTGGATTTTTACCAGCTGTGTGACAGGTAGACATTCAACAGGTATAACTTTGCCTAGCATATGAAGGTGTAAGCAGCACCTGTTGATATTTTGCCTCTGCTTCAGCTAAGGGAAACTCCATCGACTAAGTTTCTGCCTGTCATTCACAAAGGGCAACAGACATGCTGGAAGCATATTTTTTAAAGTTGAAAAGCTGAATGGTAGGCAGAAACTCAGTCAGTTTCCCCAGCACTTGAAGATGCAAACTGCACCCATTGAACTTCTGGCTGTCGTGCAGTTGACAGGCAGAATATCAAGAACCACTGTTTACACCCTCATATGCTAGGCAATGTCATACCTGTTGAAAGCCTGCCTGTCATGCAGCTGGAAAAAATCCTGGGTCCTCTGGCTATGAAGAGTTGCATCTTTTGAATGTCTGCCTGTCATACAGCAGTTAAGAGTCTTGAGCCCTCTGGCCCTTTCAAGGATCTCAGCAGCCCTTCCCCACTATGAGGCACAAAGTTGGAAAGGGGTAAAAGTTAAACATGAGCACTAGCAGCTCTGAGGTAAAATAAAGCAAAATGAAGGAGGTAGTTACTGGCAGATAGAAGCAATAACAGCTAAGAAGTCAAGGCCTATGTGGTTGAGTCTGTACTGCTATCTACCTCTGAAACATGCCCATTAGGATTGATTCTCAACCAATCAATTGCATATTGTTAGATACAGTATGTGATGAGGGAATCTTATTCATTTTTCAATATGAACTTTCACAAGACCATATGGGTGTGTTTGGGGGAGAAAAGAACCCCTGCCCTGATTCCCACAGATGATCAGAGCCTCCAATTGTCTCTGGTCACTCACCACCCAGACAATTGCAGCAAGCTCTCTTTCATGAGGAGAAAGGGGGAAGTAGGTTCTCTAAGTATCCCAAGATGCATTGCACTCCTAATAGAGAGGCAGCCTTCAGTACAGCAGCAGCCCCTACAGCCGCAGAACTCTATGGTAAACACGCTTGCCAGCAGCTGGGATCAGTTTTAAACAGCAAATCAACATACAAACTCCAAGGTAGGGCAGCTGCTCTTTTTGTCCTACCTCGGTTAAAATCAAGGTTAAAAAGATCACCACCACTACTACCATTTGGTCGGATGAGTTGGAAGGCTTCCTGCGAGTTCTCACAAGCAGCAAAGGCTGTGTTTTCTGTCTTCAACCTTTATGTTGCTGAGCATGAAAGTAAGCTCAATATATGGTAAAAGGTAGAGCTGGCACTATGTTTCACCTAAAGAAAATGTGAGGTAAATTTGAAGGTTCCTTCTCAGGCCAAACCTCTGAGGAATGTCACGGGAAATATATATAATTTTGCAAAACAAACAAGGATATCAAAGATTATCTCTATGAAGAAATGTTAAAATGAAGCTTCTCAGTTTAGAAGAAATATATAGGATAGGACATGAGAGAGATTTATAAAGCTGCGGATGGAATGGAGACTGATCAAATTATATCACATTAAAGATAGCTATTACACGATCTTGGAAGCTTAGATGGCTTAAAAATAATTGGACAAATCTGTGGACAGTACATCTATCTATTTCTGAAAGAGCTGAAAATGTTACAGTTCTTATGGATGGTGAACCAGAGCACTTGTGGGCAAATAGGAGGTACCAGCAGACTTGAGGTGACCCAGATACCTTGGTTTCAGAAACATCTGAAGAAAAAAACCTATGGGAGCCAACTCTGACCCTCAAACTGCCCCCACGTTAGTCAATGGGACAGAATGTTTCTGAGCTCAGACAGTTCAGAAGTGGCACAGCTCTGAATACCAGGTGCTGGGTACAAACAGAAGAAGGCTTTAAGCTTCTAAGGGCGATCAAGCTGATCCTACTGGAAACATAGTGCTGAACTAGATGTATTTGATCCAGGAAGGCTCTTTTTATGTTCCTCACTGAGGATTCCCACATCCCTTGGTTGCCTTTAAGAACATAAGATCAGCCCTGCTGGATCAGGCCCAAGGCCCATCTAGTCCAGCATCCTGTTTTGCACAGTGGCCCACCAGATGCCGCTGGAAGCCACAGGCAGGAGTTGAGGGCATGCCCTCTATCCTGCTGTTACTCCCCTGCAACTGGCCTTTGAATTCTGTAGAAATCTGTTCAGACAAAATATCTGAGGAATTCTGAGGAACACTATACTAGTTCTGATAAATAGCAACAAAATTGCTCAAGGGAGCAATTATATAATCCTTTATCACATATCCAGCTTTCCCTCTGAGCATGTTTTAAGGTGAAATCTTGGCAGCAACACTAAAACATGACATCTTTATCATGAACAAATGATAATTAAATATTCATTCAGCCCACATCTGGCTGAACGCAGAGGTCACATGAATCCCTGAAAATACCTAGTTCACATGTACATCAGTGGATTTTTCATATTTTAATTATGCAGCACTTGACAATTCAATCTAAGTTAGAAATTACTTTTATCACAGGGATTACAAACTACACCCTAGAATAAGAAGCCCCTCTAGTCTAAAGAGCAAGTGAAGTGCCAAACTGCTCCTAGCAGGTACCACTATCAATCTGCAGGTAGTAGTGGTGGTGATCTCATGTTTGAACACTCCAATTTACACACAGAAAACACACACACCAAAAAACAAGACCAGGAAGCTTAGGCCTCTGAAAGACCGCCTTTCATCTACTTTTCATTGTAGCCCTATGCAGACATTGTTCAAGGAGGTACAGTGTAAAGCATTATACTAACTGCATGGGAGGAAAGGGAGAACAGTGGATATTAAGCTTGAGTTGAGACAAGAAGAAGGCACCACCACAGTCGGGAAGATGGGGCCTCTTAATTAGGAGGAACATCACCCACTGAACAATTTGGTGCAGAGTTGTTTTCCTCCATCCATTAAAAAGGTTATCCCCTGACCATCCTTTAATGCGAGAGGAAGAATTGCATTAATTCTACCTTCATGCAAAAGTGTGGAGTGCCTTGTTCAAATAAAACCTGCCTTTTGCAATAAATGTACAGCCATGTTGGGAATCCAAGTGTCTTCCTTCAAAACAAGATTTTTATTGCAAGGTAATTCAATTTTGAAATGAAAGTTATGCAAATATGTAAAAGTAAGAGTGAGTGAGTGAGTGTGTGTGTGTTTTACATATAATGTATATTGGATTGAAATGGTAAGGAGGTCCCACACATGCTGATTCGCCCCCAGTCTTGTGCCCCACTAGGGACAGCCCTGGTCTGCACAGTAGGGCTGTGCAAAGCTTCATAGTTTCTGAATCAAATCAAACTGATTTGGTCCAAGTCAAACCACTGCCTGGGTTGAATCATGGCTATACTGAAGTTGGATTTGGCCAACTCAATTGGAAATTGGTTTTAGCACCAAAAGCATCCCTCTTCCCTCCCTTATGGGACAAGAGAAGTGAGACACTCCCAGCAGCAAGAGACTAGCAGCTGTGATATGTGCAGCTTCTATTTCAAAACCTTTAAAAGGAAGAGCTCTGTTTGTTTTTTAAAAGCCCTGCAGTCCTGGGAAAGGTGCAGGGTTTACTAGCCAGTAGCAAATAAGCTAATGTGCATTTATACTAGCATCTTGTTTTAGGCTGTGGAGTTAAGAAAGGCAGAACAAGCCGGGTCTAACACCCACAACTATTCATGCTCAGGTCTTGTGTTTCCTTGTTTTCAACCAGTAATTTAAGGTTTTGTGAATACTGGGAAGCAGTAGCCCAAGTATGCAAGCCCACACCCCAGCACCTGACTTCAAAAAGCTTTGAAACTAACTGGGTAACAGTTAGTTTCAGTCAATTTCTTCAATTTTTCAGACAAAAAGTCAGGAATCTCAGTATAACTCTATCCTGGGATGTGTTGATAAGAGCTCAGATATTAAGCACTACCTGGTTACTCCAGGTAGCTCATGTCATCTGGAGTGCTAGGAGTTCTATGGCCTCAGCTGCTCCTCTACCCAGATAAAATAAACCCATGGTTTAAGAACATAAGAACAGCTCTGCCGGATAAGGCCCAAGGCCCATCTAGTCCAGCATCCTGTTTCACACAGTGGCCCACCAGATGCCTCTGAGAAGCCTACAGACAAGAGGTGAGGGCATGCCCTCTCTCCTGCTGTTGCTCCCCTGCAACTGGTGTTTGAGGCTGGAGGTGGCCTATAGCCCTCCAACTAGTAGCCGTTGTTAGACCATGAATTTATCCAAACTCCTCTTAAAGCCATCCAGGCTTTTGGCTGTTACCTCATGCTGTGGCAGAGAATTCCATAGGTTGATTATGTGTTGTGTGAAAAAGAACTTCTGTTTGTCAGTCCTAAATTTCGTGGCAATCAATTTAATGGGATCACTCCTGGTTCTAGTGTTATGTGAGAGGGAGAAAAAGCTCTCTCTATCCACTTTCTCCACACCATGAATGATTTTATTGACCTCTATTATGTCTCCCCTCAATCATCTTTTTTCTAAACGAAAAAGCCCCAGGTGTTGTAGCCTTGCCTCATAAGGAAGGTGCTCTAGGTCCCTGATCATCATGGTTGCCCTCTTCGCTACCCCCAGTTCTATAATGTCCTCCTTTAGATGTGGTGACCAGAACTATACGCAGTACTCCAAGTGTGGCCACACCATAGTTTTGTATAAGGGCATTATAATATTAGCAGTTTTATTTTCAATCCCTTCCTAATGATCCCTAGCATGGAATTGGCGTTTTTCACAGCTGCCGCTCATTGACACTTTCAATAAACTGTCCACCACGACCCCTAGATCCCTCTCCTGGTCAGTCACTGACAGCTCAGATCCCATCAGCATATACGTGAAGTTGGGGTTTTTCATCCCAATGTGCATCACTTTACACTTGCCAACACTGAACCGTATTTGCCATTTTGTCAAAGTTTTGTTCTATTTTGGCAGGTGACCATGTGCACAATTGCCCCCAGGGGCTTTTATGCACAGAAGGTAAAGCTCTTGGGGTAAACGTTGAGCAAAGCCACAACTGCATTTGCAGCATGAGGGAAGCAGCCCCTCCCCTCTGTTCTCGGGTTTTTCTTCTGGTGCAGGTTTACATTCCATGCCTCCGTATTTTCCTTCTAGCCAATGGGTGCGGGGAGAGAGCGAGTGAGAGAGAGAGAGAGAGAGAGAGAGAGTATGTGCTCCTTGGGTAGGAACACAACATTGCCTGCAAAACCTCATGTCTCAGACTGGAAGCATTTGTATACACTAACAGGTCCTTCACCTTTTCTAACACATGCATGCTTTTTTAACTTGCAAAAACCTTAAGCAAGCAGACCAATCAGGGGCGTAGCAAGGTTGGAGGGGGCCCAGAGACAAGATTTTAAAATGGGCCCCTCACTGATACACACACACAAACACACTTCACAATATATGGTGCACTCACATCCCCATTATGAATATGGTGAATATCTAGTTCACATTGAATCTAGTTTCTTTACTCTCTGCTCCTGCCAATCTCCAAGAGACTCAACATAATTCATAGGGGGTACAACATGGGTGGGTGGGGAGTCATGTGATGTGACTCTGGGGGGGGCCTTGAGGCAGTGGGCCCCCAAGACGACTGCCTCCCCTTGCCTAATGGTAGTTACGCCCCTGAGACCAATATTGTTCAAAGAAGTCAACTTGAGCAAACAGAGGTTTTACTTTTGTAACTAGAACTTAAAGAGTTTGCTTCCTGCAGCTAGGCAAGCCAGCTCAATTTGCGTTTCTAAATAGCTATAACTGCATTCCTAAAGAGTGTTTCCCTCTTATGATGTTAATGATTCTACCTCAGTGCCTTTCCCTATTTGCTCCGGCATTTTTAGAAAAACTCACTTAAAAACAGCGTTTTAAAAACCCAGAAATACATTGAGATAAGCTAGAATTCAGAAGACAAAGCCTGATTTGTGTGAGGAGTGCTTCGAAGGATCTTGAATGGACTTCGGGGTAAGTTTGACCAGTGTGTGAATTCACACACTCTTTTCCGAAGGAGATTCACGGTAACAGCCCTGTGTGGAAACGCTCCAGGTAGCTGGCTCCATACTGGCCCACCACCATTTTTGTAAGCAAGCTGGGGGGTGGGGAGGAGCAGCCATGCAGAGCAGAGTGACTGAAATACTAAGAGAAGCCACTCTGCGGCTCGTGCGTGGCATTCTGGGTCCATGGAGGACCCAGCATGAGCTTTCCCCATCCTGTAGCGCTTTTGTTGATCACCGCCCCAGCGCATGTGTGGGTGCACAATTGGCAACGTTTGTGGCCTTTTCTGATAGTCTGCGGGGAGGCAGGTAGGAGCCTGCAGCCCTCCCCAGTGTGAGGGTAAGTGGCCATCTATAAACCTTAGTGTGTGGATGTTTTTAATCTGCTGAATCAGCACCAAAATAACTGAAGGTACCTGTAAAGTTGTGGCTATATGGTATGCACACATGCACATGTACACACACACACACACACACACACAGGATTTCCAATAATTCATCCAGTTCTCTCAACATTCTCTCATACTCGAGGTTTCTAGAAGACACAGAACCCAGAATGAGGCAATGAATAAAGGAGAATACTGGATTCCTAGGGCTATCAAGATCAGGTCTAACCCCTATCCAGATGGTGTTCCTAAGTGCTCCCCTTTACTTCTCCCATATGTGAATGGAAACTTTCCATTCACTAAGAGCCAAACTCCATGTGGCATTTAAAGTTTCACTACCCTGATGGTATTGTAATCTCTGCGCTGGGGGAGGAGGAGGCTGACCATCTTTAATTCAATTTTTAATACACTAGACTTCAGCTCAAATGGTGCTTAACTCAAAAATACATAATACAGTGGACCCTCGACTTACGAACGACTCGACATCCGATGTTTTCGACTTACGAATGACAAAAATGGCCGCATGCTTACGAATTTTTCGAGCTACGAACGGAAACCGTTGGCGGTTTAGATGTGGTTTCCTCGACTTACGAATTTTTTCAGACCTCCGTGGGTGCGCTTTTCGACCTACGAAATTTTTGACCTACGAACGTGCATTCGGAACGGATTAACTTCGTAAGTCGAGGGACCACTGTAGGTTGCAAACCTGTGTGCAGGTGCCCAAGTGACGTAATACAGCTTGGGTTTGTGCCACCTCTGGAAAGCAGCAGGAGTTACAGCACCATCTAGGTTGTACTCCTGCCTCCCTCTCCTGGGCTGCAGTACTGTTTGTTCCCTGCCTCCGAAGATGGCAAGCAGGTGGGTGGGGTAGAGGCTGCATACTGGAGCCACACTTGTGCATACCTTTGACTTGTTCTACATTCATCAGAAAGTTTGCCACTTGCGTGCTTTACAAGGAAACACACAAACAAAAAGCAATTGTGTGCATCAAGGAGCTTGCAATCTAAATGTTGCCAGTGAGAGAGGGAAGAGGGAGGAAAACAGGCAAGGGATGAATGTAAGGAAATGTAGTTGGATATACTCAGGCTTCTTAATGCGACTCACAGCGAGAACAAACTTTGTATCTTCTGGGAAGAATGCTGTAGGGATGTGCGGTTCGGTTCAGATCCGGACCGGTTCGTCCGAACCGGTCCGGATCCGGCGGCTCGATCCCGGACCGAATCGGGCCCTTCCGGGGACCGAGCCGGACCGAATTCAAGCCGGTTCGGTACCGAACCAGCTCGGGTTTCCCGAACCGGTTCGGGAATGAAATTGAGTCTCTGGAGTGTCTCTTTAAAGTTCCAAGTGTGTCCTCCATTTTGTGTCTCCTTCCCGAAACTTTTGCTCCTCCTTGCATCCATTTTGTGATGCTATTTCCAGGCATTGTATTGGCTGCGCTATTGATCCTTGATTGGCCAGAATGAGTCCTTTGGTCTGGTAGGCTGCTTGGCTGTTGCACTGTTGAGAGCTGGCACCCTGTTGGCCGTGGGGGAAATGCAAAGGTGGGGGCTCCCAAAGGAGGGAATTTCAAACCTATATAAACCCAAGCCTCTTCTCTGGAAACTTCTCTTGGCTGCAGTTGTGGGATCATCTCTGAGACCTGCTTGCCCTTTGCTGGCTGCTCTGGTGTCTCTGTGAGTCCTGACTGTGTCCTGTGTCTCTCTGTGTGTGCTCTGTCTAATCCTTTGTCCACCTGCCCTTTGTGACTCTCTGTGTGTCTCCTCTCTCTGTCTGTCTCTTGTCTGTATACTGTGTGTTACTTCACTTTACTTTCTTCTTAATTTCCCCCAATTTTCCCTGTTCCTTGTCTGTCTGCTTTTCTCCCCCCCTCCCCCCCCCTTTCCCTTCTCATCCTTTGGGCCTACCCTCCCCCTCCCCCACTCCCACCCACTGCATCCTCATTGCTTTAAATCTTCTTCCATTAATTATTGCTCTTTGTCCTGCCTTGTTTTTGTCCAACTTTTTGATTTTCACATTGCATTCCATTGGTTTCATTTATATATTGCTTGCTGGTTTTGCTTAAATTGTACCATTTTGTTTGTTTCTGCTGACTGCTGCTGCCCTGCGAGTTGGTTCCCTGAAACCCTCCCCCCCACCCCCAGAGGATTCTGTTGTTGTTTCTTGTTGTCCCATATAATCAGTTTTGGTTCCATGCTCCAAACTTGCCCCTCCAAGTCCAACCACACCCCACCCCAACCCCACCCCATCCAGCCTTCTCCCAAGTTTGCTGCTGCCAAACAGAGTCCAGTTTTCTTTGCTTGGTTCCACTTATTCATTTGCTATTATTAATTTGCAGCAATTGTGGTTTCATTGTCTCTGTTCACTTAGTGGCCCCCCTCAGAGTCTGTGTTTGGTTCCCCCTCCCCACACCCCCACCCCCAAGTTTTTTCTGCTGGTTATAGTCTTTCTTTTCATTTTTTTTTTAAACTTCTGGCTTGTGTTCTCTTGATATATATTGCTTTATATATTTTGCTACCCTCCTCCTCCTCCTCCCCCCCCTGCCTGCCCCCCCCACCCTCCCTCCTCCCAGACCCTAGCCCAGGCCCAGCTCCTCCCCCAACCACCCCATCCAGCCTAATCGCTGCTGCTGCCCGAGTTGTTCCAGTTTCTCCTTTGCTGTTTGTTGTTGCCCCCTCCCCTTCCCCCCAACACCCCTCTGCCACACACTAGCCCCCAACCACACACACCCTCTCTGCTCCCCCCACCCCACCTCTTTTCCTCCTTGCCCCCGACTCTCTCCACTCACCCCAGGCCCCCTGCCACACACTAGCCCCCAACCACACACACCCTCTCTGCTCCCCCCACCCCACCTCTTTTCCTCCTTGCCCCCGACTCTCTCCACTTACCCCAGGCCCCCTGCCACACACTAGCCCCCAACCACACACACCCTCTCTGCTCCCCCCACCCCACCTCTTTTCCTCCTTGCCCCCGACTCTCTCCACTTACCCCAGGCCCCCTGCCACACACTAGCCCCCAACCACACACACCCTCTCTGCTCCCCCCACCCCACCTCTTTTCCTCCTTGCCCCCGACTCTCTCCACTTACCCCAGGCCCCCTGCCACACACTAGCCCCCAACCACACACACCCTCTCTGCTCCCCCCACCCCACCTCTTTTCCTCCTTGCCCCCGACTCTCTCCACTTACCCCAGGCCCCCTGCCACACACTAGCCCCCAACCACACACACCCTCTCTGCTCCCCCCACCCCACCTCTTTTCCTCCTTGCCCCCGACTCTCTCCACTTACCCCAGGCCCCCTGCCACACACTAGCCCGAACCACACACACCCTCTCTGCTCCCCCCACCCCACCTCTTTTCCTCCTTGCCCCCGACTCTCTCCACTTACCCCAGGCCCCCTGCCACACACTAGCCCCAACCACACACACCCTCTCTGCTCCCCCCACCCCACCTCTTTTCCTCCTTGCCCCCGACTCTCTCCACTTACCCCAGGCCCCCTGCCACACACTAGCCCCCAACCACACACACCCTCTCTGCTCCCCCCACCCCACCTCTTTTCCTCCTTGCCCCCGACTCTCTCCACTTACCCCAGGCCCCCTGCCACACACTAGCCCCCAACCACACACACCCTCTCTGCTCCCCCCACCCCACCTCTTTTCCTCCTTGCCCCCGACTCTCTCCACTTACCCCAGGCCCCCTGCCACACACTAGCCCCCAACCACACACACCCTCTCTGCTCCCCCCACCCCACCTCTTTTCCTCCTTGCCCCCGACTCTCTCCACTTACCCCAGGCCCCCTGCCACACACTAGCCCCCAACCACACACACCCTCTCTGCTCCCCCCACCCCACCTCTTTTCCTCCTTGCCCCCGACTCTCTCCACTTACCCCAGGCCCCCTGCCACACACTAGCCCCCAACCACACACACCCTCTCTGCTCCCCCCACCCCACCTCTTTTCCTCCTTGCCCCCGACTCTCTCCACTTACCCCAGGCCCCCTGCCACACACTAGCCCCCAACCACACACACCCTCTCTGCTCCCCCCACCCCACCTCTTTTCCTCCTTGCCCCCGACTCTCTCCACTTACCCCAGGCCCCCTGCCACATACTAGCCCCCAACCACACACACCCTCTCTGCTCCCCCCACCCCACCTCTTTTCCTCCTTGCCCCCGACTCTCTCCACTTACCCCAGGCCCCCTGCCACACACTAGCCCCCAACCACACACACCCTCTCTGCTCCCCCCACCCCACCTCTTTTCCTCCTTGCCCCCGACTCTCTCCACTTACCCCAGGCCCCCTGCCACACACTAGCCCCCAACCACACACACCCTCTCTGCTCCCCCCACCCCACCTCTTTTTCTCCTTGCCCCCGACTCTCTCCACTTACCCCAGGCCCCCTGCCACACACTAGCCCCCAACCACACACACCCTCTCTGCTCCCCCCACCTCTTTGGACCGCTGCTACTGCTGTGTCCTCCCCCCACACCTGAATCCCCCCTCCCTGCTGCGCTGCGCTTCTCCTCTCTCCTCTTTCTCTCTATCATCTCTCTTTCTCCTCTCTCTCTCTTTCTTTTCTCTCTCTCTCCTCTCTTTCTCTTTGTCCCTGCCCCCCCTCTCTTTTCTCTCTCTCTTAGTCTTTTCTCTCTCTGCTCCCCTTCACTTTCCACCTCCTCTCCCACAGCTGCAGCCGCACACAGTAGCCTACCCACCTGGCGGCTGCCATCGGTTTTTTTTTTCTTTTTATAGTTTTTTGGTTGATTTTGTCTCTGCTTGGGGGTGAGTTGAGCGACACAAATAGTGTTGTCTCCTCACTTCTGCCCCTCCATCGTTGTTGAACTACCCCGGTTGCCTGTGTGCCTCGTGCGGCCGCCCTGCTGTGTCTCAGCCCAGGGTGGCTGGCTGGCGGCGGCGAATCCGTGACCAGCAGTGAGCGGCAGGAGAAGGACCAGAAGAAGAGGGGTTAGTGCGTGTGCGATTGTGCAGCTTTTGTTGCCCCTTTCTCTCCCTAGCTGGCGGTTTTAAATAGGGACACCCCTATTCTGAAATGCATTTGGGTGTGGGGAGGAGGGAGGGAACCTTGGAGAGGAGATGTACTGTTGTAAAACTTGTGTCTTCATGCCCATGCCCAGTAAAGAAATTGCTGCTGTGTGTTGCGTTGCATTGCATGCGTCTTGCAGGTGGTTTTTGAACAGGTGCCTTCCAGAGTGCTTCCTTGCCTCTGGGGCAGTCTGAGTGGGGTCCAGGGTTCTGATGCGATGCTGCCACTACATGCTGGGCCCATGCCATGCCAGAGTGCTTCCTTGCCTCTGGGGCAGTCTGAGTGGGGTCCTGGCTGGGCTCTGATGCTGCCACTACATGCTGGGCCCATGCCATGCCAGAGTGCTTCCTTGCCTCTGGGGCAGTCTGAGTGGGGTCCTGGCTGGGCTCTGATGCTGCCACTACATGCTGGGCCAATACACACGTATGATGATGATCATGATGTTCAATCCATGAGGCTGCCATCAAGTGTTTGCTGCTGCTTGCTTGCCATGGCATTGGGCAGGCAGAGTCACAGAGTGGGTGGGTTCAACCTCTGTGTTGGTGTGACTGGGTTCTGGTTTTGGTTGTGTGCAATTTAGAGTCACTAAATAGGCTGCATTGAGTTTGATGCTCCCCCCACAGGAGCATTACTTGAGAACCACCCCCCAGAACCCACACTTTGTGTTCCAGTTCACTAAATAAGGGTTTCCTCCTTTGACCTGCAGGTTCCCAAGCGTTGACTGCATCCCTCCCCCACCCCCAGTAGGTGCTGTGCCCTCCCCCCATCCACTCTCCCCCCCCCAAAAAGCTAAAAACTTGCCACCCACACCACAACTACTCCACCCAACTGCCCGTGCCACCCTCCCACACCGGGGTTCCACCCTTTAACCCCCTATTTTTCTAAAAAAAAAACCCTCCCAGACCCATCTCCCCAATTGGCTTGGTGGTTGACTCCCAAATTCAAAAAGGACACCCTCCCCCTCACTTCGATTGGCTTTCCCCCCCCATATCAAAAAGTCTTCCTTTCCCCCCAATTGGCTTCCTTTTTTGAAAAAAAACTCCCCCCCCGCCGCCTCCAAATCAGCTGCCTTTTTTTTGGCCCCTAAGCCCCTCCAAATTATTTTTCTGACCCTGTCTGGCCTTCCTCCTAAAGTCTCCCTCCTTCTGACCTAGCAGCATGTCTGAGCGCCGTGTGGCGGGCAGGGCTCGCTCAAGGCTGGCAGGCAGAGGTGGGAGAGGCCAGGTGCGGGGTGCGCCTGCGGCACGGGGAGGGAGAGGACGCGGGGAGCCTGAGGACACCCCAGTTCTCCCCATTGGAGAATTCTTTGCTCCGGCCCCATCTTTGGTGCGCAGGATTCAGTTCCCCACGCCTGCTGCCGCCAATCGCGGCAGAGGCAGAGGCACTGTTAGGGCTGTGGCGGGTCCCTCCTCGCCGGCGGCACCAGGTGCTGCTGAGCTACCGCCAGTTGTTGAGGTGGAGGAGACTGTGGAGTTGGAAGAGCAGGTAGAGGGCGGTGAGGACCGTGCGGCTGGCAGCGATGCAGCCAGGTTCTCCCTCCCTCTGGGGCCCCTTCCCCCTATCCTTTCGCCGCTCAGTGGGGCCCCCCCTCGTGAAGCCCGACACTCTGGTGGGGAGCGGTCTGGCGAGGTGGTGGAGGAGAGGCCTGCCTCTCCGATGCCAGTTGAGCCGGGCCCTTCCTCCGCTGTGGAGGGCGGAAGGGGCGGGTTGGGTGGCAGCAGTGGGCAGGCAGCGGCGGCCGCCCCCCCCCCCAGGACTGCAGCCACCCTGCGAGAAACGGCCTAGGACGGCGCCCAGGGCGCAGGAGGCCAAGGGCAGTGGTGCATGGGTGCATTTTGAGGTCCCTCAAGATGCCCCATTCCACGCCCGCTGTGTCCACTGCAGGATGCTTGTCAGCCGTGGAAGGGACCCTGCGCACCTGGGTACGACGCCTATGTGGAGACACCTAGAGCGTCACCACCCATGTCTCAGGGGACAGGCTGGCAGCGCTAGTGCGCCTTGTGCATCTGCCACTAGGGCGGGCAGCGGCAGTGTGCCAGCCAGCAGGCAGGCTACACTGCCCGTCCAGCGGTGGACGCAGTCCTCGGGCAGCCAGCGTATTGTTCGCGTGGACCATCATCACCTCACCCGCCTCATAGGGGAGATGATTTCCACCGATGACCAGCCGTTTCAGGTGGTCGAGAACAACGGCTTCCGCCGTATTCTCCAATACCTGGCTCCCGAATACGTCATCCCCTCAAGGACGACGTTCAGCCGGAACGTGGTCCCCTCCCTGTACCGCCGGTGCAGGGAGCTCGTGTCGGCCGAGCTGCGTGCAGCTCCGGCCGGGACAAGCGTGCATTTCACGACTGACCTCTGGACCAGTGTCAGTGGGATGCACGCTTCTTTCCTGGCCCTCACTGCCCACTGGTGGGGACCGGAGAGTGAGGGGACCTCCGCGGGCGATGCTTCCGGGTCCGGCGCGGCTCCCGCTGCACTACGGCACAGGTGGGCCGTCCTGCACGTGGAGACGATGGACACGAGGCACACCGCGGAGGAGGTGGCGGCCGTACTCGACCGCCAGATAGAGGAGTGGATTGGCGGGTGTCCACACCTCTCCCGCGGCTTCATTGTCACCGACAATGGAGCCAACGTTACCGCCGCTGTCGAGACAGTCATGGACTGTGTGAACATACGGTGTATGGCACACACGCTCCATCTGACCGTCAGGGACGCCCTTGGCCTTAAGGAGCTGAAGGCGTCCCAGGAGAAGGGGGCCCGCCCCATCGCAGCTGCTGTTGCTGCCACGGCCACGCTTGTGGATAAGTCCCGCAAGCTGGCCGCCCACTTCCACCGCAGCGAGAAGTCCAGGAGACTGCTTCGCCAGAAGCAGGATGACCTTGGCCTTCCTCGCCATCTCATCCCAACAGATGTGGAGACGCGGTGGAACTCCACCTTCCTCCTGTTCCAGCGCCTGTTGGAGCAGGAGAGAGCCCTTGTCGCCCTGGCGAGGGACGAGTCCTTGGATGTCTGCGACTTCTCGAACGCAGAGTGGAAGCAGATGTCCGAGGCGGTGTCGGCACTCGAGCCCTTCCAGCTTGCCACGAAGGGCTTGTGTGGCGACACCACTCCCTTGAGCCAGGCGCTGCCCACAGCTGTTGGTCTCGAGAAGCTGATGGGTGGACTCCATATCTCTCTGACCACGCCAGAGGGTCGTGCTCTGGCTGGGAGGCTGAGGTCTGGGGTTGACAAGCGGCTCGTTGATGTGCTGGGAGACAGGGAGGAGTATGTCCTCGCTTGTCTCTGTCACCCAGCCCTCAAGGGCAATGCCGTGAGTGCCGACGACTTGCCCAGGTGGAAGGGCATCCTGGTCGAGAAGGTTAGGGAGGAGGAGGCCGCTAGGGCCCGCAGAGACCAGGGTGTTGGTAGTGGTGCGGGGGCAGCCCTCGCGGCCCAACCCACACCCAGCAGCAGCATGGGCGGCCAGCCGGCGTCAGCTTCCCCTTCCCCTCCCTCTTCCCAGTCCAGCAGCGCGGCATCCCAGGCGGCGCCATCGCAGCAGCCATTTGCTACCGACTCGAGATCCGCCCAGTGGTTTCAGCGGTTCTGCTATGGCGCCATGCCTGGTATGCGGGAGGCTCGACCTGCCAGGCCCCCCTCCAGTGCTGAGCAATGCGTTGTGCAGTACTTGGAGGAGCCTGTGGAGGGAGACGGCGTGGACTGCGCACAGTTCTGGGCGAGCCGCCGCCAAGTCTGGCCGGACCTGGCGGTGGTGGCTGTGCGCCTCCTCTCCTGCCCCCCAACCAGTGTCCAGAGCGAGCGGGTGTTTTCACGTGCCGGGGACGTGGTGACACCCTCTCGCTCCCGCTTGGACCCTGGTCTGGTGGAGCAGCTGGTCTTCCTTAAGGTGAACCTCCCCCTGTTGGGCTACCCCAAGCTGCAGTTTGAGACGGGCGAGTGATTACCGTGGGTTGCCCCATGGTTGGTCACCTGCCTGGCTCGACCTCTGTGCTTATCCCTACCCTCCCCCCTTCCACCTCTAGCTGAGCTGACGTGACAGATGCTGAGCCGTGCCAGCCAGTCGCAGCGTGTAGTGTGCCCACACAGAGATGCAGTTGTAGTAGTAGTTGTAGTGCTGCGACTGGCCAGATGTTTACAATGCCCACGCCCACCTAAAAAGAAACCCAATGCTGACCAGCACAGGCCCTTTATCTATCCACCTGTCAGCATTTGGGGACCTGGCGTGGGCACGGCACACCCCCCCAAAGTAGCACAGCCCACGGAGTACTAGACTTAGCGGCAGCGGCGGGTATACGTTCAAAAATGCAGTGTAGATATGTAAATACTAGTAAATAAACATGTAAATAATTTTTTCTTTAAAAACCCCATGTCAAAATCAAGCCTCAAAATTATGCAAAAGAAAGAAAAAAAGGTGACAAAGGGAGAACAAAATGATGAATGCCAAATGAATTGATTTTATTGAAAATGTCACCAGAAATCATGTGTGGGGGGCTTGGTTTACATGGAGAAAATGATTGGGTGATTTTTTGAAATGAAACGAATGAATTATTATCATCTTATGTTCATCTTGATTGTGGTCACTGTTGATGTTGGCTGATGGCAAAAAACCCAAAACCATCAGAATAGCAATGAACTGGCTGCCAACACAACATATTGATTGATAACTGTGCAGGGGGGGAATTGGGTCTGTGTGTGTGTGTGTGGTGCAGGCTCAGTCTGTCTCTTCCTGTTGTGTGTCTGTCTGTCTGTCTGTCTGTGTGAATGGATGCCTAGCACTGTCTCTGTGTGTGGATGCTTTCTGTGTGTAGTGTGGTGTGTGTCTGTCTACATGTTTTTTTCCCTCCCCCCCATGCCTCCCTCCATCCTTCCCCTCTCATCCTCTCCCCTTCCTCTTCACCACCTTCCATCCTCCCTCCCTTCCAGCCCACCACCGCCTCACCTGCCCCCAACCCCGGTCTGGCAGATGATGAGAGTCTGGTCTCTCCCACTGAAGCACACACGTGAGCACGTGTGCGCACAAATATGTGGCTGACCAACTCTGAGCCGGACCCTCCCCCCTTCAATCCCCTCTACATCCCTCTCCCCCTCCCCTTTCCTCCCCCCTGCCTCCCTGCCTGCCTCCCTGCCTCCCTCCCCCCTCCTAGCTAGCAGCGCACACATACACACACAAAACACCTGTGGTGGCAAACACCACCAGCACACATGCACTCACACTGGTGCCACCACCACCTCTGCCTTGGGCCTCTGTGTCCTTGAGCAGATATGTGGTGGTGGACCAGAGAAGCATTTCTTTCCAGCAAGGCAAAAGGCATGCACTCACTGCACACACACACACACACACGAAGAGGTGAAGACGAGAAGAGGCAACTTCTAGAACCAGCAGCAGCAGGTGAGTGTCGTGTAATTGTGTTGCTTCCCAAGGCCACTGCCCATGCTCAATGCTCAGTCTGCTGAAACTAAAGAACTAGCTACAATCACCCTTCCTCACATGCAGCTCAGCTCAGCTCAGCTCAGCTGCACAGCACACTGACTAACTAGACACTACAGCTGGTGGTAGAAAAAACAGAAGTCTAGATTCTAGAAGATGTCCTGGTGGATTTTAAACTTTCAAATCTGTGCTAGGATTGCCTTGCCTCCTCCTCCTCCTCCTGCCTGTAATTGTGCCCTCTCCCCTTGCAGTTGCGCCGTCGTGATGGGTTGGTGATGTGCGTGCGCCGTCTACTTGTTAGCTCTCTCCTCCTCATGTTGGCTGGGCTTGCCAGGCACTGGCTGGCAGCAGCTGTTGGCTGTGTGCTAGGCTCAGGCTGTGGCGCGCGTGACTGGACTGGGAATGTTATTGTAGCGGCAACACTGGTTGTGGTGGTAGCAGTAGTAGCTGTTGTTGTTTCTGGGCTGGTGGCTGCTGGCCTGTGCTGACTCTGCGCACTTGGTCTGGTCTGGTCTGGTCATTGGGATGCAGATGTAGGGTGTGTGTGCATCATCCATGGGGAGCATCAGAGCAGAGCAGAGCAGGTTGGCTGGCTTCTGTCTGTCGGGCCTAGTCAGTGGCAGGCACTGAGTGAGGCGGTGGTTTCTTTGGGCATCACGTCACCCATCATGCAGAGCGGCAGGTCTGCTGCTCTGCTGCTCCGCCTCCTGCTTCTTCTCTGTGTGTGCTGCTCTTGTGCTTAGTGTGCTGCTCCGCTGCTGCTGCTGTGCTGGCAGGCAGCACAGCAGTGGCCTTTTTGTTAGATCAGAGAGTGGGTGTTGTCTCTCTGAGTGTCCTCCTCTTACTTGCTTGGATAGGAGTGGTGGTAGTAGGTAGGCATTAAGATGGACTGACTAGGTGTTACGTGTTAGGGCGCCCAGAGAGAGGGGCCAAAAAGATGGGGTGGCAATTGTTGGGTTGCTCCTAGTATTATTGGTGAATTTCTGAAGAAATTTTTTTTTCCATTGGCTAGAATGGGGGTTCGGGGCTGCCCCAGACCCGCCTCTGTGGGGTGGCAGCACCGCCAAAGTGGGTCCGGGGCCATGGCAAAAATGCCCTCAGTCCCTCCCAGCAATCCACGTAGAGATAGGAGTGATGGTTCTGTTGTTTTTCTGAGGTGTTCTGAGTGAGTGTGGATTCTGTGATAGCAAATGAGAGTGGATTCATGGTGTCTCATTGGAAATCTCATTAGCTATCATAGAATCTACACTCAGAACACCTCAGAAAAACAACAGAACCATCACTCCTATCTCTACGGGGATTGCAGGGAGGGACTGAGGGCATTTTTGCCATGGCCCCGGACCCACTTTGGGGGTGCTGCCACCCCACAGAGGCGGGTCTGGGGCAGCCCCAAACCCCCATTCTAGGCAATGGAAAAAAAATTTTCTTCAAAAATTCACCAATAATACTAGGAGCAACCAATTGCCTTGGGATTTTTGGGGTGGAGGACACCCATGGGTGGCTACCACCCACCCCAGCTTTTTTGCCCCTAAGGGCTCCACATTGTGAGTTATGGGCAAGAATTAATTTTTTTAAAAAAATTTGTAAAAAATCAGAGGAAGGTCCAATCGACTTGAAATTTGAGTGGCAGGTAGAACACAATGTCCCCTTCAAAACCAGCCACTTTTTGTGATCCGAACCGGTTCGGTTCGGATCCGAACCGGTTCGAAACCGGACCGGACCGGGGGGGTGGTCCGGCAAAACCAGAACCGAACCTCCCCGGTCCGGTCCGGACCCGAACCGAACCGGGAGAACCGGTTTTATGCACATCCCTAGAATGCTGGTCTTGTGGTAGCAAGCATGACTTGTCCCCTTAAGCTAAGCAGGTTCCACCCTGGTTGCATACGAATGGGAGACTACAAGTGTGAGCACTGTAAGATATTCCCCTCAGGGGATGAAGCCACTCTGGGAAGAGGATCTAAGCTCCAAGTTCCTTGGCATCTCCAAGATAGGGCTGAGAGAGATTCCTGCCTGCAGCCTTGGAGAAGCCGCTGCCAGTCTATGTAGACAATACTGAACGAGATGGACCTATGGTCTGGCTCAATATATGGCAGCTTCCTATGTTCCAGTTCATTTTGAAGAGAAGAGGCTATACTAGAACACAGACTTCATGGTTTCTGTTTTAAAATTAAGGTGGCTTCACTTCACTGCAGTCAAAAATCCAGAAATAAACGCACAGCATTCTACTGCTGTTATTACAGGTGTACTCAATTTTGCATTTACTGAGAAAGACATACTTTTATGGCTCGGTGGGCAGGGAGGGGGGGAGCCTTTTACAGACATCCGCTGGATGTCTAATCATTCCTGATTGACACTGGAAAACATAATCAGATGATAAAGTGCCAAAGAAATTATCTGTGTGCTAACTGACAAATAGGCTGAGTAAATAACAGAAACACCACATCTAAAAACTGATTTGTTTCTTTTTGGTGTTATTTATAGGTACAAACCTTCCCTAAATTCTAAGATTATTGTCCTGTCCATTAAATGCTAAACTCACATTTTTCTTTTGGACTAATACTGCTAAAATAGTAACAGAGCCCAATGGTGCAATCCTAACTCCAGCTACCCCAAAGAATGGCACAGGATCCGATGGAAGTCCCCTGCACTGGTGTAGCTAAAAAAAATATGCGACTGATATTGGAACAGCATCATGGTGGCTGCATATGCACTGCTGGTGATCACCAATGGCGTATGGCCCCAAATGGGGTAGAGACATGGATGCGATTGGAAGCAGCAAACATATGCAAAACTAGATCTCTGTCTCCGATTGCAGTCCTGCCCCCATTGCCAGCATAACAGTGCACTGGGGTCACAGGTGGTGTATGTGTTTTTTTTTTAAATTATCTTTTGAACTCAATGGAGAATGCTCAGTGGAGAGCAAAAAACCACTGCCTCCCCTTTCTCTTGTCCCACCCACTCCGCATAACAGAGCACAGGATTCAGACTAATTCTGCATCCAATCACAGCACCCCAAGCAGTAAATAAACCTGAGAAATGGAGCGCATCTCAGATGATAGGGCATGTAGCATGGAGCTATATCTCTTTGGTTTCATGTTGTGCATACTTTGTTAATGGGAACTATGAAAAAAGGGTACCTTGCACAAACAGCCTAACTTTGGATAAAGTACAGCAAGAACAGTTTGCACTTGTCTTCTCAAACTCTAACATGTCCCCTTGCCAAAACACCCATCAGCAACTAAACTCCCACAACTGTGAAAGCTAGAACAAAGCACCACACACAAGAAGTAAAGGAACTCCTGCAAGTGTTTTCCACATCTCTCCCCCTTCTCCTAAACTTCAGTATTTATAACTGTCCTGTAGCTACACTGTATTTACTAACCGTTTCTGCACCACCACCCCACCACACACACATACACTACAACAAACAATAGCAGTGTTTCCTATGCAGGAGATGCAGAGTAATCCCTGTGCTTGTGAAGGCCAGGCACTTACCTACTTAAAATATTTATACCCCACCCCTTCAGTACACTATTGTTTGTGGGTGGCTCACAAAATCAGTAAAAACAGATACAATATAAAAACAATTAATAGAAATTAAAAACAAGACTCAGTTTAAACCAGATTTTAAAAGTACAAGCTAAAAAGTTAAACCCACTACATATACAACACAGAATCTATATTAAAAACACTTCTCTAAAGAGATAGGTGTTTCTTAAAGACACTGAGGGAGAGAGCCTGGTGAGCAACTCCAAGAGGGTGCTCCAGAGTTGAGGAGCCAAAGTAAAAAAAATGGCTTGTCTTTAGTCCCTGCCAACCGGATCGCTGTTAGTGGTGGGGCCATGAGCAGGGCCTGAAATGCTGAATAGAGATCCCCGGCAGGTTTGTATAGGCGAATGTGGTCAACAGATACCTTGGGCCCAAGTTTTGTAGGACTTTAAAGGTCAAGACCAGCACTCTGAGAGGCGCTTCACATAAGCAGTGTGAAGCACTGAAAGGAGGCCTGCGGGGAGAGTGAGTTTTCCCTACCCCTTCCACAGATGATCACTCACCTTTCCCTAGACAGGCAGCTATGTCCTGGCTCCAAGTGTCGGGCACAGGGAAGCACTGCTGTGCTCAGGGAGGCCCCGGCTCCCAGAGCCCCCAAAATGCACCATACGAGTGCATGGTGCCTTACTAGCAGCCCCCGTCCCCGAGTGTGCCCACTGCCACTGGAAACAGCCATGGCACACGGGGTTTGCTCGTGCCCCAAACCCAAGTTAAGCGGCAGGCGACTTTAGAGGCTCGCCACCACCGTGAGCCACATGGCTCCCAGTGGTTCTCACATGCAGCAAAACCAGGCTGGGCTTCCCTAGCCATTTTCACTGCTCACGAGAATAGCTTCTCTCTCTAGCCCAGAAGCAAACTGGTAACCCAGGAAGCTCCCACAGGGTGGGCGTAATACTTGTGAAGCAGCTTGTGCTAATACATCCTTGCGGCAGCATTCTAGACCAGCTGAAGCTTCCAAACCAGCTTCAAGGGGAGCCCCACATACAGTACATTGCAGTAGTCCAATCTGGATGTCACCAAAGCATAAACAGCTGAGGTCACCCCTGCTTACGGGGCAAAGAGGCACCTTTTTAATGTGGCGATTCTCTTTATTTAGCAGGGAGAGAGTAACTGGCTCTATCCATCCTCAGCACAGTACCTCCAGTAAGAGTTGCTGGTTTCTATCTTGTGTTTCCTTTTAGATTATGAGCCCTTTGGTGACAGGGATGCATCTTATTTATTTATTTGTTATTTCTCTATGTAAACTGCTTTGGAAATGTTTGTTGAAAAGGGGTATATAAATATTTGTTGTTGTTGTTGTTGTTGAGGTCAGGTCTGACTTTTCCAAGTAGTGTCACAGCTGGTGTACCAGTTGTAGCTGGTAAAAAGCACTTCTGCACAGCATCACCCCCTGTGCCTCCAAGGACAGTGTCAGGTCCAGAAGTACTCCCACTCTGCAAACTTTGTCTTTCAGGGGAGTGTGACCCCATCCAAGACCAGATTTGCCTCACTACTTGGATGCCCAGAGCATTTCCATCTCATCTGGTTTAAATGTCAGCCTGTTTGCCCACATCCAGCACAACACAACACAGCCTCCTAATGCTGGTTAAGAACATCCACTGCCTTTACTATGATTGGCAAACAATCATGAACCTTTTTTTACATTTCAGGAACACAGTCTGGCCACATGGGGCAGAACAACCAGTTATTACACCCCAATTTCCACTGCAGCTCCTCAGACAGGAGGGGTAAGTGCTCACTCAGTCACTGAACAACAGGGTCAGGGATGCTGAAGCAAGAACACAGGAACATTTGGGTGGCGTCATCATCACTGAGCAGTGGTAGGTGGGACATGGGGAGCAGAAAGCAAGCCACAGGACAGGGGAATTAGGCAGATGATTAGTCCATATGCCTGGAGTTAACACAGAGGTGGGGCAAGAGAGCAAGGCAGCCAGAATGGGGGGGAGAAGAGTGGGAACCAGCTTCACCTGTGGATCATTTCCTGCCCCCTCCCACCATCCCACTTGAACAGGCTGCCGCTGTCACTCAGAGATCATGCATCCAATCCCACAGATGTGTGGCAGATTGCTTTATTACTCTCCAACTCCCTTTGCTCTCCACAGGCAGCTTTCCAACCGATGCAGAGGACAGGACATTCTGCATGCCATTGCCTGGTGCCATCAGACCACACAGGAGACCAAAAACACAAATAGCAGCAGTACCCACTCTGCATCCAGCTGCTTCTCCGTGGAGTTGCTTGTTCTACACAGGCACCTATAGCTTTGTAATAGGTAAAGCCAGACCCAAACAATATCTGCTATCTGGCATGACTTGCAAAGAGGCAGAGGAGCCCTGCTGGTGAGATCAGATATAGATAAAGAGGACCTTCTTCTGTACCAGAATCTAAACAGGTAAGTTCTGGAATTCTTTCCCTTGTGAGATTTGGCTGGTGCCCTCCCGCCACAGGTGCTGTCATCTTGCAAAGTCTTGGCTGTTTCAATAGGCTTTTTCATTCCGTGTGATCACTTATGACTGCTTTTGTATTGTGCTTTACCTCTGTTTGCTTACTCTCCTGTTAGCATTCTAGCAATGATTTTTGATTCAATTTTATCTTACAACTAAGAATAAAAAAAAATATGATTATGGTATAAAGTTGAGATATATTTTAAACAGATCTCAGTTCCACAGTTTTATATGTGCGCTCGCTCTCTCACTCTCTCTCTCACATACACACACACACCAGTTTCTACTGAATTTTGTCTAGAGTTGGACGTTTATTTAAAGCAAAATTCAGTGTAAAATGGAAGGTTCCTATCCAAGTGAAACAACTTCTGGAATCTTCAGCAAACTAAACTAATAAGATTAGCAAACATTCTCAAGAATTGTTTTTGGTAGGAGGGGGCTTATAATTATTAGGTATATTTATATAGTGCTTTCCAATAAAAAAGGTTTCCAGTGCTGTTTACACAGCAAAAAGTTAAAACATAACAACAATTTAAAACCTTAAAACTATATTTTAAAACAAAGTTAAAATTATTAAAATGGTATTTAATTAAAAGCCTGGGTGAACAAATGTGTCTAAAGATTTTTTTTTAATTGTCAGAGATGGGGAGGCTATTTCAGCACAGAGCGCGTTCCAAAGCCTCGGGGCAGCAATGGAGAAGGCCCGTCCCCGAGTAAACAGCAGACGAGTTGATGGCAACTGCAGACGGACTTCTCCTGATAATATCAATAGGCAGTGGGGTTCATGATGAAGAAGACATTCTTTTAGATACCCAGGGCCCAAGCTTTTTAGGGCTTTATAGGTTATAACTAGCACTTTGTATTTTGCCTGGGAACTTATTGGCAGCCAGTGTAGCTCTTTCAATACAGAAGTAATATGGTCTCTCCGTGATGACCCGGAGACCAACCTGGCTGCCACATTCTGAACCAGCTGTAGTTTCCAGACTACATACAATGGCAGCCCCACAAAGAGCACATTACAGTAACCCAGTCTGGAGGCTACCAGCATAAGTACCACTGTACTGACATAGTTTATCTGAAGTAACGGACACAGCTGGCGTATCAGCCAAAGCTGATAGAAGACACCTCTGGCCACTGCCTCAACTTGGGACACCAGGGAGAGGCTCGGATCCAAAAGCACCTGTTCTGTCGAATCCAAAAGCCAGACTGCGCACCTGTTCCTTCCGGGGAAGTGTGACCCCATCCAGAACAGGCAGATCAAAATCATCTCCCGGGTTTCAACCCTGCACAATAAGTACCTCCATCTAATTCAGTCTCAGTTTGTTATCCCTCATCCAGCCCATCACCGACTCCAGGCAGGCATTTAGGTAGGTTATGCCTTCTCCTGATGATGTTGACATGGATAAATAGATTTGAGTGTCATCAGCATACTGATAGCACCCTGCGTCAAATCTCCTGATGATCTCTCCCAGCAGTTTCATGTAGAAGTTAAACAACATTGGAGACAACATGGAGCCCTGAGAGACAGCATATGAAAGTTCAGATTTTGAAGAACAACAATCTCCAAGGGACACCATCTGGAACCTGCCCGAAAAGTAGGAGTGGAACCACTGCAAAGCAGTGCCTCCCATTCCCAACCCCCTCAGATGCTCTAGAAGGATATTAAAGTCAGTAGTTTTGAAAGCTGCCAAAAGGTCCAAAAGGACCAACAGAGTCACACTTCCTCTGTCAATTCCCAATTAGAGATAATCCATCAAGCCGACCAAGGTAGTCTCCATCCCATAGCCCGCCTGAAAGACAGTCTGAAATGGGTCTAGATAATCCGTTTCCTCCAAGACTGTCTGCAGCTGTGACGCCACCACCCTCTCAATTACCTTGCCAAACCATGGAAGGTTGGAGACAGGCCTATAGGTGCTCAACTCAACTTATTACATCCTATCTTTCTTCTATGGTGAAACACAAATCAACATCATGCACAGGTTTCCCAGGTAGTCTCTCATCCTGACACTGACCAAACCCAGAGTCTTTTAGATTCAGCAATGTGGCATCATGTATCCTCAGATCACACCCTAGGTCTAGTTTTATAAAGTCAAGCTGGAGAACAGAGGTTCTAGCATTGTACATTTGCTGAGTGCATATGTACAGTAGCCCCTTAAACTGGTTATAAGCCTGTTTACTTGTCACAGCCACCAATCAAAAAAACCTGGGAAGGGGAGGTTTATGAAAGGGCTAGGATTCTGTAACTAAGCAGTCTTACAAAAATAAAGTTACTGCAGTTCTCTTTATTTATTTTTTTTTTTTAACATTTTGTATTTAACAACATCTTTCCCAGTTCCCCACCCCCACTGACCCCAACCTTCCCTTCCCCTTTCAGCACTGGTTGGGGGGACATGAGAAAAGAAAGGAAAGATGGAAAGAGAAAGAGGGAGAAAGAAAGCAGAAAGGGGGAGGGAGGGAAGAGGAGAAACGATACTCACCATTGCACTAGTAGGTGTGGGTAGATCAGAGGGGTTTCTATTCTGAGAATAGTTCAAGGAAGTTGTCCCAGATTTCTGACCATTTATCCGATTTATTTACTTTTAAGAAGGCCCATTTTTCATGTGCCGCTAGCTCAAGCAGGTCCTGCACCCAATCCTCATCCCTAGGGGGATTGGGAGATTTCCACTACAGTTCTTGAGAAGACCATGGCAGTTTACAAGTGATTTCAAAGTGGGCTAAATTTGCAGTATATCTACTGTGTCTGACTACCAAGGAAACATTTTCAAGGGCTGAAATTAATATCAGACTGTAACTATATTGTCTTATGTATGAACCTCATTTTCTAAGCTTGGGCACAGCCTTATCCAATGGAGCGGGGGGGGGGGAGTGGTATTCAAGTGCTTGATATAAATTCACCTATACTGTATTTTCCGATTACAGATATATTAGCTTTTTAAAAGGTAAGATTTGTAGAACTGAAATGAAAAGAAAACCAGCATATGACATTTCACACTTTGGCAAAACTTCCTGCCACTCCCAGGTTTTCTTTCAGCAATTTAAATTGCCACAACTGTAATGCCCACACAGGGTATAATTATCTCCATTTTAAACATAGCTTAACAGAAAAACTGGGAGATCAAGTGGCCTGTCAAATCACAAAGGAAGGTAGGGATAAAGCTATGAATAGAACCCTTATTTCCTGTCATCTGGAATTGTGACCACAAGACCCACCTTCCTATTTGGGATATCATGTAGGATGCACACATGTTTATTGTCTCACTATTGGGCAAGGCTTTTCAGCAAATGGATGCAGCCAATTAATTTAAAAACATAATTGGGGTTATTTGGGGGGCCTGAGACCAGATCAAAGGTAGGGAAAACAAAGTTAACTTTGATTATTTAGAAACACTGGAACAAATAGACAACACTCATATGCTTTGTAATAATATGTGACTGTATTTACAACTAGTTTAGCTATATTATGCCTAAAACCCCAATAAAATAGACACCATGAGGTGATTCTCAGGACCGCAGGAAAGCGGGCTGAGGAAGCTGAGCCTGCTTCCCCGCAGTCCTGTGCTGCCACGGAAGCCACGGGGCTCCTGGCAGCAAACCTCGGTAAGTATCCCCCCCCTTTAAATGAGGCTAGCAGAGTGAGCGCTCTGCTAACCCTGCCCAGTTGATCGTGCGTCGACCCCCAACTGGGAGGCCACAAGCAGCCTCCCAACCCCGGGGGTCTCCCCAGAATGCCCCATGTGGGGCATCCTGGCACTTCTAGGGGCCGGGCATCCCCCAATCCCCCACTACCCCTACTGGCTCCATGACAGAGCACCCTCCTTCCTCACCACCCTGTCATGTGGATGCTCAGGCTGCCAGCAACTAGACGTATGTTCCATTAAAAAAACAGATGGAATGTTATGCTGTATGTCAGCCACTCTCTCCATGTGCTGTCTTCCTGCTCAGATGCAAAGTGCTCCAGATAGTTTGGGGCTTTTTAAAAACGGGGGGGGGGAATAGAGAGAATCATAGAACTGTAGTTCGATTCCAAATTAGTTCTTTCCACCAGTGGTATAGGTGCTCAAAGAAATAAACAAACCCCAAATGAGAGGAACATTCTGCTTATTTGAAGTACATCTAGAAGATGCTGCATTCAGCTACATACAAATAAATACTCTTATGCGGTTTCTGCATTTTTGTTGATAGGCATGGTGTGGTATACTCTTCTGTTAAAAACATTCAAAGTACTATGAAGACACCAAACAACCCAAATTCTGCACCAATAATCCTGTGTAAATTAGTCAGTTTGAGTCAATTCACAGCAGGTCTTTTATTTACATATTTTATTATAGTTTATTAGTTTATTATTTATTATTACTAGTTAAAGGGAGGAACAAGGAACTTTGCAGGGTACTGAAGGCCACCCCCAATCACTGGAAATCTTATTCAGTCACTCCTCTATCTACTTCAGATTTCTGCTGACATTCATTTAAAGGCATATCTTTGCAGTCACGAAAGCCAGAAATTTATTTTGTTTCAGGAATGAAAGCCACAATTCTCAGGAAACAGAGTTCTGCACCAAATCTTCACAACTGGCATTTTGTGTAATACTTTGAACTTTCAAATAACACACCTAATAAGAATTACTTCACATTTCAATTCAGAATCATTCTCTTATATTCAAAAAACAATTTTTGTAGAATAGCATATATGCTGTGAAAGGCTTTGCTAAGCAATCCAATCTTTGTGGGTGGATTTGGGAGCCCACACAGACAGGATGGCAGTGTTAGGGTTTAGGAGAGCCAGAAATAGAGTATTAATCTTAATATTATTGAGGTACAGCACCTGGCACTGCCAATACAGTAAAGGGCTTTTATTAGCACCTGCCCACACTAGTGCCCGAGGACGAGAGTGTGATCAAAGCAGTAGAGAGCTCCAAAATTAGATTATACTGGAGCTCTCTTTCCAGAAAGCTCAGCTACCCTTTTCAATTCAAAGCTAGATTGACAGGAATGTGTCATTTTCGGATGCTATTTGGAGCGGGGAGACGGACAGGGGTGTTAAATGCAAAATTTCATAGATCATCCTCCTGTTCCATTGGCAGTGGCAGAGATTACACTCCAATGTTTTAAATGTAGACGTAAACTACATGAATGCAACAAATATATGTTTGTAAATTCTAGTAGTATATAGCTATATTGCCACATTTCCTGACTTGGAAATACAAATTTCAATAACTCATAAAGCTTGTCTCAAATAAAAAGCAAGCTTCATCATTATCAAAAATATCTATATCCCGTTTTTCAACAACAACAACAAAAGTTCTCAATGCAATTTACAAAGCAAAAGGTATGAGACCATGGTTCCTCATCCCACATGGGCTCACAGTCACATATTCGTGTACACACACACACCACCTATAGCCACTGGTAGGGAAGCTGGACTGCAAAGAGGCAGTTGATGTCCTCTGCTAAATAAAAGAATCACGCCACTTAAAAGGTACTTTTTGGTGTAGTTAACAGGGGTGCTAACATTCTTTCTTTATTAATATTTATACCCTGTCCCTCCAGTACACTACTGCTCAGACAATTTTTTAAAAAGGTTTAAAAGTTAAAAGACTAGACTAAAACCACATTTAAAAGTTTCAAATTTTAAAGTTTCAAATTAAAAGTCATAAACAAAAAGCTAAAAACTAAGAAACCCACCAGATATAAGCAGTGGATAAAATATTTTAAAAGTCTCTCTAAAAAGATATGTCTTCAATTGCTTCTTTAAAACACTGAGGGAGGGAGCATGGTGAAGTTCTTCTGGGAGGGCATTCCAAAGCTAAGGAGTCACAACCAAAAAGGCCCTAGTTCTAGTCCCTGCCAGCCAGATCTCCATCAGTGGCAAGCCAAGAGCAAGGCCTGAGATGCTGAATGGTGGGACCTAGCAGGTTCATATGGGCAAATGCAATCCGACAGGCCCCCTGGTCCCAAGCTGTGTAGGGCTTTAAAGATCAAGACCAGCACCCTGAATCTATCCCAGAAGCGGATTGGTAACCAGTGAAGGTGCCTCAGGATTGGTGTAATGTTAGAATCTCAAAAGCTGTTCTCTCACTTCAATTTTAATATGAGCCAGAAAAGCCTTCCTTCCATGTTTCCTGAGCACCCAGACTCGTACAAGTTTCCTGCCTTCAGACCTCCCTCCCTTACTTTTCCTGCTACTCTGGCAGTGGTGGAATTGAAGAAAATAGGGAGGCCTCATGAAGCCTTCCCCTCTCTATAAAACTCAAACACCAAAGTTGTCAGAAGCACAGGAAAAAAAATAATGCTACATCCCAGGGCAGCATGAGTTTTCAAGAAGGTGCTTTCCATGAGGCAGCATTGTAGCTCCTGCTGCCACTGACATAGATGGCAATGAAAAGTAAAATATGGCAGGGTGTTTTCTAAATTTAACAAAAAATCTGAAAATGATTGGCTAATGAATGGGGTACTTGGAATGTCATTAGGATCCTCATTCATTTTGGAACAAATGGGAAAGTGAACCAAATGGGCCCCAATTGATTTTGAAAGCAAACACATACCTCTAATGCCTAGATATTATATAGTTCACCAGAAGGAGGGAGCAGAGTTGGAAGTTGATTGAGCTAAATGAACGGAACTTAATTCCACTGATTGTCTGAAATGGCCTTGTCAGTTTAATTCTCTAACCTTTTCCTCACTTCTGTGAAAGCAAGGGTGCTTGTGCAGGTGTGTTTGCTGAAGGGGAATAGAGCTGGGGCAAAGGGAAGAAGAGTAATTATCTACAGAAAGGGTGGATGACATGAAACAGACACAGAGCGATTGTTTCATACATATATGAATATATTTTTTAATGTATCATTACTTAGGGATGGTTCACGCTTGCATGTTGATGACCTGTATGTGCGAATGGACCATTTCCTCACCTCATCTCACACACAATGCTTTTAACTAGAGCCTGTTCGCATAGTTAATGATATACTTGTGTGGGGGGAAACCACCCTTGGATGACTCTCAGCCCAATATGTGCAAGTCTCCATTGAGAAGCACTATATTTAAGTGAAATTCTGAGTAATGTGACAGTTCTGTCCACAACAATTCATCATTAGTTCACATATACAAGCCTCATCACCTAAGTGATCAAAGAAGTGGCCAACCAACACAGGAAAAAAATGATGTGTGTTAGGATGCAAGGGAAGTGCTGGCAGAGTAGTTGTTACTATCAGGATGTTTTCATGATCACTATCATGTGCATCTCTGATTATGCACTAAGCATTTCGAGGAAATTACCTATTACTTTACCCTTTTAACCCTTCTGTGCTGAAAAATCATAGAACAAGGGAGCAGGCTCAGCAGGGGAACAAAGATATATTAACTTTGATTAATTGCACAGTGAAGATGAAACACTCCCAATTTTTGCAACAAGACAGGCTGGACTTGCCTACTAATTTACACATTTTTTCTGAGATATTAGGCGTATGATGACACTTCCAAAGAGCAAAACTAGATGCAATAGCAGCAGTTTCCTATGTTTAAAGTTTGAATTTCTTATATCTCTGCCCAAGAGGGGGGAGGGGAGGGAATCCAATTATAAAATTAAGAGGCATATGCAAGTAAGAGTCTGGTTGCCTTAAGGCTGTAATAATAAAATTGATTGATTGCAAGTGAAAGTAGCTGAACCCTCCCTGCAATCTTCAAGCACAGTTATTTAAGCCATGATCACTTCTGCTACTGAAGCCCCAGCTGAAAGAAGAGTATCTCCAGAAGAGAGGGGTTGCAGGGAGTTAATGTTGGAAATGGAGTTCCAGAGCATCGAACTTTCACACCAACTATCCTAATGACCACTAGGGGCATTGGGAGTAGAGATAGTTAGTGAGGGCCCCCTTACGTGTCCCTGCTTTGCCTCTACTCTATGACCCCTGCCTTGACCCCTCAGGTATTTCCTGTAGCAAGTCAGTTCTACTTCCTTTCTCCTTGGAGACCAGTTGGTAGCATCTCTCTCTCCCCCCTCCTATTCACTATGTAGCTCATAGTTAGGATTGGTCTTTCCTATATCAAATGTGCTTAACCTAATAAATCTTATTTACTTTATACTGCACTACAATTTCCATGCTGGTTTTTGACCAACTGCAACAATAAGGCTCTGCACTACTTTGTAACTGGAGTGGGCAGCTTCCTCTTCGGCGCTTTCCAGACTAGCTGCTGGAACAGCAGCAAAATGCCTCCGTTTAGGCAAGTTGCATTGAAAACATAAACAGCAGGGGCATCAGTTTCGCAACAACTAACAACCCGAAAAAACAGCAACTTCCTTACGCTGAATATACGATGTCCTAACTCTATATTGCAGCGATTAAATTTGAGACAAGGCATTGACAATGTGAACGGCACCCTGCTGTCCATGTAGAGACTGCAGTGTCACGACGCAGCAAGTGTGGAAGCACACTTCCAAGATGTGTACTGAACCCGTTGTAGGGTCTAGTCCGGAAAGCGCCCTGGTGATTTGCTAAACAATCAAAAACTACAACAGTTAAGTCTCAGAATTGGGCAGTATTCCCAGATTTTGTTGACTACAACTCCCAGCATCCCCAGCTACAATAGCCTTTTCTTGAGGATTATGGGAGTTGGAGTTAAAAACATCTGGGAATCCCTGTTATAGGGAACAATGGAACTGGGGGAAGATTCTGCATTCCTCATCTGTGTGCCCATTTTGCATTTACAGTTAGGCTGGGCTTTTATGCAGCTTTTAAGTCAGAAGGTGTCTTTAGAAACATCTGTGGAGAGATGTTTTTAATACAATAGATGGTCAAGCTTGGAAACCTGCAATCAAGTTTCATCTCACAAACATTTCTTTGGATAACATAACACTTTTATTGTTTCTTAAACTGGGAACAGAGTTGGAGGCTCAGGTCAGTAGGATGTAATGAAAGTGGTTTCATCTGGGCTATTACCCCACATTTTTCTGAATGTTGGCAAACGTTACTGACTCATGCTTTCACAAACTCAGAACCATTGCTAAATGCAAAGTGATATCTGTTAAATTATATGCAATGACTGACATGCTGACTAATGAAACTCCAGTGCTACGTAAGATACATAGGTGCTGCTGATGAGTTCCAGACTAACATAGCACTGGCACGTATGTGGGAGGTGTATTTCAGTTACCTTCCCTTCCCCGGGAAGCTCTGTGCCACCCAAAAATATGTCCCTGAAAGTTGCATGACCCTCAGGGACATCTTTTGGGTGGCATAGAGCCCCACAGGGGAGGCAAGTTCATCAGAATTCCCCGCAACGTATGACTGTCATGCTCCATTAGTCTAACCCATCAGCAGCACTGGCACATCTCACATGCCACTGGTGTTTCAGGACGTTAGCCAGTATTTCCTCTTAGTTAACACTGAAATGAAGATCACCATAAAAACCTGCTCTGCTCCAGAAATAGATATGGCAAGTGGTCTGGGAGGAGAGGGGGGGGTGGAGAGAGAGGGGGAGAGAGGGGGGGATGTGTTGCCATGACCATTTCACAGGCACATTTAGCATCATTTCACAGGCACATTTAGCACCCCTCTGTGTGGAACCCTTATTAGTGAGAATGAAGACATTCAGAAGAAGAGTGCAGGTTTTGCCCTCACTGCTTTAGTTTTCTCATTAGGAGTGCATAGAAGCAAGTAAATGGTGTGGGGACCCTCAGGGGGCTAAGCCTGCTTTCTATCCTTAGTTATTCCAGTCACTGAGAACCCACCCTTATCTTTTGCTCTCTTCTTTGGTGCACTAGAGTATGCTGAATTTTAAAGAACTGACATATTATACAGCTGCAAAAGCAACTATACAGTTAAGCGGATTGCATTTTTCACCATTCTACCATTATAACACCTTAATATTCAATCTCTTATAAAATTAGCATTATTTTTCTGTAAGGTGCCAAAGCCATGATTTTTATTTCCCACCCACCCCAGTCCATGGATCACAATAAATGTACTGAACTGAATGAACACATTAGAAGTATGAAATTTGGCAAAGAGACCTACCTTGTGAGGGGTATAATCTCACCAAATTTCAGGAAAATAAATGAAAAGTGGGTGTTAGTCCTGTGTGGGTACTAGTAATACAACCTGTTCTGCCTCCAGCAATTCACTCCCCACTGCCTCAGATTAGGGAGGGAATGGGGTTTGAAGAGCACTCAGTTCCTCCTACTTGTCCCCATCTTCCTCTGCCTTCTGCTCACCAATGGCCACAAGCTGTACACAAGGGTCTCTCATCCTTTTGGAAGACATTCAGATCCAAGTGCAGGCACCGTAGCATACTCATCACTTTGGCAACTGAAACACCTAAATCTCCAAATGACCTCACCTAGCAGTTTCCTGCAGGTATTAAGCAGAATGATAGACAAAATAAAGCCTTGTGCAGCAGCTTAGCACAAATGCCGCGGAACAGAGCAACAGCTTCTCAGCACAACCTTCTAGAATTAGCCATTGGAAATAAAACCAGTGGAGCATATCCTCAGCCCAGACAGACAGCCGATAGTCAACCATGGTCAATAGTATTTAAAGCCACCAAGAGATCCAGGAGAATTAGCAGGCTCCCACTCCTCTGCCCTTCTCCCAGTAAAGCTACTGGGTATGCTTAGCCCAGAGAAGGAGGACATGATAACACCAGAGGCGCTCTTAGGACCAGATCACGGGGATCTGGCCAGGTCCTCCGCTGCCGGGGGAGGGGGGGGCTCTGAACGCTCCCGCCCAACTCCCATGTCCATGAGTAATGCCGGCAGCAGCCATCTGCACAGGCTGCCACAATAGTCACGACAGGGGCCAGGCAGGGGCTTCAGTGTGGGGATGGCCATGCCATGCTAGCGGCCATGTGTGTGCTCCTCCGCACCGCCAGCCCTGCGGGCAGGGCAGGGGCCTCAGCGCAGCAGAGGTCTTGGCTGCTGCTTAGGGGCGGGCAGCTGCCTGACTGCAGATGCGCCCCAGCCCCTCTCTCTGCCTGCCTGATGCACGGTGCAGCCATGCGCTACAGGGAGCAGGAGCAGCAGCAGCCGCCGCCGCCGCCGCCACCACTCGAGTGACTGAGCAACATAACAGCCTAACAAGTCAGTCATTAAACTGCTATGTCTACTACTAGTTCGGTCTCCTTTCTATTATGCAGTGTGGGCTGGGTTGTCTTGGTGAGTGGGTGGGGGGAAGAGGGATGCGTTATGCTGGTCTGACTGCCTGTGGATTAGGGGTGGAGGGGAGAGGGCTGGTTTGGCGGGGGGGGCAATTTGACTGATCTATTCCCTCCACTTGGTCCAGGATTCTCTTCCAATGTGATGCTGCATAACTTTATATATCTTGCGTTTCTCCTGGAAAGCCCAGAATATATAGTTATTTTTATCCTCACAACAACCCTGTGAGGTAGGCTGGGCTGAGAGAAAAGCGACTGGCCTAGAGTCACCCATTGAGTTTCATGGCTAAAGGGGATTTGAACTTAGGTTTTCCCTTCCCGGTCCTAGTCTAACACAAGGTATAGGTAGAGGACAACAGTCTTAGGAGCCTTTGTATTATGCTGTTTGAGGGCTAGGTTTCATTATCAACTTTTTGCAATGACAGTGCTAGTGTGTGTGTGTGTGTGTGTGTGTGTGTGTGTGTGTGTGTGTTCTATATAAAAATGTACACATTTGCTCCTACTCCTCCTGTGGTCTATTATTGTTGGGTTACCCTTTTGACTATGGCTTCTTTATTTTGGCGAGAGGGGCCTTTCCCCCACCCACTGGTCTCCCATCCAAGGGAGTGACTGAGTGCACACCTGCCCAGCTTAAGGAAACATTCCGAGAGCCTTAGTCCTGCACCCTGTCCTCCCAATTGTAGTGTATTTTATTTTGTTGCTTCAAATTCCATGGCTTCCCTAACACTGCATCAGCTAAAACAGCCTGCAAATTGAGCTTCCCTGTGAGGTGGGCGCTAATGTTATCTGGCATTTGGGTTACATCCAATTGCACCCTCTGTGCAAGTGCAAAACCAGATCACCAGTTTGGGCAGCAGAACTGGTTCAGCCACGGGATCCATGAAGTGTCCCTGAGAATGTGGTTGCAGCGCCAGAGCCCAGCCTTGAAATTTATGAAGCAAGTATCCATAGAAGTGCTCTTGAGCATGTGCAGAATACTACTGCAGACAATAGACACATCAAGAGATAGAGGGAAAGACTAGGGTATGGGTGGTGATGTGCAGTACTGAGTTCTCCTGTTATACTGGAGATTGGGGTCTTGGGATGGCTGGGGGAGTCAGGTGTGAGAGAGTCTGATGGGTCTCAAAGAGGGATCTGTTTCTTGCTTCAACTGTTTTCTGGGTGTGTTTGTGTGGGGGGTGGCAGCAGCTTGTACTCATTCCTTGCTTCTCCAACAAATAACAAATAGAAATAGATGTGGGGGAAATGTCTCAGTCCTCAAGGAGAGCTGGTCTTGTGGTTAGGAGAGGAGAGCTGGTCTTGTGGTAGCAAGCATGACTTGTCCCCATAGCTAAGCAGGGTCTGCCCTGGTTGCATATGAATGGGAGACTTGATGTGTGAGCACTGCAAGATATTCCCCTCAGGGGATGAAGCCGCTCTGGGAAGAGCACAAGGTTTCAAGTTCCCTCCCTGGCTTCTCCAAGATAGGGCTGAGAGAGATTCCTGCCTGCAACCTTGGAGAAGCCGCTGCCAGTCTGTGAAGCCAATACTGAGCTAGATAGACCAATGGTCTGACTCAGTATATGGCCATTTCCTATGTTCCTAATGGTTTGGGAAAGAAAATAGTTGGATCTGTTTTTTGCAAGGTTCTTTCCTTCCTTCTTTCTCTTATCCTTCCTTCCTCTTTATCTCTTCTCTTAAATTATGTATCCATTTTCATTTTCCCTTCTCTTCCCTGTCCCCCCCCCCCGAATAAAATAAAATAAAATTAGAACTAGCTTGGGAGATGCTCAAAGGTTGGGATGGTGGGAGGATGCACTGGTTGCAATTCGAACACTTAGAATAGACCTTGCTGAGATTTATACCCTAGCCTGTGTATTGGATTGTGCTGCTGTCTCTGCGTCCTTTGAAAAATAAGTTTCTCAGTATGCTTGCTGGGCACTCTCAAGTGTTACACAATAGTTCAACGAAACATTATTCTGAGATTCATTGGTGGCAGCATTCCCTCTAACAGGTAATTCCAGTTGTTGACTACAACTCCCAGCATCCCCAGCTGTGATGGTCTTTGAGAATTATGGGAGTTGTAGTCCTTATGATTACTTGTTAGAGGGGACACTGATTGGTGGTGGAGTTTAGTAAGGTTTGTATCCAATTTGTCACCAGCTTTGTTGCAATGCTCAATAGGGCATGATGCTGAGATTCATTTGTGGAGGTAGTTTACTCAGGTTTTTATATCAAGTGTGTCACCTGCTTTAATCCAATGTTGGTTGGTCAGTATTGTTACTTACTTGCAGGGTCCCTGTGCCTTTCAAAGATAGAAATTGATGGAGCTTTTCCTGCTGTGAAAAGCTTAAATGATGGGGAATGCTTAACTAGTTCAATTTCTGTCTTCCAAGTGAAGATTTTCTTCACTTGGTTCAGAAAGGTGTATCTATTGGTATGTGTTGTCTGATTATGTATTTCTGAGTTTCTCTAATGCAGGTATTCTCAACCTTGGGCCCCCAGATATTATTGGACTTCAGCTCCCATAATCCCCAGCCCCAATGACCATTGGTTGGGAATTATGGGAGTTGAAGTCCAACAACATATGGGGACCCAAGGTTGAGAACCCATGCTCTCATGCACCATCCTCCATTTTTCATTACTGAGGCAAAGGAAATGTATTTCGTGAAAGCTGCCGTGATGCTAGACTAGTGGCAGGAGTGTTCATGCAAACATTGGTATCTGTAGTTTAGCGTTCTATATCTTGGAAAGGATATTTAGATACCATGACGTGTCTACGCCTACAAAGATTAGAATCATTCAGACAATGGTTTTTCTTGTGACACTCTATGGATGCAAAAGGTGGACTTTGAAAAAGCAAATTAGAAAAAACATTGACACTTTTGAATTTTGGTGCTGGAGAAGACTTTTGAGAATACCATGGACAGCCAGGAAAACAAACAAATGGATCATAGAACAAATCAATCCAGAATTTTCACTCGAGGCACAAATGACCAGGCTCAAACTGTCATACTTCGGACACATTATGTGAAGATCCAGCTCCCTTGAGAAGTCCATAATGCTGGGGAAAGTGGAAGGCAAGAGAAGAAGAGGACGACCAGCAGCAAGGTGGATAGACTTGATTATGACAACAATGAATGCACCACTGAGAGACCTTAAAGGTCAAGCTGAAGACAGATCATCCTGGAGAGAATCTATCTATGTGGTAGCTAAGAGTCGACACTGACTTGACGGCACTTAATTAATCAATCAATCTTCTACATACCTTTAGAGGGGATGAATAGTTTCTAAAAATTATTTATGACAGTTTGTATCTGTTAGAACTAATTCTAATTCTGGTGGGGGGACTCCAGAGGCCTTTAAGGCAACGATGGTTAACTTGTGCGGGGGGGGGGGCTTGCTATCTAGGCTTAAGTCACAGGAAGATAGATTTCAGCTGAATATTAACTTATTTAATTTAGCATATTGATATACCGCCCCAAACTCATGCCCCTGGGTGCTTTACAATAAAATGATATAATTTAAGTAGTCTCACACGTGAAGTTTCCTAGGAAAGTGGTCAACTGTCCCTCACTAGAGGTCTTCCAGAGGTTAGACAGCCATCCGTTGGGGATGCTCTAGTTTTGGATTTCCTGCATTGAGCAAGAAGGTTAGATAAAATGGCATCCAACCCCAAGATTCTATCAACTTGCCAGAATGCTAAGATAATCTTTTGAGGGCCTTTTCTGGGTGCCCCCATCTTCCAAGATTAGGTGGTATAATCTGATGGGTGGTAACCAAAGAGAGGGCCTTCTGCACTATGGCACTCCATTTGTGAAATGTTTTGCCTGAGAATGCTCACCTGTATTTATCCAGGCCTTTTAGAAGGTTTGTTAGATCTGTTTTAATGCTGCTGCTAGTAATATTTCTGTTTAACATTCTATTTAACATAATATTTCTATTTGTAACCCTTTCTGGCTTCTGATAGAACTGAAGGGAATTTATTTATTTATTTGATAAATTAAATGAATATAAGCATGTGTATTTATTTCCACTTCTGACAAGTTGGTGAATTTTTAGTTAATTACCAAGTAAAAAAGAGATCAATTAACAGATGATATTTAAATAAATTTGTATATTATTAAAAACCTGATAGATGTGCTTTTTTGATACACTGAACGAAGAGAAAGAGAACTACAATGAAACACCGATTGTTAGAAGGAACAGTTATAGTTAATATTTTCTCTCTCATTCTGTTAGGGATGTGCACGGAACCGGCAGGGGCTGGTTGGAAGGTGGGGGGAGGACAACTTTAAGGGTGGGGGAGGGTGCACCTACCCCTCCCTCCACTTTCCCTCCAACGGCGCTCGGTTTGTAGAGACTCTAACGGGGCACCAGCATACCTCCCTGCTGCCCCATTCCCTCCTTGGGCGGAAGTGGCCAGAAGTGTCGGGTGCATGTGCGCACATGTCTTGCTTGCGCCTGGTGTGCACACGCGCACCCGGCACTTCCGGCCAAGGAGAGAACAGGGTGGCAGGGTGGTATGCTGCCGCCTCAAAGGAGTCTTTACAAATGGAGTGCTGGTGGGGGGAAAGTGAAGGGGTAAGTGCACCCTCCGTCACCCTTAAAGTTGTCCCACCCCCGCCTTCGAGCCCTGAACCGCCCGGTGTTTGAACCTGTTTGGAGGCCCATAAAATGGCCTCGGAACAAGTTTGCGCACATCCCTATTCTCTGTTACAATGGACTGGTTCAGATGGCTTGCTGCACTGTGAACCTCCACGTTCTCCCCCTCCCCTTGTGTGTGAAGCAATTAAACCACAAGGTCCGCACATTGCCTAAACTCAGGAACTGTGGTTTGCACATGTACAAGATGTGCAAAACCTAGCTGCTGGGCTTGTGTGTCTCCTCAGCTCCACAGAACCAAGGAGACAGAGAGACGGGTGCTTAGGGTGCCCATCTGACAGGGGAATCCCCCAAGACACTGCCCTCATCACATGGTACCTTGTGGGATACGCAGAGGCCGAGAAAATGAGGCCTCTGTTTCTCCACACTGCTCCTGGCAACAAGGGTCATATGGACATGTGGCTTGCATGCCAAGAGGTAGGTTGAACCCTACCTCCCCCCACCCGCCCATGTGCACCATCATGTGAACGGCCCCATTGTGTAGTAACAATCCTGATTTGTTCCACTGCTCAATCCTTGCAGCCCATCTTGCTACAGATACATTAGTAGAGACACCAGCTTGAATAAAAAACCTGTGTCTAAGCAGCTCTTGCTAGCACTGTCATGGACAGTCCTCCTACCTTTATCTGACTAGCAACAGGCTTATTCTCAGCCCACCACCTGCCTTTGATATACATAGCTGGAAAGCTCATAACTTTACTGGCGACCCAAACAAATACACGCAAGAGGACAAAAGGCAGCTTTTCATGATATCATCTCATGAGAAAGAAGGTGAAGAAATTAGCATTGTTTAAAAGCACTTATGATAACAATTTACTGTTCAAGGTTTACATCATCTCACTTTATGTTGGGTGCATGGTTTGGCAAACACGATACCTGAATCTCAGTCTCCACAATGCTTTCTACATCATGCAGGGTAGGGTGGGGGGTGGAACACTTGTGACTGTTCACCATCTTCTAATTACTCTCTCAGGTCACCCGCTTGGTCAAGAAAGTGCGAAACGTGCAGAGGTATGCTTCCTCTCCATGCTCTAACCATCCCCTCTAACCAGACAACCCCACCCTAACAATTAGGTATTAAGCATGCAAAGAGCGCATGTTTATCCAGAGCAAAAAAACATTAGGCGGTCTAGTAGATTTTTGGAAGTCCACACTCAACCACCTTGTATCTGAAGCAGCCAGAGGTACTGCTGTCCTTGGGCACTTAGAGGAGCAATCAGTACCTGCCCCAACATGGTTAATCAACCTATAGCCAGTGACTCTGCTCAGGGGAGCTGCAAGACAGTATCAAAATGAAGCAGTCTACAACTAGCTCCCCATAATGAGCATTGAGGCATGGAGCACATAACCATGCCTCACTACAACAAGCTGTCAATGCTGCCTCTTCATCAGAGAGATGTTACCCCTGGCTAGGGGATGGGCAGATCTCAGTTTCCATCATATCCACTGTTTTTCATCCTCTCTCCCACTATTAATCTCCAGGTTTCTTTTCTTTTCTTTCCCCCCATGAAAAGGTACATGTTTAAATACATTTTCCAAGTATTTCTGCATATTCCCTAACCAAGCAGCTGGTTCAATATATAACATGTTTCAAAGTACATATTTAAATGTGAGTTCTCCACAAATGTAAAGAATGCATAGAATCTGTAAACCTATATTTTATGAAGTCCAATTGTCTGTGTAGTGAAAGATATCCAGAACCATGCGTTCTATCAGGAATTTTGGAAAGAGAAATTTCATAACATTCTCACTCCCAGCTACACAATGGAAAGTGGGATCCCCACCACAAGCATGCAGCAGGTCAAGCAGGATGGCTTAACAGCTGGTGCTGCAACAAGTACATCTAGTGCTCCTCCTGCTGTGTGGGTAAGTTGGGCTAGACCAAGGTGGTAGCAAGAACAGCATCCACAGTTAATGTACCCTGCATCAAACCCCACATCATGCCATCTATGCCCAAGATCTCTAACTCAGACTATGGCTGGGGTTATTATTCATCATCATGTGAAGGTTTTTCAATTCACCGCTGCAAAGCTTGTAGGCACTACCTCACAAGTGCAGCCTCAGAAGCACTGAGCAATTCCAAGAGTAACAGAATCACCCATGAACAAATTTTCAAGTTTATATTGTATATACACAGGGGCAAGGGGAAAAAGCTAGAATGAAATATTTTAAATACTCATTGGATATTTTAAATAGTGTCTGAGACAAGTAAAATACAATCAATAACAGAATCAATAGTTTTTGGACATCCCTTTCTACACATAGTGCAGTTATATGCAAATTCAGGCACAGTGCACATTCTTGGACAGATGACTGGGTCCCCTCCCCCTCCTGTTAATAACATTTATTATTCAAAACAAAAACACCAGTAATGAATCTGGTAGTGCTGCTTCCTAGATTTATTCTGCTTGCTTATTTATTCTGTTTTTACATGTATATATCCTGCTCTTCCTTCAGGGAGCCTAGAGCAGTATACATGGTTATGTTTATCTTCACAACAACCCTGTGAGGTAGGTTAGATTGAGACATAAGAGATTGACCCAGAGTCACCCAGTGAGTTTCATGGCTGAACGGGGATTGCAACTCAGGTCTCACTGGTCCTAGTCCAACACTTACCATTACATCACACTGGCAACTCACTGGGTGACTCTGGGCCAGTCACTTTTCTCTCAGCCTAACTCGACATTACTGGATTGTTGTGAGTAAAAACATAACTACATACACCTCTCTGGGCTCCTTGGAGGAAGAGCAAGAAAATAAATAAATAAATCATGGCAAATCATGACCCCTGCGAACTTGGCAAAGAGGCAACTTTTAACATGGTGATTCTCTTTATTTAGCAGTAACTGGCCTTCTCCACCCCCAGCACAGTACCTCCAGTGACTGTTGCTGGTGTCTCTCTTAAGTTTGTTTGTTTGTTTAGATTGTGAGCTCTCTGGGGATACGGAGCCATCTTATTTATTTATTATTTTTCTGTGTAAACCACACTGAGCCTTTTTTGGAAGGGCAGTATAGAAATTGAATGAATGAATGAAGAAAAGCAGGTAAGTCCTGAAGCACATACATTTACCAATTGAAATTAATTCAGCATTTAACATTAAAACATGAACTTTGAGAACTGACTGAAAAAATTGGTATGCTGCAGTTCAGTTCACACAACTTGCATGATGGGTATCAGAGAATGGTAATGGTTCCTAAAACCACTGACAGAATCTGGCAATTTCTCCAATCAACACTAATCTTCCATCATAGCGACAACTTCTTCCTTTTGGATGGTGCATGGGGCAAGCTCAAGCCAAACAGGGGGGCCATTCTATTACTGATTCTGTTATTATGAAAAAATGATTACATTACCATGTATTTTGGAGAGGAGTTAAAAATGTTCAAGTATTGTTGCAAGTTTGGCAAAAACTGTCTTTGTTTACAATTATATGGATATATCTTTGAACTGGTTCTTCTTTTTTTTTATACTACTTCCTATAGTAATGGAATCACTATTATCAATAGTGTACATCAGTGATTCTCAAACTTGGGTCCTCAGGTGTTATTGGACTTCAACTCCCATAATCCCCAACCAAAGGCCACTGAGGCTGGGGATTATGGGAGTTGAAGTCCAATAACACCTGAGGACCCAAGTTTGAGAATCCCTGGTGTACATAGTGCCTACCTCTTCTTGTTCGTGAGGTTTTGGTTTTTTTGCTAACTGAAGAAAAATAAAGTCTTATGTGCCCTCTTTTATGTATCTTTAGGATACAACTTGGACATTTAGTATAACTTATTTCTTTTTATCTATATTTTAATAAGTTGGTTTTTTGTTGTCAATGAATGTTGCATTTTTCTTAGACATTTCATATTTCCTGGCTAATAATAGGGCTAAGGCACAGGTTATGCACAGTAATGCATGAATTGCTGATCTTCAGACATTTTTCTACAAAATGCCACAAGTTTTTGTCCATTTACACCATTTTTTATTTTTCACCTCTATGTCCCTGTTTTCATGGAATTGTCCTATGAGTCAGAGTTAAGAAGGCATCCACTGTCTCAGTAGTCTGTCCTTACCCTGCTTTTTAAAATAAAATGTTATTTTAATTTTCTCCCTCAAAATACAATGACAGGTAGGTATCATATTATGGAATAACAACACTGTTCCCTCTAAGGCGTGTGCATGTGCGTGCACTCACAAGTTTTTGGATGTCCACTCAGTTCATTTTAGATCCTGCTCAGGTTGAATCAGGAAGGCCCCATTCTGAATGCAGGTGCACACACACTGCCTTGATACTGCCGCCCAGAACAAAACTCATTCCACACACAGATGAAAAAAATGAGAGAACACTGAATAACAATCACACATATTTATAACATCAATTCCCCATGCATCATTCAATTAAATAACCAGTTTTGAACATACAGACTAGAGTCAGCTGGTTTCTACAAATGAACATTCACTTTCACCAAGAATAAATGTTGTTTAGAGCATTAGGGTCGTGTATTGGGTCCTTACCCTCCTCTATATATTTTCAGTAGGGCTCCCACCTGGCATAGTACAATGCACTTAGGTTTTGATCAGTATAGTTTTTTAGCAGTAAAGGAATTTTAACCATAACCATTGTAGACCATATTCTGCTGAACCATGCTCAAACTGAAATGTGCTCTTTTTCCTTCCATTGTGAGGCAATTACAAATTTTGATGATATAGTCTGGAAACTAAAGAGTTCTTTGCTTGAAGTGGTGAGCTGAGACTGTAGTGGTAAGTCAATTAAATAATTCATTGGGCTTAACTCTAGTTCTGTGTTTAATATTGCTTTAGTATTTAGTATTTGCAGCCAAAATGTGTATATAAATGAACAAGACCACCATTGGTGATATTTACCCTGCTTAAATTAGCCAGTGACTATCTTGGGCAGAATCCCCTTCCCAAGTAGACCATGGAGTCGTTGTAGAGGCCATCTTGTGAATGAACAAGGCACCATTATTAGGGCTAGTATGTACACTTGGGTCCAAGAGGCATAGGAGACTGAACTACTTGGTTGATACCAGAATTGAAGGACTCAGGGGTATCTGTTGACATGATTACTGCACCCAACAGCACCAGGTTCTTATTCAGAGGTCTTGTTCCAAAAATCTCCCTTTGCAATTACAATGATCCTTCCAAAAGGAACAGTCTATCTCTGAAGGCTACCTACCTCTTCCAGTGACCTTGACAGCCAAGGAGGAGGAACTTCCATCAGCCAGTAACCAAACATAACAATTATGGTGTGATCATGACATCAGCCATCCCCTTCCTAACACATTCTGTAACAAGTCATTCTAATTATCCGATTAACAGAGGCATGGGTATATGTGGCAATGTAGATAACTCTCTTACTCCCAAAATGCACAACTGGAAATGCAAATCAGAGAGAGAGAGATTTCCCATGACAGCTGGTTTGGTGCTGATGTTGGGTCTCTATAATATACTTTTTACTAGCAAAAGACCTACACAATTAAAAATCCCTTTTTGAGTAAGCATTGGGCTACTGTTTTCCTCTCCCGTTACTGGGAAATCTGATCAGGATCCCAGAGATGAGGATGAAGAACTTATGGGTGAAGTAGTATCGCCAGCTGACCCTGGAAGGATACGAATGCTGGAGCAGACTCTAACATGGGTTCAGGGGGGAAGAGGAGGGCTATCCATTGCTCTAACAGAACCAAAATGAGGGGGAGGAGGCCCCTAACAATGCTTAATATGCAACTGAAAAATGCAACTGAAAAGGGGAAAGGTATGCCACCTTCAGTTTGCCAAATATCTTGTTGCTGAGACTGCCAGAACAGGAGCAAAAAACATGTGAACCCCCTGCTATAAATGGAGGTGGATGAGAGTGGGAACCAGTGCCAGTTTGATGACCAGAGGGTCACTTTTGTACATCATAAAATATGCAACATGGGGTACAAAACTAGTCCTAGAGATTCTACCAGCATCCACTGTGTCGATGCTTTTCAGTGCCATATAGAAGCTTATTATGAAGCTGTCAAAAGGCAAACCATCCAGCCTGAGTACATATCAAACTCACTAAATAAACTGCCTAAATGTCCCCCTGCTCCAGTGTTACTGCCACCCCTTTTCATGCCTCACTAATACATGCCGTAACAACCAGTCATGCAGATGTCTAACACTGCCACTGCTGTACAAGTCCAAGCTGAGATAACACAGAACAGGAAAAGAAGTGAGCCTTCCAGGGCTGCATTAACTAGCTAAGAATTCTGTCATCCAAAAGCAACCAACAAAAATGGCTAGTTAAGGTAACAACAACAAACTTTGTTAGCTGTTCCATAACAATTTTTTCTCTGGATGGCTCACAAGACAGCATTAAAACATCAAGAAAAAACACATATATGAAATCACAACACACACAGCAAAAAAATCCCACCCACACCACAACAGAAAACTATCTAAAAATCTTTTAAAAGTCAGTTTTAAAAACCAAAATTTAAAAGCCCTGAGTGAACAAAAACATCTTGACTGGCATCTAAAAGAACAAAGTGATGAAGCCAGGTGCTAGTAGTGCTAGTCCCACCTCCCCACCCCCACTGGTAAGTCACAGTAGCCCTTTTAACATTAAGCTGCAGACAGCAAGTCAGAAACTAATAAAAAATCATTGGTGAATTACAGGAGAACCCCATTACGCATAAGAGTTCCATTCCATGGGGGAGTGAGTAGGGCACGGATAGAAAACTGCAGATAACGGGGCAATAAATTCTATGTAAATTGGAGTTACGTTCCCGGACCTTTTTTTAAAAATCACCAAAAATTACCTGAAAAATCAAGAAAATTGGCCAAATAAAGTGCCCTACCATGCTTCACTGGCCCCGCAGGAGGCCAAGGACACCCCCGAAGTTGAAAAGTTGCTGCAATTCAGCAGAAAATTGCATTTTAATGGCCGCCTCTCTCTCTCTCTTTTTAAGAGTCATAAAATGGCTCGCACACTCAAAAAGGTGGCTGGAAATGACCTCCGAGGTTGTTTCTGGGCACCCCCAACCTGCGGACACGCAAGATTAACCCCCTTTTGGCCACCCCCCCATGCATATACTGAGGTCAGGTGTCCATTATCCAACGGGGGATACACAAAACCGCGGATGGCTTGTTCACGAATAGTGAGGTTTCCCTGTACTATAAAAATGCAACCTTCTGGTTTCAAAAAATGTTAAACACAGTGGAGGCAACATGCAGACAGCCCTTGTGCAACCATGCTTTGCTCACACAATGGGACAATTTTCACTAATCCCCCTTGATGCTCCCCATCAGTTGCCCTTGATGCTCCCCATCCTCAAAACAATGTCCCTAAGAGTTCCCTGACCTTAAGGACAAATGTTCTAGGAGATGTCTAAGGCAGAAGGGGGAAATCAGATAAAAATTGCACCTTCTCTTTTGCATAACTGACATAATCTGATGTGAGGGCAGCATTAGTCTAGATTCTGTCCTGTCTTAATAGGGCATATATTTATACACATCTCACATTAGGGGTTTGCTTGTTTGTTTTGATCTTTTCTTCACAGAGGTGCGTAAGAGTTTCTTACTCAGCATTTGGTTACTCAGTTTTTCATGCCTGAAAACAGTGTTCTGTTTTTATTTGCTTCAAAATCTGCTTTGTTCAATTTCGTCCATTTCTATAAAACCAATAAATCAGTTTATGTTTTAAAGATCATCTGCATACTATCTTTCACCAACAGGTTATCATCTTTTTTCTCAGTCTCAAAAGGTCAAACATTTGAAAAACTTATTTTCCCCCAATGTATCAATGAACACTTTACAAGTGAGTTAGGCTACTTCAGAGCAGGATATTTTACTTGCCAATATGGTTTTGACTATGCCTGGACACCAGAATCCGGGAGGTGACATGGAGGAACATACAGGTGGCCCTCATTATCCATGGGGGTTCCGTTGTCACCTACAACCTGAGGATGAGGAGACCTTGAGTCAATAAGAACTGTGGGGTTAGGTCCCTGGAGGTGAAAGAAAAAAAAAAAAAGCTTAAAACGCAGGGAGCAGACAGAAATAAGAGATATAATGTACATACTATGCTCTCCAGGTCTTTAGCTGTCCAGCAATGCCCCCCACCCAAACACCAATTCATTTTGACTGTCTTCGTATAGTGCCAACTGTCAACTGGCATGTGTCAACTATAGCCACACACACACTGCGGTATCTGGTTAATTTTTTAGGAATGTTTGAAGGGTTTAGATTATATGGTTTCTTCATTACACACCTTCATTTTGACCCCACTGCTTTGTGGGTGAGGGTGGGGCATTAATGGCATCCCATGTGCCAACTATCCCCCAAGCCACTGGGTACTCAGTTTACATTTTAGGATTATTATTTTTTAGGTGTTTAGATTCTTTGGTGTGTAATGAATCTTCATAGGGATTAATTATAAGGAAAGGTTATTAGACACCAAAGAGTCTAAACACTTGAAAAAAAATCCTAGAACATAAAGTGACTAGTACCCCATTGCCTTGCGTGTGGGAGGGGGTATAGTTGGCACATGGCTGTTGACAGTTGGTACTATTCAAAAACAGTCAAAATGAACAGAAGAAATGGAGGTGTGTAATGAACAGGGATTCATTGAGGAAAGGTTATTATACACCAAAGAATCCAAACACTTGAAAAATAGTGACCACACATTTTGCTCCTTAACTCCACTTCTACAAGGGCTAGAGCTTAGCTTTAAAAAGAAAGAAAGAAAGAAAGAAAGAAAGAAAGAAAGAAAGAAAGAAAGAAAGAAAGAAAGAAAGAAAGCTGGGAGAATTAATAGGAGGAATCCGGATCTCAAATCGATTCAAATTGAATCTGTCATGATTCGATTTGGACCCGGATCTAGCCAATGGACTACAGGGGCGATTTGTTCTGTCTCCAAATCAGCTAGATTTGGGTACAAATCAGTTTGTACCTGAATTGAACCCTAACCCTAACCCTATTATCAGTAGCCAGCGTAGCTCTTTTAGTATAGGAATAATATGGCCGCCCCGAGATGACCCAGAGGCCAACTTGGCTGCCCCATTCTATACCAACTGCCATTTCTGGACTACATACAAAGGCAGTCCCACATAAAGTGCATTGTAGTAGTCAAGTCTGGATGTTACCAGCAGATGTACTAATCTTCTGAGGTTGTTTATCCTAAGAAATGGATGCAGCTGGCCCATCAGCTGAAGCTGACAGAAAGCACCTCCGGCCAATACCTCAACCTGGGACAACAGGGAGAATTTTGGATCCAGAAGCACCCTCAGACTGCATACCTGTTCCTTCTGTGGAAGCGCAACCACATCCAGAACCAGCAGATCAAAATCTTTCCCTAAGTTCTGACCCTGCAAAATAAGTACCCCAATCTTAACTGGATTCAGTCTCAGTTTGTTATCCCTCATCCAGCCCATCACCAACTCCAGACAGACATATGAGGAGGTTATGGCTTCTCCTGATAATGTTGACATGGAGAAACAGATTTGGGTGTCATCGGCATACTGATAACACCCTGTAGGGATGTGCAAAAAGGTTTGACATCAAACAGGTCCGACAGTTTGAGGTCTAACAAAACCACCCCGTTTGGTCTGACCCAGACTGAAACACACACCCCCGACCGTCCGGGCGGTTCATGAGTTATTTTTACAAGAGAGAGAAATTTAGTACTTATCCCCTCCAGGTGGCTTCTCTAAGGCCGTGTGGAGGGGGGTCTGTGGGAGGTTCCCCCTCCCCCCACTGGCCTTCCTCATGACCAAAATCACCCAGTTCAGCCATTCTTCGGCCCTTTCTGGGCCTTTCCCCCACCGTAGTGGTCATTTTGGAGGCTGTCACACATGCGTAATGGGCCCCTGCGTGGCCGGATGATGACCCAGGCCACACAGAGGCCCATTGAGCATGCGCGGCAGCTCCCCCAATGCCCACCACGAGGGGAGAAGGCCCAGAAAAGGCCAGAGAATGCCCAAACCAGGCGATTTTTGGCATGAGGAAGGTCGGCGGCGGGAGTAAGAACCTCCGTGGACCCCCCATGGCCTCGAAGAAGCCCCCAGGGAGGGTTAGTACTAAAAAAACTTTGCCTGTAAAAATGACTCATGACCCACTGAACTTGGGGGGGGGGGGTTGATGGAGGGCAAAACTAAACTATCCTGGTCTGGTCCGGTTTCAGTTTGTACTTGAACCAAACCGGACCAACCGGTTTTGTGCATACCTCTAACACCCTGCACCAAATCTCATGATGATCTTTACCAGCTATTTCATGTAGATGTTAAAAAGCATTGGAGACAATATGGAGCCCTGGGGGATGCCAGATAAAAGTTCACATTTTGAAGAACAACTGTCTCCAAGTGAGACCATCTGGAATATGCCTGAGAGGTAGGATTGGAACCACTGCAAAGCAATGCCTCCCATTCCCAGCCCTCTCACACACTACAGAAGGATAGTATGGTCAATAGTTTCGGAAGCCACCAAAAGATTCAAAAGGACCAAAAGAGTCACACCCGCTCTGTCAATTTCCCATTGGAGATCATGCATCAGGCTGACCAAGGCAGTCTCCACCCCATAGCCTGCCTGAAAGCTAGTTTGAAATGAGTCTAGATAATCAATTTCCTCCAAGACTGCCTGGAGCTGGGAGGCTGCCACCCTCTCAATTACCATGCCCAGTCACGGAAGTTTGGAGACAGGCCTGTAGTTGCTTAACTCTGAGGGATCCAATGCAGGCTTCTTCAGGAGTGGTCTAATGATTGCCTCCTTAAGACAAGGAGGCATCCTGTCCTCCGTCAGAGAAACATTTATGATATATCTACCAGGGTTTCTAGAACAACCCCCCTGCCTGATAGTATGAGCCATGTTGGACAAGGGTCAAGAGAACAGATGAAAGGCTGCACTGTTCCAAGCAGCTTGTCAACATCCTCAGGAGTCTCAAACTGAAACTGAAACAACCTAACTACATAAGAGGAGTTGAGGACACCGCATCAGGCACTGCAATAATTGTGGAGTTTGAGTACAAGTTGGCCTGAATACGAGAGATTTTACACACACACACAAAACTCATTAAAAACATCACTAATAAATGGTTCCAAATTCTGATTCAAGGGAGGGGCATGAACCCCCCTTCCCATGGACAGCTTCTTGAAAGTGTCGACTCAGTGTGCAGCAGCTGTAAACAACACACATTCTATGCTAGAGATCATTAGGAAGGGCGTTGTAAATAAAAATGCTAATATTCTAATGCCCTTATACAATTCAATGGTGCAGCCACTTTTGGAGTACTGTATATAGTTCTGGTCACCGTATCTTAAGGAGAAAAGAGGGCAACCAAGATAATCAGGGACCTGGAGCACCTTCCTTATGAGGCAAGGCTACAGCACCTGGGGCTTTTTAGTTTGGAAAAGAGGCAACTATGGGGAGACATGATAGAGGTGTATAAAATTATGCATGGAGTAGAGAGAGTGGACAGAAAGAGCTTTTTCTCACTTTCTTGCAATACTAGGAGCAGGGATCATCCCATGAAACTGAAGGCCAGGCAATTTAGAACTGACAAAAGGGAGTTGTTTTTTACACCGTGAAGCTATTCTGATGATCACTGAAAACTGGGCTAGAGGAGCCCAGCCTGGTTTTCAGTGATTGTTGGAACCGCTGGGCTCGCAGGAGGTTCCACGGTGGCTAGCCTGCCTGACAACCCCTCCTCTTAAACGAAGTTAATGAAGTGAACACTCCCCTTCCCCCGGATCCCCAGAGTTTCCGACAGAGCCATGGCCGGGCGCAGGAGTGCTCAACCGGAGCAGCTGCTCGTCTGGGCAGCCGATCTGGCTGCCCAACAATGAGCAACTGCTAGCGTGTGGGGAGAGCGGGCTAAGCCCGTTCTCCCCACACGAACCCTCATGGCACTTCACACTAATTGTGGAAAGTGCCTCAGTGTGTAATTAATCTATGGAATGGTCTGCCACAGGATGTTGTGATGGCCACTAGCTTGGATGGTTTTGAAAGGGGCTTGGACAGATACATAGAGGACAGGTCTATCAATGGCTACTAGTCTGGTGGCTAGAGGCCACCTCCAGCCTCAGAGGCAAGATGCCTCTAAATGCCAGTTGCAGGGAAGTAACAGCAAGAGAGAGGGCGTGCCCTCAGCTCTTGCCTATGGACTTTTCACAGGCATCTGGTGGGCCATTGTGTTAAACAGGATGCTGGACTAGATAGGCCTCGGACCTGATCCAGCAGGGCTGTTATGTTCTTACTGGCTTAGTTCTTTAGTGGAAAGTTACTGGCTTCAGCACTCACCACCTGGTTAGGGCTTGAGATCAGGTTTCAGGACATTAGCACAGACCATCCCATACATGTTAGGAATGCCAGTTGCAAAATGCAACTAATAAGTGTATTGCCACAATATTTGGATTTGTACTTTTCCAGCTCTCTCTCTTGTTTTGGAAGCATGATGCCTTAACACACAAATGCCCCAATCCAGCTACTGTACATGTTTATATAGCTCTGACCAAATAATCAACAATACTGATCAGGTAAAGCCAATCCACCTCTGTTCCCCATCCTGAAGAGCTGACTGGTTCTATTACTATTACTGGTTTTTTATGGGTAGCATCAGACTAAGAACCCCAAGTGCAGAACATGTTCGCACATGCAGCAAAACATACATCAGTGTATACTCCCTAGCTGAATTAGGGTTACACTAAGTTCCCCTTCATTTTATTTTCAGAAAGGGATTTATTTGGTAACTTTTAAACTTTGCTATACATTTCTGTCTAAAACGCAACATAATATTTTTGTTAATTTATATATTCATTTTAAATTTGTTTCTTGTTGAAAATGCCAATAATTTTTATATATACACACACATATACAAGGCACAGAGAAAGAAGACATATGTTTTCACACTTACATGACATTGAGAAGAATATTTCACCATTTAAAATATGACAATCTTTCCTTTCATTTTTTGCATCCAAATAGAGACACATTTAAGTGTTTCTTCAGAATGTATATTGTTTGTTTGTTACATTTATATCCTGCTCTTCCTGAAAGGCTCAGAGCAGCTTAATAATAATTCTGTCCCCAAAGGGCTCACAATCTTCATAAAAAATCAAAACAAAAGATAGGTGGGGAGGAGTTGACAGCTCAATGCCTTTACATCTAATTTACCAAATCAAACGCATGTTTTATTCTTTAGGACAGATAATGTTCCAACTGTTGTATCCTTTCCTCTGAACAAAATAGGATTTTCAGTCATTTCCTGCAAACTGGAAGTGAGCCTAGATTTAAGTGATACGCTTGAAAGAGGGTATCAATTTGCCCTTGCTGCAACTGTTCTGACTATTTTCCATATTTATTTCTCAGCAGGCAGGTTAAGATCTGTTGAATCTTTTTCAAAAAATTTTTTGCTTTCTCAAAGCAAAACTTTGAGAAACTCTTTCTCAAAATCTGAGAGAAATTACTCAAATCATATAATTTGTTACATAATTTAAAGTATCACCGCTGCCTAGAGAAACTACAACAGAAAAATGAATCCAAATGCATATCTTTAATTTCCAAGAAAATGAATGCTCAATGTGTCTTTTCCTTTTAATCCTGTTTATGGCATTTAACATTTCACCTCAATAGCTAAAGAATAAAGAGGACAGCCCAAATAAAAAGAACAGAAAGGAACACAAACTCTGGCAAAAGAAATGCAAGAGGACAATACGGGAGGCAAAAAGAAAGTTTGAGTAACACTTAGCTACAAGCATCAAGGAGAATAACAAAAACATATTTAAATACATGAGAAGCAGGAAAACTGCCATGGATGCAGTTGGACCATTAGATAATGAGGGTGTGAAAGGGATTATTAAGGAGGATATGGAGATTGCAGAGTACCTAAACAAGTTCTTTGCATCTGTCTTCATAGCAGCGGATGCTGAAAATATACCTGTGCCTGAACCGAGCTTCTCAGGGGCAGAGGCTAAAGAACTGAGTCAGATAGAAGTGATAAGAGATGACATTCTAAGTGTCTGGAAAAATTAAAAATAAGTAAATCAGCAGGACCAGATGGCACCCTGAAAAGAACTCAAAATGTGAGATTGCCAACCTCCTTGCAAAAATATATAACTGATCCCTACAATCAGGCTCTGTACCAGAGGACTTGAAAATAGCCAATGTAACACCAATTTTCAAAAAGGGATCCACAGGGGATCTGGGAAATTACAGGCCAGTTAACTTAACATCTGTTTTAGGCAAATTGATGGAAAGCATTTTCAAGGATAAAATTGTTAAGCATATAGAAGCCCAGGCCCTACTGAAAGAGAATAAGTATGGTTTCTGCAAAGGTAAATCGTGCCTCACTAACCTTTTGGAGAGTGTCAACAGGTGTGCAGATAAAGGTGATCAAGTTGACACAGTATACCTGGACTTTCAAAAAACTTTTGACAAAGTTCCTCAGCAAAGACTCTTGATAAAACTTAGTAATCATGTGATAAGGGGACAGGTTCATGTCTGGATTGGTAACTGGACAGAGGATAGGAATAAATGGACAGTTCTCTAAGAGGAAGGAAGGAAGAAGTGGGGTCCCCCAGGGATCAGTACTGGGGCCAAGACTTTTTAACTTGTTCATAAATGATCTAGAAGTTGGGGTAAGCAGCAAGATGGTCAAATTTGCAGAAGACACTAAACTATTTAGGGTAGTGCAATCCAAAAGAGATTACAAGGAGCTTCTAAAGGATCTCTCCAAACTGGAGGAGTGGGCAACAAGATGGCAAACGCAGTTCAGTGTTAACAAGTGTAAAGTGATGCATATTGGGGCAGGAAAAAACACACACCCCAATTTTACATATACATTGATGGAATCTGAGCTGTCAGTGAATGACCAGGAGAGGGATCTTGGGGTCGTGGTGGACTGCTTGTTGAAAGTGTTGACTAAATGTGAGGAAGCTGTGGAAAAGGCCAATTCCATGATTGGAATGATTATGAAGGGGTTTGAAAATAAAACTGCTAATATTATAATGACCTTATACAAAACTATGTTGTAGTCACCTTTGGAGTATACTGTGTAGCTCAGAAAGGACACAGAACTGGTGAAGGTGAAGAAGAGGGCAACCAAGATGATCAGGGGCCTAGAGCACGTTCCTGACAAGGCTACAACACCTGGGGCTTTTTAGTTTAGAAAAAAAGACGACTGCAGTGAGACATGATAGAGGTCTATAAAATCATGCATGGTGTGGAGAAAGTTGATAGAGAGAACATTTTCTCCCTCCCACATAACACTACAACCAGGGGTCATCCCATGAAACTGACTGTCGAGAAATGTATGATCTACAAAAGCAAGTATTTTTTCACACAATGTATAATCAACCTATGGAATTCTCTGCCACAAGATGTGGTGACAGCCAACCGACTGGATGGCTTCAAGAGAGGTTTAGATAAATTCATGGAGGACTGGTCTACCAATGGCTATTAGTCCACCTCCAGTCTCAGAGGCAAGACACCTCCAATTATCAGTTGTAGGAAAGAGATGGCATGCCCTTAACTCTTGCCTGTGGGCTTCTCAGAGGCATCTGGTGGGCCACTGTTTGAAACAGAATGCTAGACTAGATGGTCCTGGGCCTGATCCAGCAGACCTTTTCTTATGTAAAGGCTGGGGCACAATAGTGGCTAAAATTGGAATCAAAAAAGTATAGACCTTCAAATATATTTCTGCTTAGTACATGTTGCGTCTTCTTCTTTTTGTTATATTCCTCTTCTCACCAAAGAGGGAATGGCAAGGAGGATTTCTCTCTCTCTATCTCTCTTTCCCCACATCCATGACTCTAAATAGCTTTCTGCTCATATCCCTACTTAGACTAGGAACTAAAGGCCTAAGCTGCGTGCTCATCCAAAGGTACATCCAAGTGAGGATCCTATCTAGCCACACTACATTATTCTCCAGGGAATGTACATTTTGATGCACATATAAATGCACATCTCAATGGGTTTGGGGATGTGCCTCCAAGTATGCATTCCACTGAAAGCAATGAAGCATGAATATACCTCCTCTGCACTCAGATGTGCATCCAATTTATCCCAATTTATTTTTGAATTGTGAAGAGGTATTTTCCCACTTACACTCCGAACTCCAGCAGGTGAAGGCTTATGATCATGTGCCGTTCTCTCTATGCAGGACACGCACTTTATAATACAGAGTGGTTTTATGTGACATCTGCTTCCAATATTTATTCTCAATAACTCTGCAGCAGCAGCAACTCATCTTCCCGTCTGTATTCAAAACCACAATGTTACAACCACAATGATAAAGTAAAAACCCCCAAACTAGACTGTGATATGAGAAGGGCTCTTCCCACCAACACCCAATTCACCATCTGTTTTGGACTCCCAAATGTTATCAGTGCACGTAACACTTCTGACCCAGGACAAATAATATCTTCCATCCTAAGGCAAATAGCAGTTTCAAAGGCCTGATCTGAATTAGGGTGACAGGGGTGTGGGAAGGATTAACCTTCCGTAAAGTAAAGTATGCTGTCAAGTCAATTTCAACTCCTGGTGCCCACAGAGCCCTTTCTTTGGTAGATTACAGTATGAGATAATGCCTTTCAGCATCTTCCTATATTGCTGCTGCCCAATATAGTACCAGCTAGGATTCGAACCAGCAACCTTCTGCTTGTTAGTCAAGCTTTTCCCCACTGCACCACTTAAGGTGGTACTACAGTTTAAATCCAGGTTATCCTCTTCATCTTTTTAAAAAAATAATAAAGTTTTGAGTTTCAGCAGTCTCAACAAATTGGCAAAAAACTCCAAACCCAGATTCCCCATTTCTCACCCCCTTTTCTTCCTATACTGGGGTATCCAATAGCTGTTTTGGGCCTACATCTCCCATCATCCCCACTCACAGCGGGCAGTTGCCAGGGATAATGGGATCTGTAGGCCAGAAAGACCTGGAGGGCTGCACTTGGACACCCTTGTCCTATACTCAAAGAATTAAAAATGTACTACCATTCAAGCAATCAGTTCACAATACACACACACACACACACACACACACACACACACAACCTCAAACAAAACCAATATTATGAAAAGGGAAAGGGTGTAATGATGAGCAGCTTGTCTGACCTTGAAACACAAGTAATTAGAATTAAATTTCAAACAGCTCTGAAAATGTCAACCGTATTTTAAATATTTTTCTCCAGCATCTTGTCAAAGTTCTTTTCCTTGACTGTTTCCCCCCAGTCTAATACACCTTCCAAATACACTGAGATGGATACTTGGCAGCTCCTGAGCAAGATCTGTTTGGCAACCACTGCGGCCCTAAGGAACCACAGGCCTTTGGTCTATTTCAAAATTCTACTCCATGGGTAGACACCCCAAACCAGATGCAATGCAGTGAGTTCAAGTGATACTTTTAATACAAAGTCAGTACTTCCCTCCAAAATGGATTAGGGATGGGACATATATTATTGTATTTATCTATTTATTTATAGTATTTATGCCGTTACCCTCCAGTATACTACTGCTCGGGATAGTTCACCAAGTAATAAAGATACAATGTAAAATAAGTTATTTTTAAAAGCTAAAAGCTAAGAACTATAAAAACTAAAGAACCTACCAGATATAAACAGAGATGAAACATTTTTAAAAGCCTCTTTAAAAAGATGCATTTTCAATTGTGTTTTTTTTAAAACACTGAGGGAGGTAGCATGGCAAAGCTCTTCAGGGAGGGTGTTCCAAAGCCAAGGGGCCACAACCGAAAAGTCCCTGCCAACTAGATCTCTGTTAGTGGCAGGGCCATGAGCAGGGCCTGAGATGCTGAGCGGAGGGCCCTGGCAGGTTCCTACAGGTGAATGTGGGTCAACAGGTATCCCGGCCCCAAGCCATGAAGACAGGGGCGTAACTACTATTAGGCAAGGGGAGGCGGCTGCCTGGGGGGCCCCATGCCTCGAGGGGCCCCCCAGAGGCAAGTCACATGACTATATATTGTGGTGTGTGTGTGTGTGTGTGTGTGTGTGTGTGTGTGTGTGTGTGTGTGTGTGTGTAAAGCTAGAGGGTGGGGTGGGTGGGAAGGGAAAGAATGTACTAGAGGGACATATGGGGGGTGGGGTGGGATGGGAAGGAGTGTACCTAGAGGGGTGTGTGTGTGTGTGTGTGTGTGTGTGTTCTATCTACAGTGGTACATAATAATGCATATGTGCCACTGCAATAATGCAACGCCAATAATGAAACCACTGCTAACTGAGCAAAGAGACCACAAAGTAGTGATTCTCTTATATTTAGCAGGGGGAGAGCAACTGGCCCTATCCAACCCCAGCACAGCATCCCTGTAGTGACTGTTGCTGGTGTCTACTTTATGTTTCTTTTGAGATTGTGAGCCTTTTGGGGAAAGGGGACCATCTTATTTATGTATTATTTATTTTTCTATGTAAACTGATTTGAGAATTTTGTTAAAGAGCGGTATATAAATAGTAGTAGAAGTAGTATGTGCTCACACTGCCTTGATGCTACTGCCCAGAAGAAAACCCAGCCCACTCACTGATTTAAAAAAATATATAGAGGGAACAGTGCCCCCATCCAGTCCAGAACAGCCTCCACGCCCCAGTTCAGAGCATCCACTGCCTCCCTGGTGTCTGCTAGCTTAAAAGATAGCACCACAGCCGAGCTCATATGATTACAACATATGAAGAAACAATAGCCTTTCTTTACTACATCTCTAACACTGCTATGAGTCAGAATAACCAATCTAAAAAGACATTTTTGGTGTCCAGAAAAACATTAGAAAAAACCTATGCTAGATGAGGTATAGTCTAAAGTCTACTGAGAATTACATTCCAGTGTGACATATGTAGATGTGTTCCTAATTCTGCCATTCATTTACTGTATTCCATAACTCGTCTAGAGTAAGGTTCAGTTCAGTACAAAAACATGTATACAGGCTATTGGTAAGGTTTCTACAGAATTCATGAATTTAGCTAGATCTGGAATTTCTGATACCGTAAAAGGCATGTAGCCCAAATTTCAAGCTAAGGCAATGTCTGAGGTACTATTAGACAAAACACTATTAGCCAATAGTACAATGTCTTAGTACTTACTATTAGCCAAAACAGATTTAGAATTACTATGTTCTGAAGTCTTCAAAGGACTTTTAACAGTCTCTCTGTCATGTTCTTCCATATCTGAGGCTCTGCATATAGCTGCCCCTTATGGCAGCTTGCTCTCTGCGTAATCTTTTCAGACATTAGGCCAATTTTTCACCAAATCTGAAAGAACTACAGGAGGACCTTGTAAATCACGGGTCCAGCACTCACAGTTTTGTGTATCCATGGTCAGGTGATGGACAACTGACCTCGGTATATGTGGTGGTGGGAGGCAACAAAGGATTAAACCCGCATATCCACAGGTAGGGGGTGGCAGGAAATGACCTCGTAAATGATCTCAAAATGACTGGCCACCATTTTGAGTTTGGCAGAGATCGGGAGCTATTTCATGGTAAATTTTTAACCAAAAAACCCACCCCCCAACCCCCAAGATTTTCAGCTGATTTTTCACTCTTGGGGGAGGGGCATTGCTGCACTGCTGGGGACCTATGGAGCATAGTAGGCCACTCCCCCCCCAATGTTTCTAGGGCCATTTTACTCCCTTTTTAACATGTTCCCAACCTTTGAGAACCTAACCCCTGGATGGATTTCCATTGTTCCAATTATTCAGTATTCACTGTTTCCATATCCACAGCAGTAGTGGAGAATGGAACCCCTGCGAATACTGCGGTTCTCCTGCATATGATAAACCTGTCTAACATTTGGACAAAAAATGCGCAATTGGTCACTTTTCAGCACTTTTTAAGTTGCTTTACTTGTGGCAATTTTCATCATATTACTTTGAAATTAGGCACATTTGTAGATGTTTAAGCTATTCACACAACCAGGAGAAATCGGGCTAAGGGAGCCTAGCCCAATTTCTCCTAGTTGTCTGCTGCCACGGGAGCTGCATGGCTCCTGGCAGCAAACTACATAAAGTACCCCTCCCCTTAAACAAGGTTAGCGGAGCTAACACTCCACTAGCCCTGTTTGGTTGCTCATGTGCTGCTGCGGCATGGATCCAAGGCTTGGGGGTCTCTCCAGGATGCCCCATGCACTTGTGCGGGGCACTTGCATGGGACATCCTGGGACTCCTGGGGATCGCATGGCCCCCGATCCCCACAGCCCGTCAGCTCCGTGACAGAGCTGGCAGGTATGTGGGCGGCCGATCCGGCCACCCAGCTATGAGCAGCTGCTTGTTTGTTGGTAGAGCAGGCTAAGCCCCCTCTCCCCGCAGAACCCTGTCAGGTGCTTCACATGTGTCGTGTGACTGTAGATGCCAAGGACATCTACAGATGTGTCTCCTCAATTGTAGATGCTAAGGTTCAAGTTATTAGTACTGTGTATCAAAAAGATGTGTATCAAAACCCATAAACGTAATATAGGTGGAATCCATCTATCTAAATTATCATTTATTGACTTTATTATAGTTATTTAATAGATTTACAGTGTATCAAATAGAGGTATTTAAAGTGTGTTTTAGGTCAACAAAAGGGCCATTCTGCATATGACTGATCTATAAATGGGAGCATGTCATCTGCATAAAGGAAAATTTGGGGTTTATAATTAAGTTGTTGTCCCTCTTATGTTTCTCACTTGACATCTATGCCAATGGCCTGAGGGACAAGTCACATAGCAAGAACAGTGGGCACTTGTGTCTCATGAATCCAGTGCCCTCAGAAGTTGGAAGATAACAGACCATTAGCTAAAAATCTTGGCTTTGTTCTCTATACAGAACGTGAAACTAGAGGAGAAGTTCAGAAAGAAGTCCAAATGTCCCCAATACTGCATGAACGTAATTCCAATGCAATCTGTCAAACATCTGTGTCCAGTAAAGGGAGCAGACATAGAGAAAGCTCATTCTTACTCATAGCCATTCAGTCAATGAGAAGACCAAGATGGTCTGATTCCTGTTGCCTAGGGATAACCGTAGCTTTGGAATGCTTTCCCAGCTGGCATCTGGGCCTCAATAGACAGTTTTTAGGGGGAAAGTAAAGATGTAGCTCTTTACCCAGGCTTTTAAATGAAAGTATTGTTTTATTACTGCTGCATTGTTTTTAAAATGTATTATTGTTTTTAATGGATTATTAAATTTTTAAATAGAGATTTTTTTATATTTACATTATCTGTACTTTTGTATTTAAATTACGCATTGTTTGAATTATACTGTAAACTGCTTTGAGATTATTTTAATGGAAAGCAGTATATAAATCAAACAAACCCCACCTGTGCTGGGTGAAGGAGAGCAACAAGACAATTCAGTCATTTGGCTAAGTCAACATAAAAATGTTAACAATTACTATGAGATAGTAATTACTCATTTTTAAAACACAGAAGAGGGACCTGTTGTGGAACAGTGACATAGAGTGATCCAGTTCAGCTTATATTTGAGTGGAGCATTGCCAAGGAAGTCCAACACAGATGTGTTGGACTTCAAAAGAAGAAACTTCTCAAAAATGATGGGACTGGTAAAAAAGAAGCTGAAAGGGAAAGTCAGGAGGGTTGAATCACTCCAGAAAGCTTATTCAAAACCACAATAATAGAAGCTCAGCTGGAATGTATACCAAGAAGGAAGAAAGGTAACCACCAAGTTCACGACGGCAGTATGGCTAACAAATAGTCAGGGAAGCAGACTTCCTTCAGAAAATGGAAGTCCTGCCCAAATGAAGAGAACAAAAAAGAAAATAAACTCTGGCAAAAGAATGGCAAGGAGACAATAAGAAATGCAAGAAGATAGTTTGAGGAGCATATAGCTATAAGTATCATGGCAAACAACAAAAAACTTCTTTAAATATATCAGAAGCAGAAAACCTGCCAGGGAGGCAGCTGGACCCTTAGATGATGAGCAAGTGAAAGAGATTATTAAGGAGGATAAGGAGATTGCAGAGATGCTGAATGAGTACTTTGCATCTGTCTTCACAGCAGAGGATACTGACCATATACCCACTCCAGAACTGAGCTTCTTGGAGGCTGAAGAAATGGGCCAATTTGAAGTGATGAGAGGATGTTCTAAATAGTCTTAAAAATCTAAAAATGAACAAATTGCCAGGGCCAAATGGCATCCACACAAGAGTTCTTGTGGTGTAGTGACAGCCAACAAGATGTGGTGACAGCCAACAACCTGGATGGTTTAAGAGGGGTTTGGATAACTTCACGGAGGAGAGGTCTATCAACAGCTACTAGTCGGAGGGCTACAGGCCACCTCCAGCCTCAAAGACAGGATGCCTCTGAGTACCAGTTGCAGGGGAGTAACAGTGGGAAAGAGGGCATGCCCTCAACTCCTGCTTGTAGGCTTCCAGCAGCATCTGGTGGTCCACTGTGTGAAACAGGATGCTAAACTAGAAGGGCCTTGGGCCTGATCCAGCAGAGCTGTTATGTTCTCATGACACTTACCTTCAACTATTCAGAGAACTTGTAGCAATGGATACCATTCCAGCTTTTTTGTAGATTAGCTGGGACATAGGTACTAAGGGAAACTTTATTGGTCATGAATGAACTTGTGTGTTGGAGGATTCTTTGGAAAATAGGAAAACTCATGAGAAGTCAGTAAAAGACAAGCGTATGCTTGCCTTATACTGAATCAGACCACTGCTCCATCTAGCTGTTGTGCTAGGGACACAGTTCTTTGCTTGGGTCCGATACAGAGAGATATGCACACAGTAGAAGCTGAATACATGTCATTTTAATCAGAGAAAGGTAAAGGGATAAAAGGCCTACATTCCTCCAAACACACACTATTGACAATCCTGTTGCAGTAGGGGATGTAGTTAAAAACTAACTAACTAAAACAAGAGGGAACCAGTGTTATCTCAATTTTTTTTCTTCTCTGTGCGGAATGAGTTTTGTTCTGGGCAGCAGTGTCAAGACAGTGTGTGCACCCATACATTCAGAGTGGGACCTTCCTGATTAAACCTGAGCAGGATCTAAAATTAACCGAGCAGACATCAAAAAATGTGTGAAGATGAGCACACGTGCATGCCTTAGAGGGAACACTGGACCCAACTAACTAACTAACTAACTAACTAACTAACTAAAACAAGGGGAACCTTGTTTTACAAGTAAGTGGCTTGTATAAAGCTTTCTCTCTCCCTCTCATCTCTGTTGAGAGGGAGAGAGAAAGCTTTATACAAGCCACTTACTCTCAAACAAGATGGCTGTTCTGAGCCTTCCACACAGGGACTGGCACATGCAGCGTGGTGTAGTGGTTAAAGTGCTGAACTAGGACTGGGGAGACCCGAGTTCAAATCCCCATTCAGCCATGAGACTAGCTGAGTAACTCTGGGCCAGTCACTTCTCTCTCAGCCTAACCTACTTCACAGGGTTGTTGTGAAAGAGAAACTCAAGTATGTAGTACACCGCTCTGGGCTCCTTGGAGGAAGAGCGGGATATAAATGTTTTTTTAAAATGCATTACACAACGTTTCATGGCTGAGATCCTGACACAGACACTAAACTTTCCCACCTTGTGATACAATGGTCTTGTGCAAGCGGATCTGTCCCTATACTTGCCCAGTATCATCAATCTCACTTGTTTTACTACCAGGTATTGAGCCTGGAGCTTTCTGCATGCACAGCATGTGCTCTACCCACTGAACAGTAGACTTTCCCATATGGAATCTAATCACTATTCTATCTAGCCCAGTACTTTGACTTGCAGCAGCTCTCCACAGTCTCAAGAAGAAGTAAGTCTCCCCTAGCTCTTCTATTGGAAATTCTTTTTCAACTAGAGAGATATGCTAATGAGTGAACATGGGATTTTCTGTAAGCAAAGGATGTGCTCCAGTAACAAGCTATGGCCTCTTCCATAAAAAATGTGGCGCATGAGGCCTGATGGACCACACATCACCATAGCTTATTCTTCTGCATGTCGCAGAGCTGAGCCCTGTGACTTGTAAAAGAGTCAATTGATCAGTGGCCAAATCTGTCCCTTTGCCATCAAAAATCTCAACGTTCCATTTTGACAGAAATTAGCAAAATGCTATCGGCTCCAGTGAAAAATCACAAATCCAAAATTGATAGACATCAGGATACATCCCTTGCCACATACACCAAATACAGCTTCTTACCTTTGTTCTTGGTTATTTAGCCAATGTCAAAATTATTGTGTTTAAAAATAAATTCCCATGCAAAGAACCCCAAACAGATACAGTAGCTAAAGACTTCAAAAGCCTTGGACTGAAGCTCCTGCATATCCTTGGTTCCAAAACAAAATACTGGAAGACAGACATCTAATGTTATTTTAACACAAAACTGTATATTGTACAAGACCAAATGTATGGAATAATTTCTTAAAGTCATGTGTTCATTTGGCATAAAACTAAGAGTTGTAGAACTCTTCTATTTTACTTACTTGCTCCCCTTCATCCTAAGACCCCAGGGCAGTTAGCAATAAAATTCAATAAAATATAAAAACCAAATAAAATAATGAAACTCCTTAAAATAACAAAAAAGGGGAAAAAACATAGCTAAAAATTTTTAAAAAGCAGAGATAACTCATTGACCAAAAGTCTGAATAAAAAGGGCAGTCTTCTACACTAGCCACCTACAAATGCTGCAAACCATAAATCCTAATTTTGTATAGGACCAGGACAACATGGGAAACCTTTGGTGGTGTCAGGCACTCCATCCTCCCCATCTTGATTTGGGCCTCAAAGACCGAGGAAAAGTATAAGTGCATAAAGGGCAAGTTGTAAGCGAGCACAATTTGTAACATTGCACAACATCATTACTGATCACATGGCATGTCTGTTAAGGCATCAGCCTTAGGTTCTGAATTCCTGGCTTTGGGGAGATTGAGTCAGATTGAGATAGCCTTAATTCTGGTCTTAAACTGGCAGGTTTTTTGACCACTGAATATGATTTCTTTCCTAGGCATACACTTAATCAATGTAAAATGTATATTATGGTCATTGAATGCAGACCCAGGTGGTCAAGGAGCTGTACAGCTACCATCCTACCTATTTCCCGCCAAACTCTTAGATCATACTTCTAAGCTCTTCGTGGTGAACGTGCAACTCCTATGACCCAACCAAGAGTTACATCAAATTCTATCTGGTCAGGTGCAGTGTAAGAATGGATTTTTATTTTTGGAACACTCCATATGCAGATATATCCATTTTGGAAAGATTTCTGCTACCTTTCCTTTTGTTCTCCAGCTGTGCAAAATGCATTATTTTCTGAATACAGTAGGTATTTCTCTCTTGCCCACCCACCACTGAAAAAGGGCTGTGAATGAAAGAATGAGCTACTGTTGCTTTTGGCAACAAGAGTCCATTTTACAGTGTTGCAAAAAAAGCTTATAGCAGAATTCAAGCTCTGACTAATAAAAAGCTGCAAGGCTTTTAAAGGCAATTCACGGCCCAAACCTGTCCATCTCTATGTCAAGCTCAGGTCTGCCCATTCAGTTCAATACTCTGGTCCCCTAAGTCTCCAACACTCTTCCTCAGTGCTCAAAGCAGTTTACACAGGAGGGATGCTGTGCTTCCATTGGATAGGGACAGTTGCTCTCCTCATGCTAAATTAACCTAGGCATAATTGCAGGAGAATCAGAGTTCAAAAACACAGAAAAAACAGGAGGCACACATTGTTTTTTTAAGCTCCTGACTGGAAAATAATTATTGCTCACCCTGCAAGATTGGCTAATTGAAAAACTGCTGTATTTATATCTTAACTCTCTCTCTCACACAAACATTCTCTCTCTCACACACACACTAGCCTCAACACAGTGTTCCAAATGAACACAGTAAATGCAGAAGCTGGCACACAATCATGCAAATCACATCCTATGAAGTGTATGCATTCTATTGGGTAAATCTTCTTTAGAAGCACTTTCTTTGGATTGCAACTAGCATTTTGTTTGCTGGATGGACAAGTTGACATAGCAAGTCAAGTTTTTAACAGCAATTGAGATAGGCCTGGTTCAGCTGTAATGGCTAATTGAAGTAACTTTGGCCAAGGTTCCAATTCTTAATTCCAAATCACGCCGCAGATGTTCACCAAACTGCAGCCAGCCAAACTCCATTTGCAGGAGAGGGTAGCCCCTCCCTGCAGCTCGACCTCCAAGGCCAATCCCAGCCAGCTCCATGACCAGACTGTGGGCAAAGCGTCATTGTTTCAGTGGGGCGGCCACAATTGGCTGCGATCTCAAAGGGGCATGCCAGGTGTGATTGTGCATTTTCAGAGCACTCCACCCACCCTAGCCAGGGGAAGGGCATTGAAAGCCCTTTAAATGCCTTGCAATGCCTGTGCTTCTTCTGCCAGCAATGGCACCACTGCCACTGCCCCAGTAGCCCCACACCGTGAAAGCACAATCATGAATTATCTAATTTTTTGGGGGGGGGACCCGGGGGGGAGTCAGTGTTCCCTCTAAAAGGGATTCCCAGAGATTGTTGACTACAACTCCCATAATCCCCAGCTGCAATGGCCTTTGGCTGGGGAACATGGGAGTTGTAGTCATCAACCTCTGGGGATCCCTTTTAGAGGGAACACAGGTGGGGGTGGAATTCCACTTTCATTACTGGAGGGGAGGAGGAAATCCACATTTGCTAGAATGGGATATGCAGATGGAGGAGGGCAAAGGATGCAGTGGGGGTCTGTCCCACCATAACCAAGGACAATGTCACAAGGGGCAACCCAGCAAAGCAGTCCATCTAGACCCATCACAAATATGCTTTCTGGCAGCTTGCTGCCCAGTGGGATATGGCTGTGCTGTAATGTGCCTGCCTGTTAAAGGGTGATCCCCATTGGGTGACTTTGAGCTCATGAGTTGAGCCACCCACTGAACCACCAATGAACCCAAGGGTGCCCCACTTTAGAGGGACCCCCAACTCTCTATGGTAAAAAATAGAAAAGATCCCCCACTACCTCCCTCTCCCTGAATCCCTTTTAAGCCTTACACACACACACACACACACACACACACACACACAAGATCCTGACACCCAATGTGACACAACCTGGTTGTGTGCATGGCTGTGGGGTGGGCAAGAGGACATACATTTACAGAAATTCAAAACTCCCAGGTCTGCTCTGTCTGTGTGCCATATGCAGATAAGCACGCGTGGGGAATCACAGGAGAGGGCACTTTCCTTTTCTCCCCCAACACTAGGGCAGCGGAGGCAACTGCAAGGGCTGCAGGCAAGGGTGCATCTGTGCGGACAACCAGGCAGGAGTCTTGTTTCCATGGCAGCTCAGCCGCTGACCCCAGGATCAGGAATATCCCTGCCCACTGCTTTCCGACACACAGCAACACAGCACAGCTCTACTTAAAACACCCTGTTTGGCCTACGGCTGCAATAAAAAAACAACTACTACTTAGAACACCCATTACCTGACACTCTTGTGGGAGTGCATAGTCTGCATGGGCTATTGCATAGGAGAAATCATTCCCAAAACTGGGTGGATCCTGATCCTGCCTACCCTGCTTGTAAGTAAGCCAGGGTTGTCAACACACACACACCCCGGGAAGCGGCTTGGCCACACCACTGCACTTTGTAAAAAATAGAACAGAACCACTTGAAACCTCCCTGCCCTGTGCACACCCAAAGGTCATCTAAGCACTCCCTTTGTCCATGCCCAGGCATGTGACACTGGGACAGGCCTTTAAACCCATTCAAAAACCCCAGGCTCCATTCTGTCATCATGCTGTATGCAGATCTCCCAGCACAGGGATTCAAGGGAGAGGAGAGCCCTTGTTCTCTGGGGACCCCCGGACATGGGGCACAGTTTAGCACCAGCTTATATGCAGTACTCCAAACAAGGAAAATGGACTCTGGGGTACCACTCCCAATGGCATCCCCCCCCCCCGATTTGCTCCCCAGCCAGAGAGGGGATGCCCTGCTCATGCTGGCTATCCCTGTCATGAGGGGGCAGTTTATCAGGGCATACCCACTTGCATTGACGGTGTAGTCACAAGGGTCGGGCATGGACCTTTAAACTCATTCAGAGTTCCCAGGCTGGGTCCGGCATGGGGCTGTATGCAGATCTCCTAGTGCAGGAACTCCCGGGAGAGGAGAGTCCTGGTTGCCAGTTGCCCCAGGACGACGGCCTCACCCTTTGGAGTCATAGGCAGGGGTGCACATGCCCACATAGGCATGTGGGCTGACAAGATGCAGAGTTTGACAGCAGCCTGGCAGCAGTTGCCAAGACTAAGATAGCACTCACCCAAGGACCCACCCCTATGGCTTTCCTGCATAGAGCATCTTCCCTCTCTCCCCTTATGCCACTATCATGAGAGAGCAGTCCATGGGATAATGGGCTAAATCTCCAATATGGAGAGGACCATTTCCGTACAACACAAATACCACCTCATGAATGTGAGAGTAGTGTCCACAGACAGTTCTTCACATGAGCAAGACTAGGGAGCAAATATCCCCACCTGGGGAAGGGGATGGACCCCCCTTCCCCAACCTGTGTGTGTGTGTGTGTGGAGAACTTTGTGTGTGTGTGGGGAGAACTTTGCTGCTCCGGGTTCCCTGCTTGGGTCTGCCTTTTATACCTTAACCCAGGTTCCCCCCCACATGCCATACGTTTCCCTCCCAGTGTTGTGATGAGATACCATGCTTATCTTGCCACTTGGAGTGTTTGTGCTTGTGAACATACATGACTATTGCTCTCTTCTCGGGGAGTAGAACACTTGGTGTCTGTTCTGTCATCCCATGCCCTCACCCCACCACTTGCCAGGTGTGGGGGGAGCAAGGGACAGAGTGGAAATCGGAGTTGCCCCAGAGCAACTGTACAGCTTAATAGGCTGACAAGTCCAGGATGGGGCATGGCGGCATCCCGTAGCCTAGCAACTCCATAGCTGCATAGCTGACAGTAGGGGCGGGCTTGTTTTCCAAGAGGTTGCCAGTCAGAAGTGGCAAAAGCATGGAGCAGACATGTCCTTGGGCAAGTCTGCGCCACCACCTCTATGACTGTGATTTGAACATCGGCGCAAAACCATAGTTATAGCTGCACCAGCAGTCAGACGTAACACTTTAGTGGCAAAACTTGAGGTGAACCTTAGAGATAACCAAAGGTTTAAACTGGAGGTAGCTTTCAGCCCGTAACCACGATTTCACATGTTCAGGTGTGACTGAGTTACAACATCAGCCATGATTAACTGCAGTTAGTTAATCCGATTCCACGTCTGAATCAGATTCTCTTATATTCTCATAAGCATATCCATCACTTAATGATTTACTTTACTTATTTAGTATGCGAATTTTTATCTTGCCTCTCATTATCTCAAAACACAATGGTCCCTTCAGATATAACAGGATACCCTAGTTTCCCACTACATGAACTAGCCTCTACAAGCCATGCGCTCAGTTGGTTCCCCATCTCTCCTCCTTTTTCATGTGGAGTGGAAGAGGAGGGACTCTTTCATAGACACTACAGTTCCACATTATGTTCATACTTGGGAACTGTGGTTTCCTTCAAGCCACAGTTAGGAAACATACCAGGCTCTGCAACCACAGTTTGATCCTGGCTTGCTTCTCTTACTGTGGTTTGAAGGAAACCACAGTTCCCAAGCCTTGGACATTGTTCAGAACAGTCACTTTCCTTCAAAAACGTAAGTAAAACTTTCCTTTTCCCTTCTAATGCACAAAATAAGGGAGAGAACACACAAGCCAGCATAGGCTCATTCACAGAGAAGAAAACAGTGGTTTCCCATTAAAATGGAACTGGGCCAATGTGTTTTAAAACTGCCAATTCACAATCAAACTGTGAGTCATCAAGAGGTGAGGAATGAAGCAGAGACAGATGCATGTGCAGAACCAACCCTAACCACATGGACATGATTTCTCCTTCACTTTCAGGAGAGCTACAAAATATGTGAGCCACTAAGTCAAATGTAGCTCACAAGCCATGGATAGTGGCCCTCCAGGTACTAAAAACAAACAAAAACTTGGTTTTGCTGCTTTCTAAGTCACCTTAAGTGGCGCAGCAGAGAAATGCTTGACTAACAAACAAAAAAAACAAAAGACATAAACTAAAAAGCAGAAGGTTGCCGGTTTGAATCCCCACTGGTACTATATTGGGCAGCAGCGATATAGGAAGATGCTGAAAGGCATCATCTCATACTGCATGAGAGGAGGCAATGGTAAACCCCTCCTGTAGTCTACCAAAGAAAACCACAGGGCTCTGAGCACCAGGAGTTGAAATTGACTTGACAGCACACTTTACCTTTAAGACTGCAAAATCAGAAGACTTGGCAGGCTATACAATACATGGCTTATATCCAGCTAGGTTGAGAACTAGTTATGCAAATCCAACGTTAAGTGTAAACATTATGTGAAATATATTGTTAAACTTTTCACACAAATAAGATGAAAGTCATCACAGTATTTTTACACAGTTTTCTTAGTGTAGCAGAATACAATTTTAGAATTAATCTATATAACTGGATCATTGACTTATTTCCCCTCCTCTGGAGGAAATAGAAGTGCCAACACTAAATTCTATACACATCTTTTGCCTATTACTGTTTCTATAAGACACAATGGCACAACCTATGACCCACCAAACTGAACACAGCGATAAGATGTGCAGTGCAGCCCACCAAGTGCTTGACAGCTCCTCCTACTTTGTTTTTGCAGTCCAAGGCAGGCAACAAAAACCAAGAGTTTCTTGAGCCCCTAGCGAGCCAGCGTGTATGGCTGCTGCGCTACATTTGGCCGCGTGAATCACAGGCTGAGCAGACCTGAATTACATCACTGAAGATGTTGCTGGAGAGTTTGTGTATTTTAATTTTAAAAATGGGGTGGGGGGATCCTGCTTCAGGGTCTGCCTAGCAGCATACACTTAAAAATGGGGTGGGGGGACCCAGTTCAGGGTCTGTCTAGCAGCATACACTTAAGCCCTTTCGATTTCAGTAGGTCTTAAACACACATATCAGAGTGCATCATAAATCTCTCATCCTTCCTGTGACAGCAGACTGTACAACATAAATAAGGTAAATTAAAATCAAACATACTTGCAAAAATAATGTCTCTCTCTCTCTCTCTCTCTCTCTCTCCACCAATGCAAACAGTCTGACATTCTCTCATTGTTCACAGTTTCCTCTCTGTGCTCCTTTGAGGGAACATTTGTTGCTATCAAGGCCTCTCCAAAGCCAGTGTGCTGTTTGTTTTTCCTTCTATACTTCCAACACTCTCTTTCCACCTTATTGGAAATGAGAACAACATACCTTATGGGAATAATCTTTCAGGAAATGTTTCTCTCCTTGTTTGTACTCTTTAATTGTGCTGCTCAAAAAAAGTGGAGGACTGTTCTACCACATTTTTCTTTTCTCCCTTACACCATGGGAAAAAAGGTCCTTTAAAAGTTGCTTCCACTCTGCCAATATAGCAGTTACCCCTCTTTCAATCGTCTTTTGAAGATTCAACTAGGTATGATTGCAGAAGATCTGCTTGTTTAAATTTGCACGTGCCACAGCCATCCAGAAACTTGGATACAAGATCCGATTTCAGCAAAACCCGGAATCTTTTCCCATTTGCTCTTCTCCCCAAACACGTTTTCCCCCTAGCTGGACTCAGTTCTGTTGTCAGAGATTGTTTGATTGAAGGTTAAAGTAGGAGACGTGCAATATTGGGATCTGGTCCAGTGAACTGAAAGTCAAGCTTGACATACTACTGTGTGCCATGTTATGCTGAATGCTCCTTGCTAGTCATTGCAAGGACCACCATTTTAGCAACCATGAAAGCCTATCTAAGAGGACAACTCCACCACATGCTTAAACTTAAAGTACACTACCTTTTCACCAAGTCAGGTCTGCAGACAGACATTATCTGTGGCTGCCCTGGATTTCTCTTCCCTTGCAGGCACATCAAGGCCCAAGCCTGAGCTTGGTGCAAGATTTTTTATTATTATTTTTAATTCCAGCTGATATTTGGTGGCCAGGGATAGATCAGAATAATTATTATATCCTTTCCCTCTCAAAGCCTTTGGGATGGGGGCAGGCTATGTGTCCAATGAGTTAAAAAGCAACAGTTCAGTTAAAGCAGTATATAAAGTTGGTTTCATACTTTCCCAAATTCATCCTACTACGACGGCGACGACGTATATACAGCTTTTCAATAAAAAAAGCTCTCAAAGCAATTTCCGTAGTGGGGAAAAATGGCTCCCTGTCTCAAAAAGGCTCACAGGTAGGACACAAAAGGTAGAAACCAGCAACAGCCACAGGAAGGACGCTGTGCTGGGCATGAATAGGGCCAGTTGTTCTCCCCATGTTTAATATAAAGAGACATAAATCCACAATAAGTCCAAAATAAATCCACAATAGTTCTTTGTTGCCATATCATAAACATTGTATCATATCATTTGTGCTATATAGACTACAGCTTATATGACTGAAGAAAGGGAGGAACAAAAGTGGTACCTGTGGAGTCACACAGAAAACTTTCCATGGCCAGCATTGCTATGCAGCAACAAGAAACACTTATTTCAGCTAGCAAATTGCAGAGGGAATGCGATTGTCTTCTTTCAACCTCAGTTTCTCCAATGTGTGTGAGCGTGTGTGTGTGTTTAATGCTTTTGGCAGAAGCAGAGTACCACTTCCTTACTGCATTATTGTACCCTCCTGTCAGGGCTTAAACCCGCCCCCCCGCCCATATCATAGTAGCATGCTTGCAGGTCTTAAGGTTTTACCTTAAGTTTCAATGTATTAACCTTCTTCTTAGGGCCTCCAGGGGAAAGAATAAAATCTCAGGGTAGGGAGTCCAGAATCACAGTGGCAAGTTATTTTCTGTTTAGCCTGACAGCTTCCAGTATTCATTCCACTACCATCACCTCCCATGTCCACCACACTGAGGAACCAAATACAGCCAGACTCCTCCTCCTCAGCCAGGTGCAATTCTCTGTGATCACAAGGAGCGCCTAGGCTCCATCGATACATCACCAGGTTCCACCTTCTGATCAGCCAAGCTCCCAGGTTTTCCTCTTGCATCTCAGGTAATGAGGTTTAAGAGAAATATAAGCTCTACTTAATAGTGGCATTTATGTAATTGCTCAAAAAAATTTTTTAAAGACGCTTCTATTTTCTTTGGCGCATTTTATACATTATATGCAACAAATTTGGGCTTGCTTAGAGTGTAGTCCTTGTTTTCACAGTGGGAAAACTCAATAGGTCAGTGATCTTCAGTATTTTTCAAGGAGCTGTCACTCTAGGCTCACTTACAAAAATGTGCTTGTTGAATACACATTTTAAAATTTTATGTATGCATTTTAAAAAATCTAGGCATACATTTTTAAAATCTTAGTTACACACTTGTGTTCAATGTGTGGTTTTATTCTTTAAAAAAACGGTTTTATTGGAAATTAACAAGTTTTCAATTAAAGCAAACAAAGAGTGGGCTAAACATATCTTCTAAACCAAGTGATTTTAAACATTTCCATGAAAAAGAACAGAAAAATAAAAGCAGTAAGATTAAGTAGGGCTAAATATTCAGAACAACCATAGAAATTCAAACAACTAACTGTGGATTGAACCATCAAATGAAACAAAAAAGTAAGGTTTATATATCCAACCGGGAACTCAAGCTTTAAATCTTCTCCCCTTGCAAAGGAAGGAGGAAGTGGGGGGAAAGGAAGGAGGAAGTGGGGGTGGTAGCATGCAACCCCACAGCTCATGCTTGTTTGGAGGACATAACAGCATAATAATGGTTTAATTTTACATTTGAACCAGGTCAATGTGAAATGTGAAATGACCCTTAGGGTACTGCAGTGCATTTTGTCTATCAGTTGTCAGAATTGTTCAATTAGCCAACAAAGAATATAAAGGCAGCATCTTCTAAACAGATCGAGACATTCTTATACTATTTTTTGTTTAAATAAATATCTACGGTGAGTGAATATTCAAAACATAAATCCTGGCAGGCCTTAGTTCAGAAACTACAGTGTGTCCCTTATATTTACATACAGGTTTCATACATCTGTGCCTCAATTTTTGGCTTAATGGGTCCAGTCAAAGCCCAACAGAATCAATAGATGCAACAGGCTTTGGATCAGAGAGACTGGAATACACTTTTATAATAGCAGGAGGCAGACGAAGCACTGTTGAAATAAATTAGACAATTTACTCATGACCATCTTAAGTCCCATAAATTTCAGTGGGACTTAGTCTGGATCTTGCCCATAGAGAAAAAACATATATGCACTATATTAGTCTTGAATGACTGTAAAACCGTAGAGTGGTTCTAAAAACTCTTTATGAGCAATGTAGATACCACAATACAGCTACAAAGGGAGAGGTGGTGATGAAATAATTCTATATCCTTCAGCATACTAAATGCTTTCTCAGTTATTACCCCCAGACTTTGGAATGTTTTCCCAGTGGACATCCACCCCTCAGTCGCCATCACTTTTTTAGAAAGCAACTAAAATCCTGGCTTTTTACCTAGGCTTTTATATGAGTGTTGCTTTTGTTGCGGCTCCTCTTGTGTTCTGTGGTCTTATTGTGAGAGTTTTTAAACTTTTAATTAAATTTGCATTTTTATATTCCAACTTAATATTTGTATTGTTTTAACAGCTTAATAGTTTTATATTGTTTTTAAATGTTTTGTAAACCGCCTTGAGATTGTTTTAATGAAAAGCAGTATAAAAATTTAAAAACAAACAATGAGGTCATTCACACAATCGAAAACTGTGTTCACTTCCAATTTTTGATTGTGTGGAAGCAAGGTTAGAGGAAAACCTGGGTAGAAGTGATTGTGTGGAAGCAAGGTAGGAGAAAAAGCTACCCAGGTTTTTTTCCTAACCTTGTTTCCACACAATCACTTCTACCCAGGTTTTCCTCTAACCTTGCTTCTACACAATCAACAATTGGGAGTACACACAGTTCCCAAACCTGGGTAGAACACAGTTTGATTGTGTGAATGACCTCAATAAATGACTCATAGGGAGTTTACTTTGTACCTTACATTTATCGATGATTGTATAGCACATATCAACTTAAAAACAATCATAGGTTCATGAGTTTATTCTCCATATTGTCTGCCAGGAGACAGGATATGCTATGCAGCAGAGATGGAAATTACATATAACCAGAACTCTAACCTATAAATTAAGATACATTTCATAAATTTTTATTATGAGGTTGTTCTCATGCTCAGGCAAAACTAAGGAAGCCCAGCTCAGTTCTGCCTGTGCATCAGGACCATTGGGAGCCACTTGGCACATGGCAGCAAAACTGCTTACGGAGCCACCTTCAAAACCAGGTTAAGGGAGCAAACTCTCCCTTGACCTCATTCCTTCTCTTGTCTGCCAGCCCCAGCTGCTTGCATCCGGGGCTGAGAGACTGCAGTGCTCCCTGCTGGCGCCGGGGGAATCCCCATAATGCACCGTGAACTTGTGCAGTGCATTATGGAGTCTCAAGGGCCTCCCAGCTCTCAAACCTCCCTGTTGCCCGCAGCGGCGGTGGACCGTCTGGGTGCACAATCCATGCACTCAGCAAAGAGGAACAGATCATCTGTGGGGGAGGCAAGCTTTTAAAGGCTTCCTCCCTTCACCCCTTTGAGCCTTGTCTTCATGATCGTGAGAAAAGGCTCTATGTATTGCACTTTCTGTTACTCTAAAGGGGTTTTAGCTACTGCATTCCAAGAAAAGCCTGAATAGTCTCTAAATATATACTGGATAATTTGAAAAGCAAATGCAAATCAGTGTGTCCTTTAACATAACAACATTACTTCTGTAACTAGTTCCATTTCCAAATTATGCAAGCTGAACCAGTTTGCTGTTTAATGCTAATTCCAATATTTGTCATTGTTCACATAAATGAAATAGAATATGTAGAATAATAAGACTACAAAGCAGGTATTTATCAAGAAACAGCATCTCCATCTCTACTTGCAAGTCTGGAAAATGAATCCTTGTAAGAGGTGGGGTGCTACGCAATAGCATCACTATCAACAATTTATTTTGAAAAGTGTACACCCAGCTCCAAGCACAGAAAAGATACAATCCTATGCACATGTCAGGGATGATTCAGTCTGTCCCATGTGCACAACAATGAGTGTACGCAGCTTTGTACATGGAGGAATCGAGCTGAATGAGGAAAGGAATTCTGCGCACAGGACAGTTGCAGAAAAGGAAGGATAGCTCACCCTCTTCATTTGGAAGTGAGTTCCCTTGGAAACAGTGGCTCTTGCTTCCATGTAAAAATTACTTAGTACTATGAAGCAATTGATGCTGCATAAACGTGACTGTCACTGCTAAAACTACAAACACCTACAAAAACCTGTTTTATTTAAATAAATGTAATGATGTGTAACCTAACTGGAAATACTCCCATAACTATAGGATCATCAAGAATACCTCCCAAAGCAGTTATAATGCTTTATCATGTTTACGAAAAACACAAATGGTGGTTCAATGTAACATGCGAATACCTGTACCAAGGTTAAAGACTGGCTGGATGCAAAACCATGATTTGAAGTAGGTAAGCACAGTTAAGCATTATATCTGCATCAAACAAATCATGATTAAGACAACTTAACTGTCTCAGGTTTGCAGGATAAGGAGATCGCACTGGCCTCTCTCTATGCATGTTCCTTGGGGGCATGGCTTAGCTCAGTTAATTGAACCATGGTTTTACTGTGGGTGACTTCACATAACATGCACCAAGCCAAACTGCCAGTTCTCAACAAGTGCATGCTCCTGGCATGAGCCAAAGGTTCCGCTCATTTTGTAATATCTGAACCCCAAAATTACAACTACTATTACATTTTATATCCCGCTCTTCCTCCAAGGAGCCCAGAGCAGTGTACTACATACTTAGGTTTCTCCTCACAACAATCCTGTGAAGTAGGTTAGGCTGAGAGAGAAGTGACTGGCCCAGAGTCACCCAGCAAGTCTCATGGCTGAATAGGGATTTGAACTCTGGTCTCCCCAGTCCTAGTCCAGCACTCTAACCACTACACCACACTCGCTGGCTTCAATGTCAAGTTCAAAAATGTCAAGTTCCCAAGCAGCACTTCTCTGTACCACCCAACATCCACCACCCAACTTGAAATTCTGGTTGCAGATGTTGGGTGGCAGAGGGAAATGCAACACAGAAACCCAACATTTCTGGTTTTAGATGTCAGAAAATTTATTTTATTTATTTAACACCTTTGTATACCGCCCAAAACGCAATTCTCTGGGCAGTTTACAACAAAACAATAAAAACAACAAATAAAAAGTTTCACACATTACAACAATTTAAAATTTAAAACATTAAAACTATTAAACGTTAAACTACTGAACTATTAAAATGAGTGAAAATGACTGCATGCGCCAGGAGTATGCACTCCCTGGGCGGTTTGGCTTGGTGCATGTGACGTGTCATGTGAAGCTACCTTGTTTGGGACTTTAGCTAGGAGTAAGCCAACAAAGTCATTATATCTGCACCAACCCTGGTTTTATGCTTCTGACAGGGTGCAACTGCAGGGCAGTTGCCTAAATTAAGACAGTGGAATAAAATGGTGATAGTACTAGTATTTTTTAAAAAGCCTCTCATATAACATTATTTTTAAAATAAAGTCATTGAAGAAGCCCACTCCGCAGTTGTCTCTCCTGCATATAATCCTTCATGATCTGACTTGAGTTCTTTCGACACAACCATAGATTTATTTATTTAAAAACAGAACTCTGTGATTTGTCTGAAGTCACAAAGAGTGTTTGCAAATGGATGCAAATTGCCCATGGTTCATATAATATTTTCTTCATTACACAATACATGGATACTTCTATTATTATTTAGTTATATTTCTTATCTACTTTTCTCTAAAGAGAAATCCCATAGCAGGTAACAAATCTATAAAACAAGAACCAGTGGCTGACATCTAACACAGTGTGCATGTGCCAAAAAGACTCATCCACACTGAAGAGAACTTCCCCATGATCACAGTTCCATCATGTGAAGTGGGAAAGAAGTAATTTTGCCTGTCTATTGTGACTCCAGAAGTACCCTGCACCACCCAAAAACATAACCCCAAGAGCTATACATATTTTTGGGTAGTGCAGGGCAGTTCCAGAGGCAAGGGAAATCAGTGCATAGCTAGGAAAGCTCTCTGCAATGTGCCTCTTTCTGGGGGCACCCACACTGCATTAGTCAGGATGTCAGCCACTATCTATTTAGGAAACACTGCAGCATCTATTTAAAAATACAGCAAATTTTAACACATTGTACCACTTATGTTGCCTTCTGAAAGAGGAAAATGCCGGCCAAAGCCATCTGCCAAGGGAATAAACTACACAGTTCTGGCAGCATAACAGAAAATGCCCTGACTTCTTGTAGCTTCCCGTCTAAATCCAAAAGGCCATGGCTCATGGTGAAGGGCTCCCCCAGAAGATCTAAGAGAACAAGGAGATTCATATGGGAGAGGACAAACATGTAAGTAAGCAGGACCCAAGCAGTTTAAGGGTAAATCTTGTGCTTGTATGTTTTTATTCTGAAAGGCCAGTACCCAAAGCTGGGATTTGCTTTTGAGCATAGTACCACCACTTTCTCAATTATGTCAATGTAACTTTTGATCTTCCTAAAAGGTTGAGATTGGCTATTGGCTTGACTTTGCATTTAAAATGCTGGAAATTCACAAAATGCCTAACTCAGGCTTCTTAAAATTTCAGTCTTCTAGGTTGTGGTTTTACCTGTTCTTTGCCATACATCTATAGTTAAGCATCTGTAAACTTAACAGTTTTTACTATTTTAGCTTAACAGTAAACAGTTTTACTATTCATGGTATTACAATCTCTTCAATAATCTCTTATTTTGTCTAGTTTGCTTATTTGTGCAAACAACAAGCAAATGAATGTCTGTAATGGTCCCTTTTTTTTGTTGTTGTTCTCTTTAGGTCTGCATTTGTACAAACTTGAAATGCTGATGTCAATCCATGCTTCCAGTTATTCCCTTCTGGGGAAAGTCTTACAAAACACAATCAAAATACGGTTTTGGCCTAGAGGTGTAATGCTACCCTTACATCCTGATAAGCTTCTTTAAAAAGTGACTATGAACCGTGGTTGTGTCAGGATGTGAGCAAAGGATGCACTGAAGATTCCATTAAAATGCACTTCTGAGGGGCAGAGCTCTATTCTAGACTCTGTCTAAATAGAAATTTTCTGCCAGTAGCACATCTTCTCTCCGTCCTCACTCCTCTCTTCAAGGTGAAAGTAACATATGATCCACAACAATATTGAGTTAATGTGTACATGAGGTCTCCTTTAACCCACTACTGACATATCATTCACTCTGCATACAAGACAGCCTTTCTATCCTACGGGAAAGAACATGAGAAACTCCGAAGTATTGTTACTGAATGAAATACACCTACAATAGAAAGAATCTTGTGAGTAAATGTGAAGGACACACACATTATTTTACTTTGATGACGGTCAATGAAAAATACTCTCCTGGGTCACAGGAATTGTTACAGAAAACATGGATAATGAAAAAATTCTGTTCATTTTTTTTCCATCTGTATTTTCGGCAGCTATGATTAATATGCAATAACAGGTATCACTGAAGTATTTCAAACTAGTTCTAGGAATTTTTGTAGGCATGTGTATGTGCGCACACATGTATATAATAATCAGCAACTTTAAAAAATGATTTATGTTATTTTGAATATTTTATAATTGAAAATATAGAAGGAACATCCCATTATCAGGAATAAAATTCAAAAAGGTACCTCCACCTCAGTCTTGCCATATCCCCGCACCAAGACAATATTGCTGTATTTATAAACTACAGTCATATTAGACTTAAAAGTGAAGGCTATCTTTACTAACAATCAAGAAATGAAGGCCCTAAGTGCATCCATTTTAGTCTGTCCTCTTCATATGTAATTTATCTAATAATAATTTCTCCATTTCTGTGAAGTCCTGTGAAGACAGGACTCAGTTTCATTCACTGCCAGTTGCTCTTCTTTTTTTTTTTTAACATATTAGGCCTTAAATAAAATGCTTTTGTCCCAATCCAGTTAGAAGTAGCACGTACATGGAGTCAGGATTCTGCATGCAAATACTGGCTGGATGAGGAACCTCATGCATGATTAGTTGCTACATGTGCAATTCCTTTAACCGATCCTATTTTTAAAATTCTGGTGATCAGCTGTTTGGAATGGGAAACAGGGTTAGGATTCAGTCTCCTCATTCCTTCACCAAACAGCTGACTGGCAATATTTTAGCTTTTCTTTCTTTTAAAGGGAACAGAGGTAATGTGTACTACCCAGGTGTACATTCACGGGATTGCAACACTTGCCTCGAATTTTACATGGTAGATTTACTACAGTGGAACTATCATGCTCTGCGATGTATTGATCTAATGTGAATTCTACCTTTCAAGCTTGCATTCCTTCCCAACCCATTGTTGGTACAGAAAATTTGAAATTACTACTAGATTTTGATACAAGAAACAATTTTTTATACATGAGTTATTTGAAAAGAACACGGTCATATGCAAGAGGGGGAAATCTAAAATTATTTAGCATTCTGTTCTTGATCTCATCCTTAAAATAAAAATCAAAAAATTATATTGGTATCTCATTAACATGCACACACACACTCACTAAACATGCTTTAGCTCAAGGTTGTGTCTTATAACTTATAACTAACCTAGCATTCCATTCCAAAACAGATTACATAGAAATAAATCCCATTAACTTCAATAGGACTTCTTTCCATGTCTTTGGTTTAGGATCACAGCCTATGCAATTGCTTTCTTTGCAGTGGTAGGAAACTTGCGTAACAGTAAATATTTTCTACATGTTGTTCTCCCACAACAATGCATACCATGCACAATATTTCTTACCAAGTCAAGTTACTCTCATACCCACATTAGTTCCCATAACTAATTCAAAGTAAGTATTATTTTAATTATGCTTTTTCAATAAATAGTCTAATACAACTATTCAAAGCAATGTTACCTAATATAACCCTAATAATCAAAACAACATGGCAACATTATTATTATTTAAAATCCTGGTCTTACATTGTATATTTTCTTTAAATTGCTGATCATACAAATGCTAAAAAGCCATGCAGATTTAAAAATCTCTGCATCCACTAGGGTTGTTTTGTGGAATATACAGGCCTCCTGAAAATGCTCTAAAATAACCAACATGCACACGTCTTTTTATCTGTTATGTTTCCTTGGCCTCAACTGGCCATCACATCATGAGCTAAAACACAGTACTTATATAAAAGTTGTTATTTGTATTTTGGGTTATGTTGCCTGTAGACGATTCTGCAGAAAAGCTGCTATATAACTACCACCGCCACCCCATGTTAACAGCTCTCTGTCTTAGAGAGAAGACTCTATAAATGCTAGAAAGTATTTTCTATGTTCATGATTTCAGAAAGCTGCTTAAATGTTTAAAAGATTAAATGTAATAGACAAATCAAAGTTAACTACATTGTGCTCACTGATGAAATCAAAGTCCTCCATATTCTAAACTAGAAAAGATATACAGAAAATAAAGGGTGCAGAAACAAAAGGATATTTTCATCTAAGAAAAACAAACTATTTTTTTATTTATCTCCATGCATAAATTTTAAAAGGGGGTATGAAAATAACTATATGTATTTAAAGTTAAACTTAAGAAGAGTACAAATATATCTGAAATGTGCAGTGTGTTTGCCAAACTGGCTGATTGTCAAGTTCATCAAAAGAGCATCAACATCCACATGTTGTTTTGATGTATATATTGCTTCCCATTTTAAAAACAACATTTACATAAATGCTTTTGGTATGAATAATTAAAAAGTAGGCATATGGGTGTGTGTACACATGCGTATGCAGGGCATAGCAACGAACTTTGGAACATTCTAGAGGTTTTATAAAAGCAATTTCAAAACTTACAGTTAGAATAGTAAGCAGCAATGCATACCACCTCTCCTCACTAAATACTGTGTGATGTATACACCTACATACATGCAGACAGAATTCTCAGGAAAAAGTTCTTGTCACAGTTACTGGAAAACACAACTCTACAAAACTATCAGTTCCTAAATATACAGTCTCTCTCTCTCTCATACACTTACACAGACTCTTGAGCTCAGCGTACAAAGCCTAATATGCATAAAGTTCCATAACCCAGTGATATTGCTGTCAAATAAAATTCAGAATACGAACGGCACAAATTGATATAATACCACATCTGTTCAAAGTGCCATTCTGTTTTAAAGTCCTATCATCCATATAACTATATAGGTAGACAGATAGATACACACACCCAATCTATTCTCTCATTTTGGCATGCGAGTGTAAAGAAAAGTACTATTCATAGAAGTAACCACTGCTAAATCAGTAATAGCAAGATTGGCACAAGCCTAGAACATTTTAACTCAAAAATACACCATGCAATTGACCTCTGTCTCCTTTTTAAAAAGATGAAGGCTTGCTGGCAAAGGGAGGACGGAAAAATGCAGGGCACAAACACAAAAGGAATAGCAGACCCTTAACCTAAATCAATAATGTTTAACAAACTGGCCCAAACCTGGGTAGACTAATAAAGGTACTGCTGGTTAGGTCAGCTAACTAATTAAAAGGTCCAAGGGCAAACCACCAAGATCCAATCCAAGTTGCCAAAATTCATTTTCCTATTTGGTAATTATTCTGTTCATTCACTCTGTTATGGATGCTAATAAATGTGGTGAAATGTTGCCACTGGAATGATAAACTGAAGCACCTAAAGGAAGGGACAGATTCTTACCCAGAGAAGAGTGGGAAGCCAGCTGCAGGAACACGAAGCCAAGAGAGGATGCCAATGTATTCACCTTGCAGCTCTGCGGTCTCCTGTGAAAGCAGATGGAAGACACTCCGTGATCTCTGTGGCATTTCTTGATTTTTCAAGTGTGTGCAGGCCTAGAGAATATGGGAAGGCGGTCCTTACCTAGCAACAACAGGCTCCAGCTTCTCAGCCACATGCTTCCCCTCTGCCACCCCTACCCACGCCCCCCCTTTGGCTGCCAGCTCCCAGCAATAACAATAGGAGAGGCTGAGGGGTGGCATGAGAGAGAAGGAAAGACATGGAGGGGAGAGAGAGAGAGAGAGAGAGAGTGAGAAAGGAAGAAGGGGAGGGAGAGAAAGAGAGAAGCATGTTAAGCTTGTCTGGCAGTTAACAAGTCTTGAATGAAGAATGTTAGCAAACAGACAAACAGCATGTCTGATGCATGCTAATGATCCTGGCTTCACCACTGACAGTTTGAATAATTCAGTAGGTAGGCGGGGGGGGGGAGAAATCCCCCTCACCCCTTTTTAAGGCCTGCAGAAAAAGTATATTTCAACTTCTTCACCCATTCTGTATGACAAAATGGAATCACCAACACTGAATCAGGAAATGAAAAATCTCCTTGAAGCAGTTTGCAACAAATTCTCCCTTTCTATTTTACTGCCCTTTTACCTTGAAACTGGCACCCGTCCCAGAAACAGCATTTGACTGCACTTCCCTCAGTTTTCCCTTTAAGTCGGAGAAATAAAGAAAAGCATACGAAAATGCCAGAAAGCTTTGTGGGGTGGGGGGTGGAGGATAAACCAGTGTTTCAATTTCTCTCATGCTCACTTTATAGAAGGGTGCACATGAAAGCTACACGGCAGCTTCTCTTTCAGCGAAGATAATGCACAGGTTTGGGGGGGTGGAAATATGAAGGGGGGTGACCAATAGGTGGAAAGATAAAACAGCCTTGAATTCAGCAAAGTAATTAAAAGCAGGCACATTAATTTTAGTGGACTACAAAAATCCTAATCCACTGCTCGATCAAAAGATCCCTCATAAGCAAATAAGCAAGGATGGGAGGGTGGGATTTAAGCCACAGCTTTGAAACATACAGCGTTGCAGAGCAAAATGCAGCGTATCAAAAAAAGAAAAATAGTCCAAGTATACTGTATGAGGATGAAGCAAAGGGTGATTAAATATACAGCAGGAGAGACTGAGGAGAACAGCGATCCTATTTGCAGAATTTTTTTTTTACTTAGCCAAGACCGTTTAAAGGGGAGGAGGCCTTTGGAATAGGCATGCAAGGAACAGCCCCCTCCTCTCCCCCCGCCATCCCTGATGAGCGACTAGCTATCTGGCTCGGAAAGAGGAGGTCGTGAGCTAGCGAAATAGAAAGGTCTGGAGCTGATGATGAAACAGAGGCACGGCCCTGCGTGAGCAGGAGGCTAGTTTTCATCATACGTACGCGAGCGCCTGCGCGCGCGCGCACATACAGACACACACAAACACAGAATTAACAATGTACCGAGCTCGCTTTCCCTTACATTTGAAACATTCGTGTTCGTTCTCGAGGCTTTGCTCTCCCCCTTACACATCCCCGCCGCGGCCCCGAAATCCAGCAAAGCTATTCTTCTGCCAGCACAATGCAGGCTTGTGTTTATGACGGGAGAGGCGGGCGGGTGCTATGAGAGTGGAAGAGAAAGAATGGAGGCGAAATGGGAGAGGCGAACATAGGAAACACACACACACCATAACCGTATCCTTTATAAAGGCGTTTGGGTCAATTAAACTTCTGGAACCGCCGCCACTTCCTCCTCTCCCCCGCCCCCCACTAGCTGCAAGAAATAAAAATACGCGCAATGCACACAAAGCCAAAATAGAAACTCACTCCATCTTTAGAAATAACTGGATGTAGTTTTATAATAGTAAGCCGTTCTTAAACACCGGCGGACATTCTGCACGGGAAAGGAGAGGAATCAAGGCAATCACTGGCGGAGGAGCGAAAATAGCGTTGATGCCCGGCGGGGAAAGAGAAATCCTCCTGGATATTTTGTTTTCTCATACCCTTCCTTCCCAACTAGCTGCACTGGCAAAGCCAAGGCTGCTTGGTCCTTATAACTATCTGGCACTGAGTCAAAAGCTGATAAGCATTTGGGCGAGACAGCTCAACTTTGTGCTGGAAGAAAAACAGCTGCCATGATCGCGGTTTGATTGAGAGCGCTCACACACCACACACACACTTGCAGGAAAAAATGGGGTGTGGGGGAGATGTTTGGGGAATCAGCCTTACAGGAGCAAGATACAGCTCTCTTTCTCTTCCAAAATGTCTACACGTTTCCTTCGGTTTGCTCGTGTGTCTGTGTATACGTAGACTTGCTTCTCTTCTGTCCATCTCCTCCGAGCAAACTCGAGGAATCGTGCCAAAAGCTCGTTGCTAGTTAACAACTACATTTAAAAACAAAACAAAACACCTTCCTTTGATTCCCTACGGACAGCAAAAGCAACGATAATCCATCCATTCCTTAAAGGAGACAAAAACCCCATAGCATCAGCTTTATTTCTTGCGTTTTGTTTTTGGAGGGGCACAAAAAAGCACGGAAGTAAAGAGGGTATTTTCTATAGATACTCCCCCCACACACATACCCCTCGTCTCAGACTCGCCTAACTTTTGGCTTTTTCCATTTGTGGCCGATCACTGTAACGTAATTGTAAAACAACTTCCTGCCCCCTTTGGCTCAAGTTCGAGGAGCTGCAATGTGCTACTTCTCAGCAAAACTTTTTCCCTCTTTGCCAAAGAAGCAAGACATCCCTCCTCCCCTTGCCCCAAAAAATATCCTGCAGATTCGCCTCCGTATCAACAGCTTTGGGGGAGGAAGGGAGGGAAGTTGAGGATTCCTAATGCGAATTTATTGTCGTTCCTTAAGAAAGTTGCGCAAGAGACGTCTGTATCGCAGCTGGATAACTGGCGTACTTTAAAAGGTGCGGTATTCTTATATGCATTTACTTTTCTATTTTAAAACATACCTCTTAACAGAATAAGGACTGATCATCTACTATGCTTGCTTACGTGTTGTATTTCATTTGTAAATCTGTCACTGCATAGAAGGAGAGCACTCAGCCATCCACCTACTCTGGCACCTTTTGTCTCTTTTTGTGGCCAGTAACCTAACCTGCATCTATCTATCTATCTATCTATGAATGATAGACATTCTAAGGTGTGGTAAAAGTGGTTTTGAATACACACTGCATTCTGGAGGCATTTGTTTTCAAGGGAAAGGATGTTGTGTTCAAACCACTTTCACCATACTTGACAATGTCTGTCTTCATCCTATACATGACTGATAGACAGCTAAATCACATGCCCCCCACCAACCCTTGGGTAGCTAATGAAAGTATTCATCCAAAGCCTCTGTGGGGTGAGCCAAAAAGGAAGATATAAGGCTTCCACAACTTCTTTTCTCTCTCTCTCATAGCAACAAGAGTATTTCTTGGTATGTCTGCTTGGGCATACATCAGCATTTCTACCCATCCAAGGGTCGTTTTGCGTCACATCTCACCATTTCAATCAACCAATTGAAACCCCGCTTTCATATTATAAATAGATATTGGATTTTTCTTCCTATTGGTGTTTTTGGAAATTGGTGTATTATGTAAAGTCTCCCACCCACACACATACACACAAAAGCCTCACAATGCCATACACTTTATTAACCCTACGTAATTTTTTAAAAGGGTGCATTGCAATATTCAATCACATAATTTTTTATTTCTGCAAGGTGCTTTGACATGGGATTAAAAATGTACAGAGACAGCTGTATGTTTTTGGTTGGATGCAGTGTTGCTGCTAGTTCTGTTGTCATGTCTTTGAGTCAACAATCTTCAGTCTGTCTGTAATATGGGCACTCTGCTGTTTCTAAATGCAAAATTATCCTAAGAAATAGCACCTTTTGTTCCTGATAATAATGACTGGGAGATTTATTGCATGGGAAAAGTTAAATGCAATGTTTGTCTTGATTGCAAGACACATTTTCATTCCTAGGATGCTGCCCACTAAGCCTCCTACTTGACAACCCATGAGCACGCAAGCCACCAGCAATCCCTTTTTCTAAAAATAAATTAATCTTTGTCTTTCAAAATGTCAGTGGTACTAAAAACTTACAGCATGGAAATTATCTGGCCTACTGTTCACCCATCTAGCTTGGCTAAACCAAACATTATTTTGGAACAGACCAACCTGCATACTGCTTGTCTACTGTGCACCCTAATAGTTAGCACTAGGAAAAGCAACCCATTTGTTGTAATTAAAATTACAGCTACAAGCACTGCAATACACTGACAACAAATTCCCTCCCTCTACCCCACAAGACATATATTATTACACTTGACCTTCCTTTCTACATTAAGAGGATCCACAAGTGTTTTTAATACTTGACTTTAACTATACAATATAAAAATTGAATGAGACCATTTAACTACAAGAAAGTTTGTCCTGCCCCATCCTGTTTGTTTGGCTGAAGTAATGGAATAGGGATAAATCATCATTAACCAAGTGTATAGTAGACTATAAAATATATGTCTTAACAATACCTTTGCTGCACTTACACAGATATGTGTTACATTAGGTTAAATTGCAAGTTTCTGCCCCCCGGCAAATTCTAATGCCAGTGCATGATTTTAATTTTGTGAACAGTTTACCTTTGCAAATGATGAAAAAGCCATTGGTATTTTATAACATCAATTGCCTATTCAGAAATAACACAAAAGCATAGATCCTATTTGACTTGAGATAATTTCATATCCAGTGTTCAGAAGTCTCATATATGTGCATTTCCCATCCTTTGATTAATTTTGATCAGCTCCATGTGACATTAAATATCAGGATTCTTCCCAATTGAGAAGCAAGATGAAAATCTAAAATGCACCCTAATGAATTAACACTTCAATTTCTTCCAGGATCACAGGAACTTTTGACTAACCTTTTATTTGTATTAACATTAATCAATATGGTAAGCAAGTTGGCTCAGATATCTAATTTTATTCTATGAGAATCAGAAATGCAAAATATAAATTATATCTCTTGAATGTTATCTCGAAGTTCAAAATTTTGAATCACAGTAGAAAGTGGAAATAATTATGCAAATGCACACCAGTGTACTTTTTGTGCCATAAGATGAACAAAGAATTTGAGAACAATTATTTCTCAGTCAGCCTAAAGTCACATTATAGGTTTTAACTGTCTTTGTTTTCCACATTTACAAAAAGAGCTGCATACAAAAAAATCCAGCAGCAACTCTTAATCGTCCTGTCTGTGTTCCTGAATATTTTTGTCTTGAAATTCAAAGTACTTTTGCTTTTGGAAGGCAAAAACTCTTATAAAGACTTAAAATGTTACAGAATACTGTCACATTCCCATTTCACAAATGGGAGCAGAATACAAGGAGAGATTAATTCTGATATTTCATTTTAAATGGGGAAAATGAAGTGGAGCAGACTTTTATGCTGAGATTTTGTGATACAGAAGATGAACATTTCTATATATGCACTTATGTATATGCAATACCTATATGTGTTTATTATGCATTTGACTGAATAAGATGCTCTATTCCCTTATATAACACATTTAGTAGCCATTAAGCATTAATCAAAGTGCATAAGTACAAGACAGCAAATCATTTCACAGAAATATTTTTACCTAAACATAGTGGGCACAATCCACTCTGCAAGGTTCTGCCACACACGAGGCAAAAGTAAGATCTGTGTTCTTGCACTGTCCACCTTCATTTTGATGGGCCTTGCATGGCAGAATTTCATGACTGATTATGATCCACATGCATAACAACATTTCATAGTGAACTTTGCACTGAACTGGTAACACGATAAATAGAAGTTTAGAAGTAGAACAAGGTTGCTTCTTCCCACTCACCACCACTTCCATATTAAACAATGAATAGTGTGCAAAGAGAAAATTAGGTATCTAATTTACCAAGAAAAAATGCAAGGAGGTTTTACATCTGCCTCACTTAACAGTGGTACATATTGGACATTAACATTAATGGTTTTAAATTTACTATTTGGTATAGCATATAATTGAAATGAAAATGAATACTACTACTACTATTCTGCTACTGATATTTATATACCGCTCTTCAACAACATTCTCAAAGCAGTTTACATAGAAAAATTAAAAAATACTTAAATAAGATGGCTCCCTGTCCCTAAAGGACTCACAGTCTAAAAAGAAACGTAAGGCAGACAAAGCATCAGTCACGGGAAGGATGCTGTGCTGGGTCTGGATAGGGCCAGTTGCTCTCTCCCGGCTAAATCTTAGAGAATCACCACTTTAAAAGCCTCTTTGCTCAATTAGCAGGGGTACATATTTAATCCTCAATTAGCTGGGATATATTTAAAAGCATATTTTCAGATTCAAGGGCCTCCTCTTAATTTTCATAGAAAGATGTTAATTTTATATTTAAGAAATCAGTCTTATATTTCTGATGCATGCTATACTTATGAAATGTACCATTTCCTATTACTTGCTAAGTCACCCTCTTAGTTCTTTATAGAAGAAAGCAGTTACCTTCAGTGCATTCAAAATAACTCCAAAGTATGTGACTGCTAACTCTAAGACTGTTCTCGCACATACCGAGCTCCTTAAATGACTCAAATATTTAAACAAATTTCAAGTCTAGTTGTTTTTCTTTTAATATTTTACTCACAATAAGCTAGCAATAAGGCAATAAATAAATATTAGGTTAATGATTACTGACTTCATTACCCCCAAAGATAGCTCTGTATATCAAAATATAGTGAGCTGAGTTTCATAGGTTGCCTGGACATTAAAAATGAATGTATGGAATGCGACTTTCAGTAGGCTTTAGAATGCTGTTGCCTAAAAATCTTGGCTTTTGTGGAAGAAATTTTATTTGTTTCATTTAAAAATAAACAAGGTAGGATCAAAATTTTTAGAATCACTTCAAAAGCGAGCTACCTCTTTTTACAGTGATTAGAATACCTGCATATTTAAACACGATATATATTAAAATACTTCAGAAGTCATTTTGTCAGTATTTTAATGTCTGAAGCTCAGAGATCTTGTAAATTTGAGACTTGTACTTGTTTCTCTGTATAATTTATAAAAAATATACCTTCATTCATAAATTAGCAAACTTCCTTGACAAATCTTCCATAAAATCCTACTAATAATTACATTTTCCCCACACACCTTCTGTAAACTAGGGCCTGACAGGGGTAGTATATTCCACCAAATATCCCTTACTTTTTTAACTGTTTATTTGCTTTGAACTTCATTCAAATAAGTGGCATAATAGGTAACAGTATCAATAACCTTATTTTAAGTGTTAAGAGCAAAACAGCTTGCTCATTTATTATCTTTGAAGTATTTACACATATTTATGCATTGCACTGTGATAGGTAAATGATGTACTAAAAATAGCTTTATCTAGAAACGTACACATAAGTGAGGCACATCACTGTTATTTTTTCCCTTTTCACACTTTGGGATGAAAAGTTACATTTTAGGCCTTATGTTCTGTATTTCAACAATAAGGTCAGTTGCAATGTGTTTTTAAAAGTAATTACTGTGATAAATAATGCTGATTAGGCAAAATATGGCATTCAGAACTGTTAAAATGAAAACAATTGAAACACTAACAAAGATTAACACACATCATATTATATATTTAGATTACATTGAGTTGCATTAAAAATTTTTTTGCATTAAACAGCAATATTCTATTTTTCCATCATATTGTTTTAATTCTCAAATTTGTGATAGGAAACCTGTACTTAATACCTGTAGAAACCCTCTTACTTGTGGCTAAGGAATCTTACTTGTGATTAATTCCAGTGAGTGTTAAAATTAAAAACCTTTTAAAATATTGATCTCTGATTTTATTACCTTATTTCAGGAAAGAATTAAATCCTCATGAATGAAGTACAAACTCATAACAAGTACTATTTTACTAATAAGTGCAATTGACATCCCATCCTATCCCATCAAAATAAAACAAGGTGTTCATTCCAATGGGAGAGATCTAGGCATTGGGATTTAAACATGCTTAGTTGTGGCAGAATTGTGACTGCACACTTTTTCAAGTTCTAAATAATGTATTCACTAATCAGGTTAAATACTATACTACATATTTTCGAACAACTAGACCAATATCTACTGCCCATGCAGTTTTTATATACAGATCAAAGCCACTATCCGGTTAAGAAAGCAAACATGAACTCACATTTACTAAACACCCAAAATGTTTTGTATTCTGTCAAGGTGAACATTATACAAGGAGAACCTTTTATTTGTTATTCTGCAGAGAAACACATTTTTTTATTACAGCACTTCAGAACGTGATCTATCTTGTTACAAAACCCTGGGGGTGGGAATAAAGAGTTATCGTCTAAAGATTTAATATTACTTTTTAGCCTTCCTGTTCAGTTTCTTTCAGAGACTATGCACAGAGTTTTGTACATAACATATGCAGTACAATATATCTGGATATACTTCATTCATATATGTACACAGTGAAAAACATTAAGAACATCACAATAATTTTTAAAATGTAGCAATATGAAATGATATATAACAACACATCTCCACTGCTCACTCCTAGAGATGGAAATGTATGAATGTAATGGAGAGTTTTCCAGAAGCAGCTTAATATTCTATGATCATATATGGGTCAAAAAGAGCTATACATCTAAGAAAGGGTGGGGGAGGGGAATAAATGCCATTATTAGGAATATTTATTCTTGATTCTCAACTTCAGCTTTGAATAAAACATTTATTTCAATATCCATTTGTTATTTTTTAAAAAAAACAATATTGTTTTAAGCACATTATATATTCTGTAACAAAAGCACACACATATACTAGTAAAAATATTAAGAAAAACACTTCATGAGGTGGGTAGGGCTGTCACAGTAAACATTGCTTTGTTTATTAATCATCTGTTCTTGATTAACTAAATGATAAATCAATTTAAGTAGTTAATTACTTATTCAATACAGATTTTTTTTAATGCTGGTCAAAGACCATAATAAAGATTGATTGATTGGTTGATTGATTGATATAGATGTTTTTATGAGGATATTGAAGGTATGGCTATTGAAGGATATTGAAGAGTTGGCTTACAATTTAATAAACAAATGCTTTTCAGTTAGTCAAAGTCATTTAAACTCAAAGTATTCCCTTTTACAATAATCAGAGTGCAAATTGCTTCATTTTTTTTAAAGTTAACTCCCATTAGTATTGTGAAAAACTTCAATTACTAGATATAGTTACATTGATTTTTAGCTGAGAACTGTTACCTTTTTCTTGGCGTAGAGGAAAAAGTGGAAAATTCAAACTACCTGCTCACTTTGAATGCATTGATTGGCACAGAGAGATTGAAGTCAGATTGACTGTGTGCTCCTCAGTTCTCCCCCCTCATCAATATCTACCAATTAAATCCAGTAAAATATGCAGTCGTAGACTTTCCTATAGTCAAATAAATCAGCAATGCTTTTTAGATTAAATATATGAAAGTGCCACACATAGTTTATTTTAAAGTCTGATGCATTCTAAAGTAGAAATTATTTTTCAGAACCATTTACAAATCCTAATGTCAAGTTTAAGGAAAGAAAATAAAAGCTACAGCAATTATTAATTATGCCACCTTAAGTGGCACAGCGGGGAAATGCTTGACTAACAAGCAGAAGGTTGCCAGTTTGAATCCCTGCTGGTACTATACTGGGCAGCAGTGATATAGGAAGATGCTGAAAGGCATCATCTCATACTGCATGGGAGGAGGCAATGGTAAACCCCTCCTGTATTCTACCAAAGAAAACCACAGGGCTCTGTGGGCACCAGGAGTCAAAATCGACTTGATGGCACACTTTACCTTTACCTTTAATTATTAACATTATGATTACAGCACCATCCATGTAAATTGGGCTTTACAACGTAAGGAAAAAAAGATAAGCGGATGCCCCAAAGAGCTTACAGAGACCTAGAACAAGATTATACATTTTGAAACATCATTGTTTCAAACTATGTGACAGTGACCATCTAAAGAACATGTAATGACCATCCAAAGAACATGTAATGGCTCACAACCCACCCCCCATCAGATGAAAAATCTATCTCTTTTGCAATACTTGTTCCCCACCCCCACCCTGTTTTTGTTGGTCATCACTATCATCCATATATTCAGTCCTCTATTGTCCTGATCAGCTCTAATACGTGAAACAAAAAATTAATCACACTTGGAACAGCTTTATGCATACCAAAGCAGAATCTCCACAAGTCAGAAAGCTAGGGAGATAGCAGGCTGCCCAGATCTGCAGATGTCTAACCAATGTTGACTGTATAGACTGAAGGCATAACTCATCCAAACTTAAATGTTTTAAATCACTTTTATCCCAATGGTAGAACACATTTGACTTTTTCATGGAAATCAGTGGGATAGCGTATGCCAACTTTGTCTGAATTGGTTTGGTATTCTGAAGACTGAAGCCCTATTCACAGATTACATTCAACACACATAAAATCTGTGTACAGTGTACACATGAACAGTAATTAAATATAGCCTATGTTGAAAGCACGTATACTATCATGCATTTGAAGAACTTGTACCCCGTTCTACTTTTAAAATGAACTTGGGTACAAGTCCTTTAAACCCATGGTACACAAAAAAACCTTAATGCAGGTACAACACAATGTCTGAATAGGGCTCTAGATTCTAGGGAATTCTACAAAACGTGTATTTTCACGGCCCCATGCCTCTCAGACCTGGAAAGTCCCATGGCTTGTGCAGGTGTAGAGTTACATCCATGCATTTCAGTTTAATATAAACAGGAAAATTTGCCAAAGGGTCTTTAAATGTACTGTTACTAAACCAAATACCATAGAAAGAAACATACTTTAAACTCATTGTGAGAAATGTATTGTACAAATGTATTGTAGATTATGTATACCACATGGAATACAGTATATAAGAACAACAGCAGCTCTGTTTAACACATCAATTAGGAAAAAAAATTTGGTAGGAAACTACAAATATCCTTAGTTCCTCAAAACTAGCACAACCTCTTAACTGCTAAAGGCACAATCCTTAATTTTGTGTAGCAGCCCTGTGACCGAAATGAATCAGAGCAGTGCAAGAAGAGTAATGCTCTTGCACAGTAGTGCTCTTGCACAGCTCCCATTCTTTTAAATGGAGTATGCGCAAGATAAATTTCCAATGGATTATGCTTTATCCCTAAACATACAGTATAGGTAAACAAATGCTGTCAGATACCAGACCCCACCTCAAACTTTAAGAAGTGTTCAAATGGTTAAATAAATCAAACATGAGCACGTTCATAGCACAGGCACACTTAGATTCTCAGTGACCACTTTCTAGCTCAGTAATGTTTTTCTTCCAGAGGTCTAAAAAACTCTGAACCTGAGCATTTTCCTGAGGCACTACAAAAATCTTCCCTATATGGGCAAATATTTAGTGGTTAGGAATTAAGTTGGTTCTATCTTGACATAGGCTATATTTAATAAGTTTATTATTTTAATATAATTAAATCTTAATGTGGTATTTGCCCAAAGGTCTATTGGAGCTAGTGTGAGTTAGAAATCAAATTAATTAAATGTAATAATTTATTACATTGATGATAGTGGCTTGGATCCAAAGACGTCACTGTAAGGGTTGAAGGCATGTCCTGTTTTGCAAGGAGGGGGTAGTTGCTAATATTTCCCTAATCTACTGCTCCCACCCTCACATGCTCCCCAAAACTGGCTCCAGAGCAAGAAGGGACCTTCTGGAGAAGCTTTTCAGAGGATGTGAGTGCTTGCAGAATCAGAATAAATCAGCCACACACATACCAACAAGCAAGCTTTTGCTTCATGATCTTTGGATCCAAACAACCACAAAAAAGAGAGATCAGTTAGAATCAGTTCTCTTTCTCTTATTCACAAAATTTCAACTGGTACTATATAATATCCTGATTGACCTTATAGTGTCTTGAAACCTGTATTACCCTACCCCACCCCACATTGAGTAATTTTTTACAGATATCCACAACAGGAAAAAACATGTAAATGCAGTGCATGGAAAATAGCTGAGATATCAGGCAGAACTATTCTCAAGTGAACACATTCCTGATGATCCATACAACTGAAAAAGCCAAAACTGTCTTTCTCAGCCAAAGGGATGCTATGAGATTTACCCCTGATAACTGCAGCATTTTCAAGAAGCACACTTTCTAAGGTGATATATGTATGTTCCTAATTTTATAACTAAATTTCGTTACGGTACCAAGTCAGTAAGCCTGGTGTGAATGCTCCTAGCAGGCGTGACATTTGAACGTGCCTAAGTCTGGTTCCCACACCAGACTCCTGATATTCACTCAACATTCTCCCAAGATTTGCCACCCACTTTTAACCTACATTTGAAATTGGCAGAGAATCTTGGAAAAATGTGAGGTGAATTTAGGGAATTCAGCTTGGAAACCAAATTCCCTTGGAACTTGGGAGGGTTCAGACATCACACCCACTGGGAATGTGCATTCGGCAATTGTGTGAAGCTGCCCATGTCAGAGTACTAACAAGCTAAAGAAAGATGAGACAACATTACACTCAATACTACTGAAAATTCTGTGGAAAGCCATCTCTCAGTGAAGCTGAGAAATTAAAACTCTTGAATAAGATTATGAGTCCTCATTCAGTTACTAAAAATATAAGCTTCGAAGTATTTATTTTATATTTATACTAATTAATTCGGTGCTAATGGAGGACAATAGGGAAAGAGAAGTGGAATCTTACTCACTTAGAAAGAAAAAGAAATAATGAATGAAAATTATTATAGATACTATTGCGGCACCTTTTAAGAGTAACATAATGACTAAGGCATATGTTTTTCTGGGCCAGATCGCATTTCAACAGGTGTATGAAGTTGTCACCTGAATTTACGGATAAGAATAAAACCATGTTTTAACAAAACAATGGGGAAAATGTATACTTGCTTTTAAAAAATGTATTCATTTTGAAAAAAGGAAAAGAAGTTGTTTCCCTTCTGTATTTAGGATACATGTGCTTAGCCACTTAGCCCACTTCATAAGCCTGATTAACTGGGCCCTGGTCTGCAAAAGCTTATGATCCAGTATGTTTGTTAGACTTTGGGGTGCCGCAAGATTCTCTGTTGTTTCTGCTGCCATGGATTAACATGACTTCCTCTATGAATTTTTTTATTACAGAATTATCCTCATGCATATTTGTTTGTGTACCACTTAGCACTTTAATGCTTTTTAGGCTGTCGCAAAATTATTATTGATGGTGATACAGGTCTTTTCTATATATACCTGGAAAGCAAGTTAAAATATTCAAGACGCACCTGGATGAGAAACGGATGCCACACCAAAAGTCTTAAAACTGTGAGTAGCTAACTTATTTGCTATAAACACACCATTAAGAAAAACATACAATAAATATACCATGGATGTAGTGATTTTTGTACAGATATTGTCTGTGTATGTGATAAACTTTGTTGCATCAAAACATATGAAGAACTTTCCTTTTTCCAAAAACCTGAATCTCATCAGTCATACAAGGATCAGACACCTGAGGGCTTTCAGGTTCATACCACAGAGCTCTAAATGCTACATATGCAGAAGCAATGCTAAAAGAAAGAGGCTTCATGCTGAGCAAAATGCATTAACATGTGTTTTTAAAAATAAAAGAAAGGTCTTGCATCAAAAATAATAATTTTATTTTGTATTATGTTTTTCTGTGTGTTTTAATTAAGCAGTCACATTGTGAACAAATATATTTCTCTATAGCATCCAGACTTTTGCCAAAAATAAGATTTTTTTTAACTTATTGACAAAACCACTTTCTATAGAGAAGAATTTAAGCTGACAATTCTGTTTTACTGTCTAAGCTAAATTTAAAAGGCAAAGTGAAAACATGATAAAAACTGGCTGCTGAAGTGCAAGTGCCAAAAAGTTCTTATATGTATCCAAGAAAATACTATCACTTGAATTGTTAATTAGAATTTTGATAAAATGTATTGTTAGTACTTAATTGTATGATAATAATAGTATTTAAAGTAAGCTATATTTCAATATTTTATTGAGCTCGACACAATTAATGGGTACAGGTGTTGTTGTTTTTAATTATATACACAAAAGCAATTATTTCTGGCTTCTGTCTTACTTCCTAAAAATAAGTTATATAATTTTCTCAACCAAAGTGCTTCTCCATAATATCACATTTTGTAAAGGCTTGCTTGCTTGTTATAATTTTTGTCTGGGAACAAATGCCTTTGGATTTTTTTCCCTTTACACTGATAAAATTACAGAACTCCTCTTTAGTCTGAAGCTGTAATACACTGAAATGTGTGTATTAAAAGGTTTTTTAATAATATGCTAAAAGCATGTGTCTTTCATTTTGTCTGAACAGCTCAGATTTTAAGTACTATCATAGTTCAGTGGCATAGGCCATAAGCCTACGGACAACTGACTTGCTCTTCTACAGGGAAAATGACTAAAATTAAATTAATGTCTCAATAAATGCATTTACGAGTGATTACTTAAAAAGGTACTCCTATAACTAAATACCTGCAACAACTGTCATGCTGCACTGTTGTAACAAAATATAACAGAAACGTCAAGCTATTTAGTTTTGATAGATCTTAAGTATCTACAGAGATTTGTATTTATAAAATATTTGAACAATTATACACCCAGAGAAGTTGTTTTTGATGTTAGGGTGTTGCTCTCACTCTGCTGAGTAGGTTGTAATCCAGAACAGGAGAGCAGAAGACAGTGATCAAACTTTCATGGCCTCCAGTTGGCTTTCCATTTCCCCCAAAGATGTTTTCTCTCCAGAGCACCTATCAAATATATTTGGACTGTCCTGGAATGTAGATACACTCTAAAATGCAGGTAAATATAAAGATTATTTTAATAGGCCTCTCATACAATCTACCACAGTTCTCTAAATTTCTGCATGCCCATTAACAAGGTATATGCCATAAGGCAGTATCAGCACAGTCCTGAAAGAATTTACTACAGATAGCATATATTTCAAGTCCATTAATAATGTCAGATTTAATAATCAACATGCTGCTGGCTTACACAAAATACTACAGCAACTTAACATGGAGAGAAGTGTCCATATCCCATTATACCAGTTCTATTAAACTGTGCTGCAGAACTGTTGTTATTTGGGTGGGAAATAAAAAAATACAGAGCAACAAGATATTAACACCAACACAAAAAGAGCGGTTTTAAGCACATTTGCATTAGATATTTTATTACATTCCACTTGTGATTGGAATCCATTTATCTTAACTGGTTAAAAGGTATGTAAAAAGGTTATTTACTAAGCAAGCACAAAACTGTCTATGCATTTTATATTCTACATTGCATCTATGCAGAATAAAAAAGGCTTCTAGATAATATTTTTTTAAGTAAAACTTTTTTTCATGTTTTCAGTTTTGCTGCGAGTAAATTAGTTTACATTTTTGTTTGTTTTAGTATAACCTCAGAACCTCGATGTACACCAGCAGTCCATATATTTAATATTACTATTTATATCTTATACAGAAGTTTCTATATTTCAATTTAGAATTTTCTCTGGGATTTCTAATTAGTAAAGTAGGAGTCAAAGATGGATGGCTTTTCATGGTATATTGAAATTCAGAGGATTTCAACACAAAAGTCTGCTGAAGAAATGTGATGTCCCGTTTCCTTGAAAATCAGAATGCACCACACGTTTTTAAACAATATCTTTGCAGGACATTTTAGATTTAGAATCTCACCACTTCTAGGGTTTTGAAGTTGTATTGATGTTGCTATTCTTAATTTCTAACGTGAATGTTCCAAAAAGTAGTTAATGTGATAATGGTTAATCTTGGGCAATACACAGTAAATAACAGGAATTATCGGTGTTGGGGTTTTTTGCCACAATAAAACTAGCAAGGAAGTGGGTAAATCGTTATGCAAGTCTTTGAGGGAAATGTAAATCATAAGTAGTTCAGTTTTGTGTGTGTAAATGTTGGCATTGAGGAGTTCTAAATTAAGTAACCCTGATACTTTACCTTTCTAAGCTAGCACGTGCCCAAATTAGTTCTCCATTTTGTGGTGGCCCTTTGAGAGCAATTCCTATTGAGAAGTGAACAAAGGCCATGACCTCTGGGTCAGAGTGTAATGCAGGAAGCATGACCTTTTGTTCAGATCAGCACTGTTTACTTTGCCTAAGCAAAGATTACCAATACATTAACTAAAGAGGATTAAAAGGGTCATATCCCTCGGGATATAGCTCAGACAAGTGGCAACTCTTCTTAGCTGCCAAAATCATTTGACTTTCTCCACACACACACACACACACACACACACACACCCTGAACTTGTTTAAGAGAGAGATAAATATTTGAGACATTTATATGTCTCTGAATTCTGAAGAAAAGCATATTTTGAATAGTTTTCAGTTTTCTTGTTTTTCAGCACATAATACTAAAAACATATTAGTGCAATTTGCAGAACTTTCTAATTCTAATTGTAACTTCACACATCTTTTAAGACATTTAAATCATATATAAAATCAGAAATATATGAGGCTGTTCACATAAGCAGCCCTACCCAGGCTTGGCCAGCACTACCTGGATAGGGCTGTTTGTGAAGTGCTCGGATTGAGGCCAATCCTGGCACTGCCTCCCCAGGTAAGGTAAAGTGTGCCGTCAAGTTGATTTTGACTCCTGGTGCCCACAGAGCCCTGTAGTTTTCTTTGGTAGAATACAGGAGGGGTTTACGATTGCCTCCTCTCGCACGGTATGAGATGATGCTGCCTTTCAGCATCTTCCTATATCGCTGCTGCCCAATATAGTACCAGCAGCGATTCGAACCAGCAACCTTCTGCTTGTTAGTCAAGCATTTTCCCACTGTGTAGCCCAGAATTTTCACATAGTTCCAGGTTCATGTGTAGGCTGGGCTTGCAAGAAGCCTGAACAACAGACACAGAGCCAGGGACCTATAGTGCCTGGCTTGAGGGGAAATCCCTCAATGCACCATGCTCCTTGTGTGGTGCATTTAGGGAAATCTGGAGGCCAGGCTTCATTTCTCCAGCATCTGGAGCTCAACACTGCTCAGAACAGCACAGATTGTGTGGGCATGTGAGCCACACACCACAAGGCAATGATTTATCATCTGGGGCGGGGGGTAGGTTAGACTCTGCCTTTCCCTGGCCCCAGTTACGGTAATCTGAATGACCTTAATTGCTTGTCTTTAACAGCCCTTCTAAAAACACAAATCACTGGACACTGGAACAAGCAGAAATAAGGTTCCGGATTCAGTGCTATTTGGATGACAAGTAATTGCTAACACCATTCATTTGACAATCCTTTCACTGTTATGAATCATTTTGGGGCTGATCCACAATTTCCATGTTTAGAGCAGTAGTGCAAGATACACCGTGATGTACCACAGGTCCATGGAGCTCTGACAAATCCCATGCAAACATATCTCAGATCAGGTGATTGCCTGGCCAAGCCACCTTGTTCCTACCCAAACATGCTTTTGTGAGTGAAGGGAGCCATTTCAACCAGTTGCAAGCCTTCTCTCTGCTAGGGAGAGCCAGGACTGGGATAGCATGGGCGGCTGCTGCTAAATGGAGACTCCAATACTAAAAGAAGGAAGAGGACATCTGGTCTATGTGGTCACACAACTTCAGATATGCCTGAGGTTTGCTGGGGCTGCATCAGGGCCGTATAACAGGGCAAGGAGAGACAGTTGTCTGGGGGCTAACTGCCTTGGGGGAGGGCCCAGAGGTAAGTCACATGACTGACTCCCCCAGCCGTGCATCCACCCGGGCTTCCTTCAGTTGTATTCATCCTCTGAAATTGATGTGAGTGTTAAGACCTGGAGCTACCCGAACAGCATGTCTTTCTCTAGTACCATTAAATGACTTGCATCGTCCATAATTTGCAAAACCTATTTAAAAATAATTCAGGTTGATCTTATATTGTGGCACATTGGTGTGTGTGTGTGTGTGTGTGCGCGCGCGCGCGCTTTTTGTTACCACTATTCAGCCTCATTTAAGATTTCTTTTACTTCATGAACTGAGCTTCAGTGAGTGGGGGGGGGGGGGCATTTTAAAATCTTGTCTCTGGGCCCCCTCCAGCCTTGCTACACCCCTGGGCTGCATGGTGCTGGACAGTAGAGGGGAACTGTGGATGGGCCCTCCATGTAGTGTAATCTTAATTTTTGAAAGGATGGATAGGAGGGAAATACTGTCTTGTGTAGTCCAATCTCTTTTCCCTTTCTCTGGCATCATATAGAAGTTCCTTTGAAAGAATTGTGGCTGGGGATGATAACACTGAATATAAATATTCCTGTTCTGTTGATATGTCTTCAAAAGTAGTAATGAGAAGAGATTCGGTATCTACACAGGGAGAGAGAGAGTGAGTGAGTGAGTGAGAGAGAGAGAAGTTAATTATGGTCTGGAAGGCACAGCGCCTGTGCAGCTTACTTTGAAGAGAGCTCAAGCATGCAATGGCAGACAATGACCTGACAAAGAATGCACCTTCAAGGTTCCAGAGAGACCCTGGGCTGAATCCACCAGAAAATTCTCTTGCACAGGCCTGATTTGAAATGAATGGTGGGAAGTGCCCTTTGTAATTAACAGATACATGCTGAGCATCTCTGTTAATTACAAAGAACTTACTCATAAAACTAAAACCTGCAGGAATCATAGGATTTGTCCAAACTCCTTATCACCCTCCAAACGAGGCTGCCATATCTCCTAGAAGAATCAGGATACAAGGAGTGAGAAAGAACTCTCAGTGTTCCACACTATGGGCTGGTTTTGGATGATACTTTTCCAGCCCATGTGATCAAAAGGGGAATGCACTGAGAGTGTGCCCATCATGACATAATTTGCAGATGTCCTAGCAATTTCCTTGATCATGTGAGTGAGGGGTGGCTGATCATCTGAACTGCAGCTGGACTGGACTAGCAGCCTCCTTGTGTGATAAATAAACACACCAGGGGAACGTTGGGGCATCTGCATAAAACAGAACTCCAGACACACTCTTGGTGTGTCTCCATTTTAAGCATGTGGGCCAGTTATGAAGTGGAAAGTATTGCCAGAACTGGCCCTATATGTTGTTGTTGTTTTAATTGTGGGGATTTCTCCTATAACAGGGCCAATAAAATTACATCCCTAATGTAATTTATAATTCATACTATTTTCCTCTTTCATTCCCCCACCTACCCACTACAATTGGATATCTCCAAATACTTACCCTCCAACTAGCTCCTCAAAGGACTTCATCAGAAAATAAGCATTAAAACCTTAGCTATGTGTACTATAGTTATTTATATTAGGGTTGATCTGAAAGGGAGGACTCAGACCTTCCTGGTGGTGGGCTCTGCCAGGCTTGAGGGTATTTGCATGCTGCTGCCAGGCCTAGCCAGTAGTGCAGGAATTCTCTCATGTGTACACTTATCTGCACCTGGAAGGGGATTATACCACACATGCCTGGATATTAATTATCTGCATGTTATTTTGAATGACCAGAGAAATATGCTGGAAAATAAATATTATTTTTTCAACAAAGTTCATAAACTTCTAAATCCAAGTACAATGGCCTCCTCCTGAGATGTCTATTGGACATAACAAATCTGCAGGAGAAAAGAACAACTGGCCCTGAGCACCTTTTCAAGACTTCAGAACAGCACATTCTCATATATTCCTCCTGTAAAATTTGTTACAGTTTCCTGGCATTCATACTTTATTCTAGCAACTGTTGTAGGGGGCTCATGATAATGTGCCCCTGCCCCTTGCATAATTTCCCTTTCATACTCTTTTCTCCAGTCAAGGGAAGTCTTAGGGCTGGTTTTCAGCACTGAATATCTTCATGCAACTGTATGTATGGGTGCATGACCACATGGAGAAGGGTTAGTGCAAAAAGCCACACACGTTTCTAGAATATTGCATGAAATGTGCTCCTATTTGAGTCTTAGAAAATAACAAGATGAGTCCAAAAAGAGTAATGTTTCTTTTTCAGTGGGGCCTACTGCAAGAGAAAAGCTACTAAGAGGCAAAATATATACAACACTGAAGACAAAGACAAATAAATAAATAAAATAAAATAAACAAAAATAAGAGGGGAATTTAAAGGGAGTCCTTAGGCTATACCCCATCTACCATTTTGCCTCTCCATAGCCTTCCAAAGGTCATTTTTTTCAGCTCAAGGGGCATTTGCTACATGTCGGAAGTCCACTGGGGGTGGGAGGAGAACCACTTGTGAGAGAGGACAAATTTGGAGTGTCAAAACAGAGGGTGGAGAAAGCATTAAGCACACATGCATATGTTTTCCATTCTGAATTCTGCCCAAATTGCTTCTATTTTTTTAAAAAATTAAAACTATGTCAAGGATCTGTTCTCACCTCCATCTTACAGACAAGTGCACGACAGTTGCTGGGAGTTTGAACCTCCAGAAGTGGGGACGATGCATCCCAGGCTCTAGATATCCCACAATGAACCATGAAATGTGCAAAACCATGAAATGTGTGATGCACTGGGGGATGCCCCCAGGAGTCTCTGTATCAACTGGGGCTGAACATAGTCCCAGTAAACCTGGAGCCTAGGTTAAGAGCTCACTCACTTGAGCCCTTAACCCTGGCTAAAAGCCGGGTTTAAAAGCTGGGCTGCCCTGCTGGGCCCAATGCCACCGGTTCTCACATGCAGCCTAACCCAGGCTGGGCTTCCCTAGCCTGGGTTAGGCTGTGCGTGAGAACAGCCGCATAGTGTAGTTAGCTCATTAGACACACTTAGAAAAGGAAAAATGAAATATTATAACAAGCATAATGACACCTATTCTGAACTATGTTTCATGACATTTTGAAAATCATGTTTGCTTGTTTACTACTTTAGATGTTTTATGTTCCCCTGCTGTCCTACCATATACCAGAATATTCATCTGGCCCTAAAAGCAAACAGAGGCAAATGCCAGAAGGTGTGCCCCTCCACAGCAAGCAAGCAATACTATGTCAATTTGTGTTTCTTTTCCTTTTAAAAACATATTTTTATGTAGTTATTTGAAAGCTATGCACTCTCTCTCTCTCTCTCCAGTGGTAGAATGAACACTTGACCCGATTTCACAAAAAGGTACTAATTGACATCATGAGGAAAATTGCTCAAGGTAGTCCCATTAAAACATATTATATTGCTTTGCATTCCATAACGAGTTTCACATAATCTATCCTATATTCAATGAAAAACCCACAATAGCTTAAAAAATATCGATGGGGTTTCCCTTATGTGCAAGATAAATCAAGCATCGTTTAGTCTTTACCTAGCCTTAGGTAAAGGTCTGAGAATGTTAACAGGGCAGAATTCTCTATGCACTCAACTAAGAAAAGAGGCAGGTGTGTTTCAAACAGCTTGGCTGCTCATAGAAAAATATACACAGGAAGAACATATGCTTGTGTGTATAATGTCCAAATAATTCATTTTCACACAAATCCAATATATGTAGTGTAATATGTATTGCTCCTCCTCCTGCTCTTCTTCTTCATATATAATATATTCTAACTATTATTTTACATAACAAAGGTTTAACCAACATCACAGGCCTACTTAGTGAACATCACAAAGGAACAAAGACAACAACAATATAGAAAGTGACTTTCACTCTTTTGTTAAGACATATTCCTGCCACTGAATAAGCATAACATGTGATACAGAAAGTTTTAAACAGGTGTTTAACCTTAAATATTTTTTAGAGCACTGATACAGTTGGGTGCAATCCAGTGCCTAAGCCTCACACATAAACCTCCAAACAAAATCTGGGATTTGCAGACCAGTTAAAAAATTAGGTTTGCTGGATTTCTGTGATACTTAGCTGTTATACTGTTTTTGGTGACCCACTGTTTTTGGACTTGATTTTTTGGATGGGTTTGTTTGGTTTTTGGACTTTTTTAAAGATTTAGCTGAGCCTCAACTAAAAAAAACAACCCAGCTTATCTGTAGGTACAACTGGCAGATATTAATAAACAGCATCAACGATAAGAAACAATATTATACATAATTGGCACAAGCAATGTGACTTATTGTTTTAACTTTCTATAGTCCAGGTGTTATCAAAACTGGGCACGCTCGCAGGGCTTGCCACCACGTTGATGTGCTCTGAAGTCCCACCTGTGCTGTCCACACAGTTATAGCATTTGTCTGCAGAAGCAAATGCTGTACTCATGGAGAGATTCTTCCAGTGATTGGAGACAACATTCTGTATCACAGGAAGAATCTCTCCATGGGTACAGCATTTGTCTCTATAAATGCTTTAACTGCAAACAGTGTCAGGGCTTCTGAGCATGTCAGTGCAGAGGCAGGGCTTGCAAGCATGCTCTCAGGGATCCATTATGCAAAAACAGCATTCCCAGTTTTGATAACACCTTGCCTGTATATTTATAATTTTCAGTTGTTGTCTTTGTTCAGCAGCTACTGCCATCCAAACCAACACACACAAAAATCAACAAGTTAGAGTCTGATGCAAAGGTGCAGATCCAAGATCTCTTTCCCTGACCAAATGGTGAGGGTGGGCTGGAGAATGAGAACCTTTCCATTCCCCATAAGACAGTAAGGAAAGAAACAGGGCTTTGTTATACCCTGTCGCAATACTTCCATGATTGGGCGCAATGCCTATAGTGGATATATTAATGTATATATTGCATATGTTAATCCAATTAGTCAATGTTCTGCTAGCATACTAAAATGGCAATAATGTATCACTAATTAGTCCAGAAATAATTCTATTTAGCAGCGAGGTTGTATTGTATGAAAGCTTCCTTCCACAAAAGCAATAAAATATTTGCATTTGCATTTGGAGAGCATATTTATATTCATTTCCCTGTTACTAGTATTCTTAAATCAACTTGCACATTTATCCACAATCAACTTGCATTCTTAAATACCACAATGCCCATGTTGAAGAGTGTTTTGCCAGCTCCAAACAGCCTATATATATTCCAGTCAATTTAATGAATAACATACCCAGCTCTTTTCTCAAACCAGAGTTCTTGGTATGAGCTTTCTCTTCTTTCCTTCCTTCCTTCAAGCTGTTTGCCTTCAATACAATAATTTTATCTCAGCCAAAAAATAAAATAAAATGCCATTTTAATAGAATTTTCAACACTGACAAAGATTAAAATTAAGGGAGGAGAAAATCAAAACTGATGTAGGCCACCACAAGTTATACAAAATCCTAAGCAATCCTGTGACAAATTTAAACAGTGACAAATTGCCTGATTGAGCTGATCTTGGCACCTTCAGAAGAAAACTTACTATACAGTTTTATATGACCCCTAAATAGAAGAAGAAAAGGAAACTATTTTGTCTACAGAACAAGCTGGTCATTTTCCCTCTTAAGCCACAAGGAGCAACAAGTGAGGAATAATTTTAGCCATGAAGATTCGCAAATAGCTATATGTTCAGCAAACAAAATCAGAAAAATTTCCATTTATAAAATAACTAATTCAATGTGCTTGTATTGTTAAGGAGGATTAAATAATAAGCTTTTTGATAATGCGGTTACATTCCTACTTCTCTAAATATCCTTGTTCTTTTTACAGTAGGGATTATTTTTAAAGTACCTCATTATTTCCCTCTGTAGGTATATCATGGACAAATCAAATTTCTCTAGGTTTTATTCTATCAGTTAGAAAACAAAGATGCGGAAAATTAAAGCACTGCAGAATTGTAAATTTTGCAATACGAGACTACCCCTTAAAATAGGGGATAACTGATAACCCTATTGTCGTTCTAAACATTAACATAATCTTGGCAATATATGATATTACTATGGCAGACACCAGGTTTTTTGTAATTGACATTTGCTAAACTAAAAAAAATGTATTTTTGACCTAATCACATTTTACATTCAAGTTGGAAAAATTCTCTTCCAGAACATCCTGACAAAAATATAAAAGCATGTGTAACTGGATTGAGGCATCAGTCCTTTGCATTCAGAGTAAAAATTCCTAGGATGGGTCTGGCCTAAATGAGGTCTTTCATTTTAGAATTCCCTGCATATTTTGTGTAAGGATTATAGAATTAGAGGGAAAAGGAGAGAAATAAACTACATTCTAAATAAAACCATAGGAATTGTCTTACATAAGTGTAAGCAGGAACACCTTCCTACATCACTCACTAGGAATTATCAAAAATGCTTTCAATATCTAAATCTTAGAACAACAACAGCAACAACAAACTCAGGGCAAATGTGACTTTTTAAAAAGCCAGAACAAGGATTTATCAAGAAGATGGTTAGAATTCTGTACCATTTGTAGCGCTGCATATTTCCCCAATAGGAGAGAACTAAACAGCCACGGAGAATAGCAATGTACAGCCTTTCCCCCTCATTTCCTTGACAGCATTTAGCCCTGCCTCAGTCTGGCCCTTCCTCCAACCTCTGCTAACCTAAAAACAGCACCAATTTGGCACTGGTCCATGCATTCAAAAGTCAACACGATTCGCCTGGCGTTTCCTCGCCGCCTCCTCCCCCGCCCCGCCGCTGCCATCGCTTCTCATGTCCCAACTCTCCCAGCCCTTTTCCTTCGCCCAACACAAATAATTGTCTTCGTTCCAGCTTCGTTCCACTTTAATCTAACATGGCAATGCCTGCAAATGATGTGTTTGCAAATATATTTTGTTGTCTGCTTTGCATCGTGAGTCTCCAGACCTGGGCGGGGGAGGGGGGGGGGGAGACGGAGGGGAGATTGTACAACAAGGCTTGTCCTGAAATGCTCTAGCCGCCAAAACTCCAGGAAGAAGAGGTTCCTTCTCCATTGCAAAATTAATAGACTGGCACTGGCAGAATGGAGCAAACAGCTGCAGGGGAGGGGGGGGAAGTGTCGGGCTTGAAACGGCTGTATTTTTCCAGCTCTATTTTTCAGTTTGAGGCTGAAGCTTTATAGGAGCTAAATTATTCTGATTGGGAATAGAGGGAGAGAGAGAAAACTGCACCTCTCTGTTATCCTTGTACCACCCACACCACCTTCCTTCCATCCTCCCTCCTCTGCCTTCTCCATTTTGAAGGCTTTTGAAAATAATTCCCTAAGACGACTTGGCTATTGATTCTTTCATTAACTGGCTCCGTTTTTAGCAAACACGTATGATTGGTAGTTCACATGCGAGGATTGCGAGAGGAGAGAAAAAAACGGGACACAACATTTTCCCTTCTTCTTCAGCCTATGAACAATCATGTTAATTATCCCACTGCAGCAGATGCTGGCTGGCAAAGCCCTTTCTGACACTGGCGAATTGCTCTTTCCTATTGAGGCTCGGGGAGCGCAGACTAAACAACGGCCATGTTGTCGGCATGCCCCTCTACTCTCCTGCCCTGGTCTTATCAACGGGTGAGAATCTGGCAGGCTGCCAAGTCTACTGTCACAAGGCTGATGTCAATCAAGGGCAAAGAATCCCTCCACCACACCCCACCCCTCCTGCACACAGACAGACAGAATTTGACTTGGATGTGAGGTTTGGTGGTTTTGTCTTTTTAAAAGGAGAGATCCTCTAACTGAACACAGTTCCAGTCCATGCATAGGTTTATGTGCTTACTGGCGTCATCATGATCAGGGAAGCTAGCTTTGGGCAACAATCAAGACAATGATGAAAACACTATTCTCCCACCACCACCACCACCTTTCAGCACAGTAAAAAAACACAGACAGCACGGGAATGGTTTAGTCAGGACAATCATGTGTCCTTACAACCATGATATTTCTTTATTTAGTTCATGCATAGGTAAAGGAGCAGCATTTATGCCCATGAGGACCACCAAATTATTTCACAGACACATTAAGAAAAGGGAGATGCTGCAGTGCCGCTGTTTTTCTGCAGGGCTGCACATCCTTGCCTTGAAATGCCATAGGACAGCCTAGAGGCTCATTAATAATTGCAAATGGCTTTCCATTTCCATATTTAAATTGTGGATCAGCATATGATTAATTAAGAAGCAGACGCAGAAAACTCCATCTTTCTCCCCTTACTATTGCAGCCCCTCCAAAAAGAGTAGGGGAGGGAGGAGAGAGAAGGTCTGTGATGAACCAAATTTCCAGAAAGCTCTTAAACTCTGTCTGCTGAGAATGCACAAATATTGAAAGAGATGCATGCTTTGTTCAATTTACTAAGAACACATAATAATTGCTTTTTTGGAATTAGCATGAGGTCCATTTGCTCCAGCATTTTATTTTCAACACTGGCCAGTCAGATATCTCTAGTTACTCACAAGTAGGGCATGGATGTAATGTCTGATGGATGACCTATGAATACTGTCTGTTCACAGCATCATGCTCACCTCTGGACATGGAGGTTTCATTAGCTATCATGGCTAATGGCTAGTTCATACAGTATTTAAACATCTTAACACTCTATGGAAAATTGTGCAGTGCCAGAAAAATTTACTATAACTGAATGTCTGAAAATGATTCACATTCCACAACATCTAATATTCTGGATCTGATGAAAACACAAGCTCCAGCTTTGGATGTGTTGAGGACATACCTCCCCTACAAACATAAACATGTTTAAACTCTGTTTAATTGTTATGGCTCCAAACAAGAGAAATTTGAGAGCTGAGAGGCTAGAGATCTTAATTAGAAATATTCAGGATATTCATAACATGATAATTTGCAGAGCTTTTTGAAGGATGTTTTGAGAGTTAAACTAATTTGTAAGCTGCAGCTGTCCCTATTTACCAGGGACAGTCTCTATTTTCTGGAATCTCTCCCTGGTAGGGTTGCCAGGTTCAGGTAGTGAAAATAGTCAAAATCCGTCACCAAACGAAAGGAAATAGTTGGAGCTGTTCACCAAAAAATGTCTCTAAAATCTCTCCATTCTCAGTAACCTCTAGACCAGAGGTGCACCTAGGTAATTTTGGAGCCTGGTCCAAAGACCACTGAAGGACCACCTCCACTGCAAGTTAAGCATCATCACCTAAAGCCCCACCGCTTGCTAAGATCATCTGGTGAGGTTTGCCTGCGTCTGCCGCCAACTCATCTGGAGGCTACTTAGGATGGGCATTCTCCATTGTAGCCCCTGGACTTTGGAATGCACTCTCTGTTGAAATAAGAGCCTCCCCATCTCTGGCAGCTTTTTTAAAGGCACTGAAGACACATTTACTCACCCAGGCTTTTAATTAGATTTATATTTTTAAATAATTTTAATACTGGGTTTTAGATGTTTTTAATCTATTACATGATTTTAATTGTTAATTGATGTAATGTTTTAAATGATTTTAATTGTAAATATTTTAAATAATACATACATGCATACATATATACATACATGGCTTTGGAGGCCACACCCACTGTAAGTTAAGCATCAACACACACACACACACACACACACACACACACACAATTACACACATGGTATTTTTAACACATGGGTTATTGAGGGCACAAAACAGCAACTGAACTCACAAGAATTAAAGAATATAAAACAAGTATATTTATGCAAATATGCATTAGCAGAAACATTTCAACATATTTCCATCCCACATATTTCTTTCCCCACTCCCCTGTCTCTAAAGCACCCAGCACAGGTCACCGCACAATCACACTTGGCCGCCCGGCACAATGTGGGTCAGTGGCGAACACAGCACCAAGGACAGATTACAGAGAATTTGGAGGGCCTTAGTGAATGTGGAAGCCCTGGAATTTGGCCCCAAAGTCCAGGGGTAAGAGTGCCACTGCTCTGGATCATAGAATTCCATGGGGCAAATTGTGCATTTTAATTTTGGGAGGAGGGGGAACACACCTCTTCTCCACAATTCAACACTAGCTTCCCCTCCACAGTGGTGCACATAGGGGAAGAATAGGTTTCCTGACCTGGAGGGAACTTGCTGGCTGCGCACTGTACAGCAGAAGAGTCACATGGCATAGTCAGAAGAAGAAGTCCCTCCTTGGGGCCACTGGGCTAGTCAAAGAAAGGCATTGAGAAAATGAGGAGGCAGGCTGCTGCTGCTGCAAAAAAAAACACTTGGCTAGGGAAATGGGGTGGGAATTGCCTGCACAGCAGCAGCATACCAATGAGCTCCTCCTGCCACCACACAGCAAATGTTACCCATGCATAATCCCATTGTTTCCAATGGGCCTACTCACAGTTGCTGAGTGATGTGAACAGCTCGGCATTTGCAACAGGATTGCTGGAACTCCAGAAACCCCCTCTAGCACATACATAGTTTCATGGGGGTTAAAATAGTTGCAAATCTGGGATAAAAATTCACTTCTGGGAATCCTAATTAGTTGTGCCATCAAGTCAGTGTTGACTCCTGGAGACCACAGAGCCCTGTGGTTTTCCTTGGTAGAATACAGGAGGGGTTTACCACTGCCATCCCCCGTGCAGTATGAGACGATGCCTTTCAGCTTCTTCCTATATCGCTGCTGCGATATAGTCTGGGAAACGTACCAGCGGGGATTCGAACCAGCAACCTCTTGCTCCCTAGGCAAGTTACTTCTCCGCTGTGCCATTAGGTGGCACTCTGGGAACACCACTCCCTTGTAAATTACTGGCCCAATTTTGTCCCTGTTCTTGCCTCTTGGGGATGTCATCTTCAATTTCCCCCCCACAAGAGTTGCTAGAAATACCATTCTTCAGGATTCAGCTCCCTCCCCAGAGTCTCTAGAGATCAAATCTCCCAGTAAGTACATCATGCCTCTAGTGCACCTGCATGTAAATGGGCACACAATACTAAGGCACTATACAGTGCATAGCATATAGGGGTGGAACTCAGTCTTAGAAATCTGTAATAGTGGCTTGGCAACGTGGTCATTAATCCTTGATATGAGACTTGGCTGTTACAAGCATATCCCTATTTTCATCTGCAAAATGTTGAAGGCTATGGGCTTGGCCAATCTGCTTTGGTCATCTAGAATGATGTGCTCTACATGGACTTTATTGCCTGCTTCCCATACATGACATGCTTGTAGTCAGAACAGTATGCCATGCCTCCCAGGTTGCTTGGCCACACCCTCTACATATTCCCAGGCATGTCCCTAATCTTATCCGTGAAATGTTGGAGGGTATGCCAATGTGAAACTTGAGTATATACACAGCATAGATATTCCTTCTATACATTAGAACATTGAATACAGAACAGAGCTCCCTGTGGTGTTTTTGGTTAAGTCATTCCTTGATCCAGGCCAGCTTTTGAATGGGGCTTTAGTTACTTGTATTCCAGTTGTGGAGTAAAGGTGGGGCTAACAGTCAGCAGCAGGAGCACTGAAAAGCAGTCTGCACTTGCCACTCTGTACATATTATACATTTCATTAAACTATTAATATTCCTGATTCCACTCCACTGCCTTGTCCTTGCATACCACAACTCTTTCCCGAGGATTCTACTCTCCCCAGTATAGTTAAATGCTAATTCTAGGAAATATCTTCATTATCAATCAATATTCATTGAAGAGTAACATAGCACATGATAAACTGTGTAAGGTTTCTTAGAAGGGGATTCTCTTGTCATGCCACATGCTGATGATATGTGGAGAGTGATACATTGCTTTTGCATATGCTCTCACACTGTGAGATTCTGAGGCTGTTCTCACGACAAGAGGTGCCTGGATTACATTGGGAGCGGAGGGCTCCCAGCTCCAGAAGAGGGTAGCCCAACTTTCAAACCTGGCATTTTACCCAGGTAAAAAGGCTGCCATCCGGCCTGCCACCATTTCTGTTGGCAAGCTGGGGGGAGAGAGCGGCTACCTACGTTCATGATGCAGGACACTCTAAGATGCAGGAGTGGGGAGTCATCCCACTCCCAGCTTTTGCCTTCACCGCACTGCTGCTCTTGTGGGTGCGCAGCGTGGCGAAGGCAAAGAAGACCACGCTCATCTGCCGTGGAAAGCAGGTTAGCTCCTGCCTTCCCCTCAGGCCTCCCCAGTGATGGCGTGAGGTCATGAGAATGACCTCTATGGCTCTTTCTGAAGACAAAGAATGGACTTTGATCTAATTAGAACTCTGAGCAGAAGGAGAAAATGACTGTGTTGTTCTGTGAACTCTTGTGAAAACATTAGTGGAAAATGTTTTGCACTTCTGAGCCACAATTATTTGTTTGTTTGTTTGTTTGTTTGTTTGTATACTGCCCTTCCTAAAGTGGCTCAGGGCAGTTTACCCTAAAATAAAAAACACATAACAATTAAAATTAAAAAACAATTAAAATCAGATTAAAATTACAATTAATTAAATTACAGTTGTAATTACAATTACAATTAAAATGAAATATCATTAAAAATCTGGCTGTAAAGATGGATCTTTACAGGTCTCCAAGAAAGACAAGCCTCTTATATCCATGGGGAGCGTGTTCCCAGGTCACTACCAAATGAACTGGTGGTACCAAAGATGGACCCCTCCTGATGATCTCAATGAGCAGTGGGGATTTTGTGGAGATAGGCACTCTCTCAGGTAACTTAAGCCATTGAGAGCTTCCAAGGTAATAACCAGCACTTTGTACTTTGCCTGGAAACATATATAAAGTTTTGAAAAGAGCTTGTGTAAAGACTTGCACAAGAGTTAGTACAAATAGAGGAACTCTGATTTGTTGTTACTTTTCTCATGCAATGATCTTCTGCTAAGTAACAAATAGCCCTTCTGTAACCAGAAGAGGCTTCCCATTAGCAGAAGGGCACCTTTTGATCCAAGCCATATGTGTGTTTTTTAAAATTTAGTATTGGATCCTTGGGCTTTGAATATTAATGCAGGGATGCTTTTCTACCCCATGCTCTCTCATAAATGCTTATCAGGGCTTTAATTGGATTCACAGAGGTGCCAGTTATGCATTGCTGCTGTACCATGTACACCACTCTGGGCTCTTCAGATAAAGAGTGGGATATACATGTATAAATAAATAAAATTGCTAGGAGGTAATTGCTCACAGACTGAACCTCAAGAGATGGACATGGCTACTATTCTGGAGCTTGACCTTTGCTCAGCATATCTAGAGGAAAGCGATGCCCAGCCAGAATGATATTTTATTGTAATGTTTGGGAAAGAAATCAGGGTGAATATGCCCTAGCATCTAATGTATCTTTGAGGCCATTCACACAATCAAAAACTGTGTTCTACCTGGGTTGGGAGCTGTGTATGCTCCAAATTTTCAGTTGTGTGGAAGTAAGGTAAGAGGAAAACCTGGGTAGAAGTATTTTTGTAGAAGCAAGGTAGGAGAAAAAGCTAGCCAGGTTTTCCTCTTACCTTGTTTCCACACAACCTAAAACTGGGAGCACACACAGCAGCCAAACCCAGGCAGAACACGTTTTGATTGTGTTAATGGTATTGCAAACATTGATTGTTTGCAAGGGGTATGATTTTTCAAGGTAGCCCACTCAGGTTTAATTGGCTATAAAACCTGATCCAGCTTTATATCTCCTTTCCATCATCTAATACTAGGGAGGCTGTGGAATCAGTGCCTGGAGATGGTTCTGGGCTGGATAAGGGCAAACAAACTGGGACTTAATCCAGACAAGACAAAAGTGCTGCTAGTGGAGAAATCCACCAATCTGAAGAGAGTGCATGTCCTATGTTAGATGGGGTTGCACTTCCTTTGAAGGTGGTTATTCCTTTTCCTGGGGTGCTTCTGGACCCAACATTTATACTGGATGCCCAGATGATAGCGGTGACCAGGAATCCCTTTTATCATCTTTGGATGATTCACTTGCTACAGCCCTATCTGGAGATGGTGGACCTAGTTTCAGTGATCCATGTGCTGGTTACATCCAGATTTGACTGCTTTAAAGCATTCTATATGGCGCTACCTTTGAAAATAGTCCAGAAATTCCTGTTGATGCAGAATGTGTCAGCCAGGCCACTTGCACATGTGAATAATTGGGATCATAGCACCAGGCCCGAAGGGAGGCCAGTGTTCAGCCTGCCGCCATGGCTCCCCTAGCCCGCCCCCCGCATCAGACGTCAGAGTCTGACATCAGACGCAGGGAGTGAAAGTTGGCCATGCCCCCTGCATCTGACATCAGCTGCAGGGGGAGTAGTTTAGCTCACAAACGGGGCTGCACAGCCCCATTTGCGAGCTAAACTATGACCCCGTGTCTGATGTCAGATGCAGGGGGCGTGGTTGGGATTCACTTATCATCTCAGGCCCTGCTTATGACCCCACCACTAACAGAGATCTGGTTGGTGGAGACTAGAGACAGGGCTTATTGGGTTTTGGCCCCTTAGCTTTGGAATGCCCTCCCTGAAGATCTTCACCATGCTCCCTCCCTCAATGTTTTTAAAAAAACATCTTAAAACACACCTTTTTAAGGAGGCTTTTTAAGGCTCCTTTTTTTGTTGTTATATCTGGTAGGTTCTTTAGCTTTTATAATGTTCAGTATTTAGCTTTTAAAATAACCTTTAATCTGAACCTAAGAATGATTGCAGTTTTTAATCTGACAATTTTGTTGTTTAATTTAGTTAATTTTATTACTTTTATTGTATCTTGTGTCTATCTTATGGTTGTGAGCTTCCCCAAGCAGTAGTGAACTGGAGGGGTGGGGTATAAACTGTTTTAAATAAATAAATAAATAGTGGCTCCACCCCTGCGTACCACACCTGTCTTAACACTGGCTATTAGTTCCCACACTGGCTTTTAGTTCCCAGTTTGTTTCCAGACCCAGTTCAAGTGCTGGTTATAACCTTTAAAGCTCTATATGACCTGGGGCCAAGTAATCTTAAGGACCGCCTACACCCATATGAACCTACCTGGACCTTAAGATCATCTTCTTGGGCCCTGCTCACTGATCTGTCACTAACTCAGATTTGGCTGGCCACAACCAGGGTCAGGGCATTTTCTGTGAATGCACTGCAACTTGAGGATGTCCAGCATGTTCCCACAATTTCTAAACAGACCCTCACACCTCTTTATTATACTTGGCTTTTAATTAATATTTTAACTAATTTTTCTAATCCATATGATAGCACTGGCTTTCATCTTGCTATGCTGTCTTGCTTGTTTGCCTTGTTGGAATTTGTTCTGTGTAATCATTGTTTTTTTTAAAAGCAATAGAGACATCTCTTACATGAAAAAAGAAGTAAATGTGTGAATGCATGTATGCAATCAATAAAAAGCTACACTTTTTGTAAACTGGCAAGCATACTTTACAATAGGATTCCTCTCTCGTGTCAAATTTGTGATGAAGAAATGATTAAAACTGCATGGGAACAGAAAATAAAACTGAACAGCAGCTGTTGGGTCCTTGATTCACACTGAGTAGTGTTTTTGTAACTCCCTTTCCCCATACTATTTTTCTTTTGAAATTCTTCCTGAAATTGCTCTGTGAGGGGTAACATTCAGGTACTTTTCCTCAAGAAAATAGCAAAGTAGACAGGTAGCTAATAATAAATAAAAGTTGTTGGGTGTTTTTTTTTTAACTACTCCCAGTTGTCTTATGGCATTGGTGAGCCCTGGGCAAAGAATAAACTACTGGACTTAGCCTTGCTTTTAAGAAAATACCAAAAGTGCCATACCATTTGACAAACTATATTCATTAGTGATAAAATGTAAAAAGCTTCTACACATGTGTAAGATGCTTCTCTTTCCAACAAAACACTGACTGTGGCATACAGCCTTCTTCGCCACGTAATACCCCAGCCCAAACTAGCACAGCTTAACTTGAGTAAACTCCATCATCACATAGTGAGTAGGGATGTGCATGAACCACAGTTCGAAGCACAGTTCAAGCACAGTTTGGGAGCAGGGCCCAGGAGCTTTAAGAAAGAGAAGAGCAGGTCCTTACCTGCTCTCCTCTGCCCCATGTGGCTTCCTGCTGGGGCAGCACGCATCCCAAAAATCCCTGCATGGCACCAGCACCCACATGGCACCTGTGCATGTGCGGGTGCCATGTGGGTTCTGGCACTGTGCAGGGTGTACTCAAACCGCGCTTCGAACCACACTTTGTGCACATCCCTAATAGTGAGCACTATCAGATTTCCTTTTCCAAGTGTATGCTACAGTATGCAGAGGCCACATCCAAGACACGGAAGTACTTTTTGAACATATTAACTAACTTGTGCTCCTTGTGCAAGGGCTCTGTCTATTCCTATTTGGTCATTAACCCAAAGACACTGTATGTGAATACGGGCATCTAAAGTGGGTCCGGAGGTCTCAGCCTGGCCTACCACTCACCTTCCTTGTTGCACTGCTCATGGTTCCAGCAATATCAATCTGAAGAGGTGAACACTGTATCCATGATGATGAGTGCTTCCATGATTGGGAGGCTTGGCTGCCCCAACCGCCTGATCACAGAAACATCTGCAATCACAGTTACAGCATTCGCCTCTTCAGATCAACATTGCTGGAATCGGGAGCAGCATGGTAGGGAAGATGAGTGACAGGCCAGAAGCTTGTACTCACATACATCTAAATGGGGCTTCTGTCTCTCTCTGTTCTAGGAGCAAGTCCCTATTCTGAATGCTACTTGTTCTTTTCTAATGCTGCTTCTGATTGGCTCCAGCCAGGGGTGTAGCTATAATTGAGTGAAAGGGTTCAAAGAACATGGGCCCCCAGCTCCTGAGGGCCCTCCAGCACCATCCCTCCCTATTTTCTTCATTATCTCCCTCACTCTGGGGGGCTGCCATAGAGAGGGAAGAACACGGGCCTCCTCTCCCCTAGCTACATCCCTGGCTCCAGCAATTCTCACAAGAGCGAGACATCCCCTGCCTGTGGGCTTCTCAGAGGCATCTGGTAGGCTACTGTGTGAAACAGGATGCTGGACTAGGTGGATCTTGGGCATGATCCAGCAGGGCTGTTCTTATGAGACACCCCATATAGACTCAAGGAACTAATTTCACATAATTATTGGCAAACACAATCTATAGTTTAGCTATAATTTCCCCTCATGGCAATGGTTTACAGCTAGACCTGAACCTCTGGGTCTGGGTAAGGTCTCCCCATCCCGATACTTGGGTCCTGCTCCTGTGCAGACTCCAGAAATAATATCCTCACTAGATCTGGGACTGGGTTCTGATCCCCACACACCCCATTCCACTCCGCAGCACTTCTTCAACAAATAACCATTTAGCTGAAACAGCAAAAGTGTTTCCTTTTTAATGGTAGTGGTGATTGGTTATATTTAGCATGTATGGGTGTTGTCATGTTTGTTTTAAAGAGATGTTATATCTATAGTGTGATTTTTATTTCATTTGGCTTCTTTTATCCCTCAAACCATGTACAGCACAATCCTGTCCATGTTTACTTGGAAGTAAGCCCCGCTGTGTTCAATATGGGTTACTTTCAGATAAGAGTGCAGAGGATTGCACCTTAATTACTTAAATTGCCCCCACTTGGGACAGAAGCTTTGCATTCAGACAAACCACTGTAAGCTGCTCTGAGCCCAAGAAGGGGATGGTGTATATAACAACTAAACAAACCAACCAGGGACATTCTGAGACATGTGTTCTATCACTGAGCTATAAGGCAGCAAAGTTGGACAGCTATTGGAAGGCAGGCTTCCAAAATCCCATTTCATCTAGAGAAAACTTCTGTACACCATTTTGGATTCTAGCCTATATGTATGTATACTTTTCTGCAATAGAGCCATAGGTTTCAACAAAGGGGGGCCATAAAGGAAGATACGTAAAGGTGAGACTAAATGGAAGAATATGTGTTTGAGTCAGTTCTCCAAATTGGGGCTTAGTTTTGGTATGGGAGAGGCTGGTTGAGCCAGAGGAACAAAGATCATTGAGTCATATTGGGATATGTGCAGAGTGATCAAAGGGGAAACAGATATTCTGTTGCTGGGTGACCTCTGAAGTGCTGCAAACTGGTTCAAGTCTGAGATTCATCTCACTTTGGCTGGCACGACTTCAGTCCATATTGGTCCCATTCACACAACCATCAGTAAGAAGTTAGAACCCTTGTTCTTCGCTGAGGTAGGATAGAAAATGAAGCTGTTCTACCTCAGAGTTTGATTGTACTTCAGAATTTCCCACTTGCAGTAGCTCCAGGCAGCTGGCTGCCATGTTTATAACAGAGAGCATTGTGGCTAGAGGGGCTGCTATCTGTGAGTGTATTGCTCTGCAAAGCACCCTCTATTATCCTTTTCTAGTAATGGCTCTCTGCCCCGTTTGTGCTCAGTCAGAGGATGGCTGAGATCTCCGGTCTCCAACAACATATGTTCTGGGATAGCTCTTTCGATCCTCGGGGGACCCAGCCAGCAGATTCTAAAACAAAGATTGCAGCTGCATTACTCGTGTGTGTGCTGGGCTTGCAGAACCAAATGGGGTTCTGTTCTGCTCATCTGTCAGGACCAGGGTAGGAGCTCTTCCCCCGACACAAACCGCCCCAAGATGCTTGTGTGAAAGGCTCTATTTTATACTGGATTGCCACATTTTACAAGTTAACATGGAGAACAGTCTTTTTTCAACAAATCCACTCTTTAAGTGTACTTGGATGCAAAAAGACAGATTTAATGAAACTTAAAAGTCAGAAATTACTCAAAAGTGTTCGACTCCCCCACATTTTTCTCTGATGTTGAAGAAAGTGTTCTGTATAATCTTACGTGATGCATACTGCTTTTATGCACATCTGCGGTGTTTTTCAACCCTTCTTTTGCATTAGCTGTTGTATAGCTGAATCCTATGCATGTTTACTTGGAAGTAAGTCCCACAGTTAGGCCTACTGCCAGATATAATAGATTTCCAGCTTCACATTCTCTAGGTACTTGTTAATGCAGTGGAATTTAAATTCTCTTAAGCATCATTGATCTCCCTAAACAATGTTTTAAAATACAGACATTTTAACATTCTCAGTGTGAAAAGAAAGCAGTAGCCCTCATATTCTGTAAGAGGCAACCATCCAGAGGTAGCTGTAATAGGAAGCAAGGAGATATGATCGTCTCAGGCGGCTATGGGAAAGGCCTATTATAGTGGAAGACAGAGAGACCTGAGCCATGGGCATAATCCACTGGGGAGTGCTCCCGTGTAAGTTCTATTGACATTAATGGGAGCTATATCCAGTACATAGTTCTTGCTGAGCTCTTGCACCACTGCCATTCACTTAAATGTGGCTTGCCCAGGAGATCTCCCCAATGGATTGTGTCCAGTTATTTAATTATTTACTCATACATGCCTGCTGAAACTTGAAGGTCCTGAGACCTTCTGCTTTCTTGGCTTATCTTACCCCATTCTTTCCCTTCCTACAGCTATCCTTCCAAACCCATGATAGTTCCCCCCCAACAATACAAGTATCCTCTTCCCCATTCTGTTTTGCCCCTCTTCTGTAAAGAACTCCACATCCACCCATCCATATGCAGCCTTATCAGCCTTACATCCCATCCTCTCCAGCCAAATTTCTTTCCACCTGATGCTAACTTAAATCTGATCCATACAGCTGCTTCTCCTCACCCCTAAAAGCATGGTCAACATCAGCAGTGGGCAGGGTTGAGTATTTGCTGGGGTCACAGATAACAATTGGGGGCTTATGATCAACCCCCATCACTACCTAGGGGTTGATGTGAGCTGTGATCTTCCAGGCACACCAGGTACAACAGGAATCTGTGGTGCAACCTACAGGCAGAGGTGCACCTAGGTCATTTTGAAGCCTGGACCGAAAGGCTTTCGGGCCCTCCACCCCGCCCCCCCTTGCAAGTTAAGCATCATTTTTTAACACGTAGGTTCTTGAGGGCACAACCCACACCACTCAGGACAGACTTAAGACAACTTGGGGGCCCCGATGGGTTGTGGAGGCCCTGGAATTTAGCCCCAAAGTCCAGGGGTAAGAGCGCCTCTGCCTACAAGTACAGATTTAGTAAGTATAAGAACTGGAATCAGTGATGCTCGTCGATGTTGCAGAGTTTCAACTGGAATCTCAAGTGTTTTGAGAATGGCTGGGGTTATGAAGTAGTACAGGTAAGCACTCCATACAGTCTCCATAGTCAAGGGCTGCCTGCCATTCCCTCCATTGAGCTCAGCAGCTGGGTTTCTGCTGGGCATGAGGCCAAAGGTGCTGCACCCCAAAAGAACCAGCCACCGACCCCACTGCCTTCCTCTCCTCAGTGTCTGCAAACTGAAAGGAAAGGTGCAGGAGTGGAAGAGGAGGTGAGGAGAAATGGCTCAACTCTGTCTCCTCTTTTCCATTAGCTGCATTGGGAGGGAGGACAGAGGCTCAGTGACACAGGAGGCCATGATTTTTAATTCCGGGATGTGGTGGCGCAAGGCATGCCTCTTCATCATTGCCTCCTGCTTTGTCCAAGCAGTGATGGGGAATTCAGGGGTTATGGTGGGGTATACAGGAGGGGGCAGGCAGGCAGGGAAGAGGTTCAGGGCACCCAAACATTTGGGTGTGTCCTGCTTGTGTGCTGTGCTAGCAACACCAGTGCTTGCCAGAATTCCATTTTAGGCAACTGCTCATTGATTCCCCCCCACCCCCACTATCCATTATTAATGAGAATATAATTTTTTAAAGTAGCAATTCACTTCCACAGTGGTGGCAGTTAAGCTTTGCAAAAAAATAAACTGAAAGGAATGTAACACATCATATAGCTGATGCATATAGTGTTACTGTAAATGGGACCTGATAGTGTAAACACTTTTTACTGAAAGCTGCTTCTTTGTAACATGTTTTATTTTGCATACTTGTGCTGAATGGATAAAGTAATAGCATTTCCTCTGTGTAGCAAATGTGGGTCAAGACAGAAGATAAAGTCAGGCATATAGAAGCAGATTCTGCAAAGACATAATTAGAGCAAGTTCTAGAAAATCTTAAGCATGCAAATTCAGTGGTGATACAGGCTGGCTAACCTGTTGCTACAAGTAATTGTTTCCATGGAAACAAATGGTTTCCAGCACGAAGAGAGGATGGAGTCATATTTTTCAAATATTAGTCATACTGTTTTGCCTTGTGTTGCAAAATATATTTATTTAAAAAGTTAAATTTATATGTAATTGTTAAATATGCAGCATTGCTGAGTTTGAAAATAAATCAATTTTCAAAGAAACAATGCTGCAAGGTTTTAAAAAACACAGATATTGTTGGCTTTGTAGCTTTAACCCTCTTTGTACTGCCAGTGTGCATATTTGGCCATTGCCCAGCTCTAAATAAATTAACCAATATTACATACGATAAGGAAATGTTCCTCTGAATATTTGCAGGTTACAGGTAAATGCATTTGCCTTTGTTTTTAGGGGGAAAGAAGGATACTTCTCAGGCAAATGACACCCCATAGCTTTCCTTGGGAGAAAGGTTTCCCCTAGATTTGTTTGTTCATTCATTTATGTATCATATTTTTGATATAAAATCTCAGGGTGGTTTACAATTTAACCATACAACTATCACCTAAAAATCATGTAAAAACAAATTAAAATTACCATAATTAAAACTTTAAAACATCATAAAGCAAAAGCCTAATTAAACAGGTATGTTTTCAAAAGTTGTTTAAAAAGCAGCTCTAGATGGGGAGATTCTGTTTCCATTTGGGAGTGTGTTCCAGAGCCCTGGGGCGACCCTAGAGAAGGCCTAGTTTTGGGTCGCCACCAAGTGAGCGGGTGGCAACCACAACTGGACCTCCTTCGATTATCTTAATAGGCGGCAAGGTTCATGAAGAAGAAGTTGCTCTCTTAAATATTGATTGATTGATTGATCATATTTTTATACTGCCTGATATGTGCATCACTAGGCGGTGTACAAAATCAAAAACAATATTTTAAAATCTGCACAGATTAAAATACAAAACAATTAAAACAGTAGTATAAAAACAGAAATAAAAACAGTAACATAATACTATTAAAAATATATTAAAATTTATTCTAATTAAAAGCCTGTGAGAACAAGTGAGTCTTGAGGGTCTTCCTGAAAACAGAGAAGGAGATGCTCTCATTTCAGCAGGGAGAATATTCCAAAATCCCGGGGCAGCCACAGAGAAAGCCCAGTCCTGAGTTGCCACTAAACGAGTCAGTGGCAACCGTAACCGGACCTCTCCAGAAGATCGTAACAGTTGGCACGGTTCATGACAAAGGAGGCACTCTCTTAAATACCCTGGACCCAAACCGTTAAGGGCTTTATAGGTAATAACCACCACTTTGTATTTCACCCAGAAATATATCAGCAGCCAGTACAGTTCCCTTAGGTGTTATGTGATCCCTTCGAGTTGTCCCAGAGACCAATCTGGCTACCTCATTCTGTACCAACTGTAGTTTCCAGACTATGTACAAAGGCAGTCCCATGTAGAGCACATTACAGTAGTCTAGCCTGGAGGTTACCAGCATATGTACCACTGTTTTAAGGTCATTTACCTCCAGAAATGGACATAGCTGTCATATCAGCTGAAGCTGATAAAAAGCACTCCTGGCCACTGCCTCAACCTGAGAAATCAGGGATTGCTTTGTGTCCAGCACTCCCAAGCAACATACCTAATCTTTCAGGGGGAGTGTAACCCCATCCAGAACAGGCAGATCTAAACCATCTCTCAGGTCCCAACTCCCCACAGTCAGTACCTCCGTCTTATTTGGATTCAACTTCAGTTTGTTATCCCTCATCCAGCCCATTACTGTCTCCAAGCAGGCATTTAGAGAAGATATGCTATTTCCTGGTGTGGTTGACATGGAGAAACAGATCTGAGTGTCATCAGCATATTGATAATACCTAGCACCAAACCTCCTGATAATCTCTCCCAGCAGTTTCATGTATATGTTAAAAAGCATTGGAGACAGTATGGAGCCTTGTGGAACTCCACACTTTAGTTCTTGCTTTGCAGAACAGTAATCTCCAAGCAACACCATCTGGAATCTACCAGAGAGGTAGGAATCTACCAGAGAAGTGGGATTGGGTGCCACCACTGTGCCATCCAATCCCTCCTCCCTCAGGCAGTCCAGAAGGATACTATGGTTGATGGTATCAAAAGCCGCAAAGTGATCCAAAAGGATCAGCAGAGTCACACTCCCTCTGTCTATAGCTAGCTGGAGATCACCCATCAGGCCGACCATGGCAGTCCCAACCCCATAGCCCACACGGAAGCCAGTTTGAAAAGGGTCTAGATAATCTGCATCATCCAAAACTGTCTGGAGCTTAGAGACCACCACCTGCTCAATCACCTTGCCCAACCATGGAAGATTGGAAACAGGTCTGTAATTAGCTAACTTTGAGAGATCCAATGCGAGTTTCTTCAAAAGTGGTCTAATAATAGCCTCCTTAAGACAAGGAGGCATCCTGCCCACCCTCAGAGAAGCATTTATAATATTTATCAGACCCTCTCTGGTAAAATAATTACCAAATGAGATAAGCCAAGTTGGACAAAGGTCAAGAGAACAGGTTGTAGAATACACAGTCCGAAGCAGTTTGCCCACTTCCTTAGGAGTCACAAACTGAAAGCGATCCAATCTAATCCCATAAGAGGAGTTGCTGGGCACCTCCACAGTAGACTCTGCAGTAACTGTGGAATCCAGCTTGGCCCAAATCTGAGAGATTTTATCCACTAAAAAGTCATTTAAAATGTCACAGCGAGTGACTGAGGGTTCCAAGTTTAAATTCAAGGGGGAGGGGTACATACTAACCCCCTCACAACCCTAGACAGCCCAGCTGGACATGAATTTGAAGAAGCAATGCAGGCAGAAAAGAACCACTTCTTTGCCACCCACACTGCCAGAGCATAGATCTTCAAATCTTCAAACCTTGGGCCCAAGCTATTCTGGGCTTTATAGGTAATAACCCGCACTTGGTATTTGCCTGGAAGCTAACTGGCAGCCAGTGTAGTTCTTTTAAAACAAGAGTAATGTAATTTCTTTGGGTAGTCCTGGAGATCAGGCTGGTTGCTGCATTCTGTGTCAATTGCAGTTTCTGAACTATGTACAAAGGCAGCCCAACGTAGAGTGTATTACAGTAGTCAAACCTGAATGTTACCAGAATATGCACCACACTTTTAAGATAATTTATCTTGAGAAATGGACACAGCTAGCATATCAGACAGAGCTGAGAAAAAGCACTGCTAGCCACTGTCTCTGCCTGAGAGATTAGGGAGAGGTTTGGGTCCAGAAGTACTCTCCAACTATGTACCTGATTTTTCAGGGGGAATGTAACACCATCCAGAACAGGCAGATATAAACCACTCCCTAAGTTCCAACCTCCTACAATGAGTATGTCCATCTTATTTGGATTCAACTTTAGTTTGTTCTCCCTCGTCCAGCCCCTTACTGATTCCAGGCAAGCATTTAGAGAGGATAGGCCATCTTCAGATGAAGTTGATATGGAGAAATAGATTTGGGTGTCATCAGAATATGGATAAAACCCTGGACAAATCTCCTGATGATCTCTCCCACCAGTTTCATGTAGTAGATAGATAAGTTTATGTGGTCATTGACCAGCAAATGTAGTAGATAAAAAGCACTGGAGATAAAAAGGAGCCCTGTGGGATTCCAAGTAGTAGTTCTCACTTTGAAGAGCAGCAATCTCCAAGCAACACCATCTGGAACCTACCTGAGAGGTAGGAGTGGAACCACTGCAAAGCAGTGCCTCCCACTCCCAACCCCCTTGGCCAGTCCAGAAGGATACCATGGTCGATGGTATCAAATGCCACCAAGAGATTCAAGAGGACCAACAGAGTCAAACTCCCGCTGTCGATTCCTAATTGGCGATCATCCATCAAGTCAACCAAGGCAGTCTCCACCCCCAAAACTGGTTTGAAATGGGTCCAGATAATCTGCCAAGATTGCCTGGAGTTGAGAAGCACCCTCTCAGTTACCTTGCCCAACCATGGGAGATTGGAAACTGGCCTGTAATTGCCTAGTTTTGAGGGATCAATTGAAGGTTTCTTCAAGAATGGTCTAACATGCCCTCTCTGAGAGAGGCATTAGTGATACTAACAGTATCATTAAGAGATGTAAAACCAAGATATGTAAAAAAAAGAAGACATTTCCTTGAGAATTCATAATGCATTGATCCCACCTTGAAAATAAGACAAGGTAATTTAGAACTTAAAAAAATAATAATCCAGGGAAACAATAATCTGAGGAGGATTTCCAAATCATCTCTGTGATAGACCTTCTACCATATCATCTCTAAGAACCTAGCACTTGTTTTCTATGAGTCCCAACACTGAATGTATTTGTGAGGTTTTTAACAGTTCCCCTGGTTTTTCTATCCAGACCTTCTCTGTTCCTGTATATCTTGTTAATGCTGAAAATAATATTTATCTCACAGCCTACTCTATTAAAACATTTATTTATTTATTTGATTGATTGATTGATTTTTATACCGCCCTTCCAAAATGGCTCAGGGCGGTTTACAATTAAAACAAACCATTAAAACAGTGAGCTAAAAGAGCTAAAACAAAAATTAAAAAAAACTATGTAACAACAATTAACAGTTTAAAAACATTTCAAAACAACAATTAAACAATCGCAGTAATTAAAAACCCTGAAACCGGGTTTAAATATTAAAACCGATTTTAAAACCCTGGAAAACCAGGCCAAACAGATATGTTTTAAGGGCTCTCCTGAAGGCTAATAGATAATTCAAATTATGGATTTCCGTAATTAGCAAAAATAGCAGATAAGATAGGCTAATGGACTCTATCACTTCAAATTAAAGGTAGGGAAATCACATGATTGAATACTCCCCCATTTTTAAAAAACTCCATGTATATGGAAAAGAAGATGTAAATGAGAAGGTTTCTAGTCTAGCCTTCTTTCTGACATGATTATTTTCTAAAGTTACTAATCTTTGTGTCTGTATGTGGCGGGGGCGGGGGGGCTAACATACAGTCCCCATCATTACCATCCACAGTTGAAAGTGGCACAGTCTACATAGTTTTATCCGCTCACCTGCAATTTGTGTAAGCCACAGCCTTGGGATCTCCGTTGCTTTTATTTCAAGCTTTGGATCCTTACCTTAAAAAGATGCTCTTAAACTTTCTGATGGATTATTGGGAATCATCCTATTTTATCGCCGCAACAGGGAGGTTGGTTAAACTGAGAGTGACTGGCCCAAGGACATGCAATGAGCTTCATAGCTCAGAATCAGAGCCTATGTCTTCCTAGTCCAAATCTGACACCCTATCTACTGCACGATACTGACTCCCTATGTGGTAAAGAGCCAGTGTGGTATAGTGGTTAGAGTGCTGGACTAGGGGAGACCCGAGTTCAAATCCCCATTCAGCCAGGATACTAGCTGGGTGACTCTGGGCCAGTCACTTCTCTCTCAGCCTAACCTACTTCACAGGGTTGTTGTGAGGAGAAACCTAAGTATGTAGTACACGGCTCTGAGCAACTTGGAGGAAGAGCGGGATAGAAAATGTAACATTATCATCATCATCATCATTATCATCATCATCATCATCATGTGGTAATAAAGTGGAGTGGTGCCCAGTGAGGTTGTGGCGTGGTTGGCGTGGTTGTGGGGCTTGCGTGCTCTGAGGAAGGTGAGAGATATGCCAGAGGTCCAACCATACTGGACAGGTCTCACCAGAGGAGCCAGACGAAGAGTGCCTCTCCCATCAACAATATGGTGAGACGTAACTTTAATACATCTATACCAGATCGGTCATCGCCCGGGTCTACAAGGACCGCTCCAGGTGCTGGAGTCCCTGGACATCTGGTGGCAAATGGGCAACAGGACTCAGGATCTTCAGTTGAGCAACCAGGGCTGGAGACTGCAAGGTTACTGGAAGAAACGTCGCTTAACCGGAAAAAATATACGAAAAATGCCAACAAGGAAATAATGATCTGCTATTACAAGTCTAGTCCAACTAGAAGAGGTTATTTTAAAAGAATGTACCAAATTTGGAAAGAAAAGCATCCAGATACAGAAATAACAGAACAAAGGCTAGCAGACCAGAGAAGATTCATAATAAGAAATAAAGTATTCATAGAAGTTGAGCTGGAAGAATTGCAAAGAGCAACACAGGCTCAAGATATGGAAGAAGAATTACCACCAACTGAAGAAGTTGCTCAGGCGCAGGTGGAGGAGGTGTTGGAAATAAAGGATGCCACTGTTGCTGAACTGTTTCAAAATCAATACCAGGCAACCTCCCCTTTGCCTTCACCTCAAAACCAAATGCCGTTTAACAGAAAAGCAACAAGAACTAAAGCAAAAAATAACTGAGCACATGAACCAAACAACCACCAGGGTTCGACTTCCAGCTCTAAAAACAGTTGCCAAAAAACAACTTGCTCAGGCATTAAAAGTTGTCAATGCTGCACTTGCAGAAATAACAACCAATAATTTGCAAGAAACAAACCAGCTAAAGTACAGTGCAGCAACAACAACAACACAAGAGCTCAGATATAAGATCAGTGGACCTGTCAAAAAAAGAAAGTAGTACATCACCTAAATGGAAGATTAGATTAGAAAATAAAATCGCCAGGCTTAGATCAGATGCTAGTAAATTGAAAGATATGAAAGACAAGAAGCTGAAGAATGAAAACACCAAACAGTACAAGATCCAAAAATACCACCTAGATTCAAAGAAAATTAGAGAAGTCCTGGAAACAATAAAGCAGCAAGTAACAGCAATGTCAAAGACGATTAGCAGATACGAAGCCAGAATTACACAACACAGGCAGAATCTCCAATTCCACTCGAATCAGAGATGTTTTTACCAACACATAGAAGGAGAAACTACAAGAAATGTAGAAACACCAAATAAAGAAGAAACAGTGCAAATCTGGGGGAAATTATGGGACAATCCAATAGACTATAATAAAAAAGCAGGCTGGGTGAAAGAGGTCAAAAAATGTAACCAACAAATGCAAGATCTAATAAGAACACCAGAATTAATAAGTGAAAGAGCAAAGAAAATTAAAAATTTTCAGTCCAGCACTGCCCCCTGGACTTCTCACTGCTTGGGGAACTGGGGAGTGCATTACATCATTTGTGGAGGCCCCAAACTTGTGCTAGGTGTTGCACACATTTGTAAACCTTATATAAGTCACTATCAATGGCTCCCAAGCTAAACAAATAAGATACAGAAGCGACAAAGAATGGAATAACCATATTTTGAATGTGTCATTATATGTAAATGGGAACTAAGATGGTTGGGAACATGAACCCTTTTAGCACATGAAACTCATGAATCTGAGCATGAGCTACAAATGAATGATTTCACCACACTGATTTCAGTGGGATGCATAACAGTTCCTGTTCTTCTGCTCACATCAGATGAATCGAACAAAACACAGGAGAAATTACAAGGGTATGCAAGAAACAGTGCAGTTGATTGAAGCCCCAACATTTTTAATAAAGAAGACACTTTCTTGGGTACAACAGAAACTAGTCCTTCAAAGGAAAGCCATACATGCAGTTTGAGAAAATAATTCCTAAGACCACCCAGAGGGAAGTTCTACCTTGCTTCATGTGACAATGTTGTAAACCCAAAAGGCATTCCGGTCTGCACACCAGATACCAATTTGAGAGAGAGAGACTAACTCCCCTCCCCACACTTGCAGCCTGCAATGCAGCCCAGCCCCGATGTTTGCTTACCCACAACAAAGCCTCCAAGTGTCTGAGGCAAGGCAGGGAGAGAAGATGTGCCACATGCATAACTATATGTCTGTTCTACCCCCTTCAGCACTTCAAAAAAGAAAAAAGATTTGTCTTCAACCCTGGTTGGTTTCATGGCTGTTAGAGCTGTAACTTTCTTACAAGAGTAAATGAGGCATTACTGCATCACAAACCCTCTGTCTGTCTTTCGTTTATGGTCAAGGTCTCAGAAGCAGAATTCATTGAATGAGTGAGGAAACATATGGATCAGCCACTGGGCAGTGTTTTGTGACAAGTGGAACAGAAGACACAGCTAGAAAGCATTCAAGTGTGCCAATACATGGCAGGTACTGACATCCAGTGAAGTGCATTGCTTCCTATGAAATCATTGGGACTTAAAGATGCTTGACTGGGGCTGGATGGTGATCATGTCCTTGATGAACAACTGCCCTGGAAACTGTATACTTTGGGGCTATTCACATGACCACATGGGTGGGCAGGTGGGGCGGGGGGAAGGCAGGCTTTGGTTCAGGGGCATAGCAAGGTTGGAGGGGGCCCAGACACAAGATTTTAAAATGCCCCCCCCCCACTGAAGCTCAGCTCATGAAGTAAAGAAACCTTAAATGAGGCTGAATAGTGATAACAATATAAGATCATCCTAAATTATTTTTTAAAAGGTTTTGTAAATTGTGGACGATGCGAGTCATTTAATGGTACTAGAGCTGTTCTGGTAGCTCCAGGTCTTAACACTCTCATCAGTTTCAGAGGATGAATGCCATTGAAGGAAGCCTGGGCAGGTGCGTAGTTGGGGGAGTCAGTCATGTGACTTACCTCTGGGTGGCCCCCAGACAACTTTCACCCCTTGCCCTATTATAGTTATGCCCCTGCTTTGGCTGGAGATGAAGTTCCAGTGCATCAACCTTTTGCACCAACAATCCTAATGGCCACCAGGGGCATTGGGTGTAGAGGTAACTAGTGAGAGTCTCCTTACCTGTCCTTACTTGCCTCTACTCTATGAAAGCTGCAACAACTAAACTCTGCAGCTGGAGTGGTAGCTTCCTTGACACTTTGCTAAATAATCACAAACCCCAACAGGTTCAACTTGCCTTCCCTCACACAATCGCTGTAGCCTCTGCTGCATGCAAGCTGTGCACCCACATGACCAAAGCTGCTGGGAGCAGTATGGAGCAACAGAGGCTGGGACTCGTTATCCTGGCCTCTGAGACTCCCACAATGCTGATTCCTTCCCCCAGGCATGAGTTGCAAGCAGTTCACACTGACACAAGATCCCAGCAGCTGGGTTAAGGGCGTGTTTGCGAAGAGCCAGGCTTTGGCTCTGGATTTGGCCCCATGGGGCCATTGGGATCCATGTGGATTCCAGCAGTTCTCCCGTGCAGCCCAGCCCAGGCTTGGCAGCTTGTGAGAACAGCCTCTTTGTGCTTTATGTTATTTATTGTTTGTATATCCCTATCTCTTATTTTATTGTTTGTTTCAGTTGCTTTTTGAAACAATATGGGGGGAGCGATCTCTGTCCTTTTGCAATGGTCACTGATTGCAGCAATAAAATTTGAGAGAAGTGTTCCTTCTAGGAAAAAGAAACAGAACAAACAATCTTAACAGTGGTGTTGCCAGAGATACCATCGTAGTGCATATAAACACAATTTAAATGCAGCCATCTCTTTCCCAAGCAAACTGCATAGAAATGCTTCTGTCTCTCCTTTCTCGCCCCATTCCCACCACTTGTTTTCGGCTGCCAACCAACTGCAAGGAGCTGCCTTTGTTGTACTCCTCCTCCTCTGCCCATTGATTATCAACATCATAAAAAACTACAGCTTGGCACTGGTTGCTAGACGGATATGCTAATTGCAGAACATCCAGTTGCAGCCTTGGCATCCAAATGGCCTCTGTCTACAACTTCACCTTTCATTGAGCAGTTTTCCAAAGAGGCTGGCAACCGACAGAACCTGTCTGCATGCAATGAATTGGATGTCTGGTCTTGTTTTGCTTTGTTGAAGAAAAGGTCCATGTGGCTCTGAAAATAATCTATTTCTCTTTCCCAGTCTATAAAATGGTTGCTTTTGACGTGAATAAAAGCACCACAAATGCGTGGATTAAAGATGCTGATCATCAGTATCAATTATTCATGGTGTGCTCAATGTGAACTGGCTGATGCCCTAAGAATTTCTACACCATGGTGCTGAATGCTTGCATATGAACATACAAGGTTGCCTTATCGTGAGTCAGACTGTTGGTCCATTCTGCCCAGTACTGCCTGCTGTGAGTGACAGCAGCAATCCAAGATCTCAGGCATGGGTCTTTCCCAGATCTGACTGCATGTGGGACTTTCTCATGCCCTCCCTATGTTTCATATATGACAAGAGAGACCCCAGAGTACTTAGAATACCCTATTCTCACAGCAAAACCTGAGCACCTTCCCCTCTCCATGTACATTACTGAAAACTTTTATCTGGTTGTTCTACATTTAACTGGCCATGACAGTTTACTTTTAAGATATAACATCAGGATGTTGAACAGAATGTTTAAATTTACAACTGATCTGGTTATACTTAACTGCAACTTAAATACATTCTGAAACATTTACTTTCTGGATAGGTGGAAGTGGGGTGGAAGTGGAAAGCAAAATGCACTAGCATTTTGTGTCCATGAATGTGCAGCACCTACAAGCATGTTGATGAATTCAGCACTATCCCATGCAGAGACTCAAAATAAGGATAAAGTAGGGGTAGTGTTTCACAAGGGACAGATACCAGAAAATGCAGGTATTCTGCATGCAAAGTATGTGCTGAACCTCTGAATCATGGTCCCTTTCAATATTTATTTATTTATTTATTTATTTATACAATTTTTATACCGCCTTTCGTTAAAAGAAAACCCCAAGGCGGTTTACAAAAATTAAAAACATACAGCAAAAAGCAGTAAAAACATCAAGCTAAAAACAAGCATAAAAACAAGACAACAGATAAAAACACACAAGAACAACAGTAAAAGACGATTATGTAAAAGCCTGGGTAAAAAGCCAAGTCTTTAAAAGCTTTCTAAAAACTGTGATGGAGTCCGAGGAACGAATGGCCACCGGGAGAGCATTCCAGAGTCTAGGGGCAGAGTCTAGGCAGTGATGCATAAAGTGCATCACTGCCTAGAGATGCACAAATCAGGTGGCATATAAATATGATTGATTGATTGACTGATAAATAAACAAAAAACAAACAAGGGCACAATTTGGAAAAAGTACAGGGATGTTGTTCCATTTCAGATCACATGTAAGTATTTCTTAGCAGGATCTAACTCTGTGAATACTTGGAGGCATAAAAAGTAACTACAGCAAATGGTTATACTCTGCTTTTTTCAGTTTATTATTGAGTATAACCAGGCCTCTGAATCTTATCCCCCACCCTCAAGGGCCCATTTTCCTCTGCAACCCTCAGGGACATATTTTGGGGAGGCACTGTGGGCTTCAGAGGGAAGGGGAGGTGGTAAAGAATTGCCCCGCCCCCTCATATGATGGTGCAACATCTGTCTGGTTGTCAGGCACTGCTGCATCAGCTAGTCCAGATATCAGTCTTTTAAGAGAGAGAGAGAGAGAGAATAGAAAAGAAAAGAAAAGAAATGGAAAGATGAAAGGAAAAAAATGGAAAGATGAATGGAAAAGAAATGGAAAAATGAAAGTGAATTTAAATAACAAGAAAAGAAATAAAATTCAAAATGCAAATAGATTTTTTTCCTCCCCTTTACACACACCTGGTGTGTTTGTTCTACATGCTACCCTGTTCCCAAAGGAACTATCTTCCTACCATCTGCACTATGCAGTCAAAAAAAAAGATTACATACAGTATGTGTGATTTAAAGGGATTTGAAGGCCCTTATGTAGGGATTCCTGGCAGCTCTCTCATGAATGGACAGAGTCCTTCCATACCTGGTCCCCATGCAGGTGTTGCAGACACACTGCCCCATAATTTCTGTGTGCCAGCACTGTTGCTATGGACACTGGGGGATTGGGGACACTGTGCTGATTGCGATTTATTTTAGTGCCTTTCCCCCATTTGTTCTTCCCAGCTTCTGTGCTAGCAATCATATAAGATTATGACAAAGTTATGATGATGCAACAATGACCTAACCGGGCTGCCAGAGTAACAGTACCATTGGATTGCCCTGTCCACTTGCCAAGAAAAGCTCCTTTTGAGGTAGGATCTTGTACTGTCAAATCAACATAACTTGAGGAGAAAAAATGATTTATAATAAAATGCACAACATATTTACATGGACAATTTATGCCTTCCTTTGGCTCAAAAGGCCATGAAGAATTAAAATAATAATAACAACAACAAGAAGAAGTCAAGAACCGAGCAGAAAAATGGAAAAACAAGCCACTGCATGGTCAATAGTTGCACAATATAAGTGGAAAATCAGACATCACCAAGACCTGGCAATGGCTTAAGAATGGCAACTTGAAGAAAGAAACAGAGGATTTAATACTGGCTGCACAAGAACAGGCACTAAGAACAAATGCAATAAGAGCAAAAGTAGAAAAATCAATCACAAACAGCAAGTGCCGCCTTTGTAAAGAAGCAGATGAAACAGTGGACCACCTAATCAGCTGTTGCAAAAAGATCACACAGACTGACTACAAACAAAGGCATGACAAAGTAGCAGGGATGATACACTGGAACATCAAAAAATAAAATAAAAATACAGGCTACCTGTAGCCAAAGATTGGTGGGACCATAAAATTGAAAAAGTTGAAGAAAATGAAGATGTAAAAATATTATGGGACTTCCGACTACAAACAGACAAACATCTGCCACACAATACACCAGATATCACTGTAGTTGAGAAGAAAGAAAAGCAAGTCAAAATAATTGACATAGCAATACCAGGGGATAGCAGAATAGAAGAAAAAGAAATAGAAAAAATCGCCAAATACAAAGATCTACAAATGGAAATGGAAAGGCTGTGGCAGAAAAAGACCAAAATAATCCCAGTGGTAATTGGCGCCCTGGGTGCAGTTCCAAAAGACCTTGAAGAGCACCTCAACACCATAGGGGCCACAGAAATCAACATCAGCCAATTACAAAAAGCAGCTTTACTGGGAACAGCCTATATTCTGCGACGATATCTATAACAACAGCAACAACATTGACAATAAGATTCACCCATCCCAGATCCTTGGGAAGGACTCGATGTCTGGATAAAACAAACCAGTCAATAACACCTGTCTGACTGTTTAAACAAGAAATAATAATAATAATAATGAAGGACGTATGAAAAGAACAAAAGTTATGCCTGAATTTGGATTATAGTCTAAGGTTTCTTTTGATCTGATGCCACTGAAGCTAGTTATAAGGTGCCTCAAGCACATTAAGCTGCACTTATGATGATAGAAATATTTTAAACCACTGAAAGCATACATGGCTTTAGACTAAAAAAAAAAAAAAAGCACACTTCTTCGAATAGTTTGCTTCTAATCTAAAGAAGCTGATAAAAGCATTGTGAGTTTATGAATAGCCACTTGGGGAAAAATATTTCTAGTGGGGAAATAGCACGGGTGGGGGGGGGAGTGTTAACCCTCACATGTCATTGTCCAGATTGGAGCCCCCATGATGACTGTTTGTTTAATAAGCAAGCATTCCTGTTAGTGTAGTTTGGCCCTTGGACTAGTGTTCTGCAGGGTGGTGCATATGTGAGCCATCATAGCGTAGTGCTTAGAGTGTTGGACGAGGACCGGGAGGACCTGTGTTTGAATCCCCATTCAGCCATGAAACTCACTGGGTGACTCTGGACTAGTCTTGTATCTCTTAGCCTAATCTACCTCACAGGGTTGTTGTGAGGATAAAAATAAGCATGTATTGGGCTCCTCGGAGGAAGAGCGGGATATAAATGTTAAAGAAATATGTGTGGGAGTAGCAAAAAGCAGGTGGGTCAGGGAGAATGAGAGCTGAGAACTTCAGATTGGAATTAGCAGGAAAATTGGGTATAATATCAGGGGGTGCTGCAGAAATTATTCTTGGGGGGCTGCTCTTTGCCTGCTGTAGGAGTGCCCATTTTTACTCTGCTTGTATATTTGTAAATAAAGCAAATATTACAAAGACACCAAAGGTCTCCAGTGCACTCTCACTTGTAGGAAATGAAACTCTGTAGCCCTGCTCCTGGAACTTCTCAACAGGAAGAAGTGGGGAGTGTGTAACAAAATGAAATGCCATTAATCAATACACATGCTTGAAAGAGCATATGAAATATTTGGTAAGCTGCAACTTACTTTGAAAAGGAGGTCATTTACATAATCAAAAACTGTGTTCTACCTGGGTTTGGGAGCTGTGTGTGCACCCAGTTTTCGGTTGTGTGGAAGCAAGGTAAGAGGAAAACCTGGGTAAAAGTGATTGTGTGGAAGCAAGGTAGGAGGAAAAGCTACCCACAGTTTCCTTCTACCTTGCTTCCACACACTGAGGCTATTCACACGATGGGAGAAAATTGGGCTAGCAGAGGCTAGCCTGATTTTCTTCCATTGTGAGAACCACTTTTCTCCCATTGTGAGAACCGGGCTGCGAGCCAGTGGTTTTTCAGTGGGTAACCCATTTAAACAACCCTCCCCTAAAACCAAGTTTGCTCCACAAACCTGGTTTTTTAAATTGTGAGTTGCTGCCCCGTGGCAACTCACGAGTAGACCCCCGACCAGGAGGCTTAAAAGCAGCTTCCCGGCTTGGGGGTCTCTCCAGCATGCCCTGTGTACTTGCATAGGGCATGTTGGAGCTTCTGGGGGCCACATGGCCCCTGGTCCTCTCAGTTCCAGCCGGCTCCATAACGGAGCCAGCAGTCATGTGGGAGGCTGCTTTGGCCGCCCAGAGCAGACTTCCTGCTCGTATGTGGGGAGAGGGGGCTTAGCCCCCTCTCCCTGCTAACCCTCCCCAGGTGGCTCCCACTGATCATGGGAACCACCTCACTCACTTTTACCTAAGTTTTCCTCTAATTGCTTCCACACAAGCAAAAATTGGGAGTACACATAGCTCCCAAACCTGGGTAGAACACACAGTTTTTGATTGTGTGAATGACCTATTCACACTCATTAGGGGGGAGTTCTCCCTCACAAGCCAAATTGTAGAGCACAGTGCAATTCTTGAAAAGAAGAAAGGAGGGAAATGTGCCTCGGGTTGGCTAAAGATATGGTAAGAGAATACCTAGCTACCTTAAATGAATTTAAATCTCCAGGCCCAGATGGAATGCATCCACAAGTACTGTAGAAATGTGGAGATGTGATCTCAAAACCACTGTCTCTAATCTTTGAGAACTCTTGGAGAATGGGTGAAATGTTGAAAGACTGGAGATAAGAACAGCCTTGCTGGATCAGGCCCAAGGCCTATCTAGCCCAGCATCCTGGTGCACAGTGGCCCACCAGATGCCACTGGAAGCCTACAGCAGGAGTTGAGCAAACATTATCCCTATATTCAAAGTGAGGTGGGGTGGAGAAGGAACCAGGAAACTACAGTCCTGTCAGCTTGCTGCGGATACAACGTGGCACAATCCTAAAACAGATTATTAAGCAGTCTCTCTGTGAGGACTTAGAAAACTATCTGGTGATTAGTATGAGGCAGAACTTGCATGGCTTTGTCAAGAACAAGTCATAGCAGACTAATTCCATCTCCTTTTTCAAAAGAGTTATTGGTTTAATAGATCATGCAAATTCTGTGGGCACCACACATTTTGATTTCAGCAAAGCATTTGACAAAGTCCTCCGTGACATCCTTGTTTAGGAGCTGGTGAAATGTGTGCTAGATGATGCAGCTGTTAGGGGGATTCACAGATGGTTGAACAACCATGCCCAATGAGTACTCATTAATGGTCGGGAGGGAGGCATCAAGTAGCTCTGTCCTGTGGCCCTGTGCTGTGCTGTTCAACATTTTAATAAATGACTTGGAGAAGGGAGTAGAAAGGATACTTATCAAATCTGCAGATGATACAAAACTGGGAGGAGATAGCCAATACCTTCGAAGACAGAATCAAGATTTAATCCAACCTGGAGTGGCTAAAAAACTGGGCCAAAACTCACAAAAAGAAATTCTTCTCCCTCCCACCATAATGTTTATTTAAATACACATGTATTTTATAAAAAAAATATGAAGTTCAACAGAAACAGATGAAAAGTCCTGCATCTGGGTAAGAAAAATCAAATGCTCAGATGCAGAATGGGGAAGACCTGGCTTGGCAGCAATACAAGTGAAAGGGATCTAGGAGTCTTAGTGGACAACAAGATGAACATGAGCCAACAGTGTGACACAACTGCTAAAAAAAGGTTACTCTATTCTGCACTGGATAGGACACCCTTGGAATACTGTATCAAGTTCTGGGTCCTGCTTAGAAGGACATTGATAAACTGGAGTGGGTTCAGAGAGCAACCCAGATGGTGAGGGATCTGGAAACCAAGTCCTATGAGGAATGATAGAAGGAACTGGGCATTTTTAGCCTAGAGAAAAGAAGAGTAAGGTGAAAGAGGATAGCCATCTTCTAACATCTGAAGGTCTGTCACAAAAGAAGAGGATTTGTTCTCTGTTACTCCTGAGGGCTGGGCTAGGACCAATGAGTTGAAATGGCAAGATTGCAATTTTAGGCTAGACATTGGGAAGACTCTCCTAACTGTTGAAGCTGTTCATCAGTGGAACAGTCTGCCTCATGCAGCTCTAGGTTCTCTGCTGGTGGTTTTCAAACAAAGGCTGAAAAGGCATCTGTCAGGGATGCTGTAGCAGTATGCTGCACTGCACAGAGGTTACATTAAAAGACTTCAAATGTCCCTTCCAACTCTAACATTCCATGATTCTAAGAGTAGTTTTTGCTGTACATTGTGCCCAGTGAAAATATATATATATATATATATATATATATATATATATATATATATATATAAACAGAGAGGCGAGTCTCATGATTGGTGAGACTCGCCGAGAGCAGGTTAGCGGGCTTAGCCTGCTCTCCCTGCAGACGATCAGGCAGGAAGCCCTCAGCGGCTGGATCGGCTGCCCACACGACTGCCGTCTCCATCACGGAGCTGGCGGGGGCTGCGGGGTTCGGGGGCTGCGTGGCAAGTGCAGTGCATGGAGGAATCCTGGAGAGACTCCCAGGGCGGGGAGGCTTGTTTCAGCCTTCCGGCAGGGGTCGACTTGTGTGTTGCTACGGCACGAAGCAGCGCTGTGGCAATACACGATCAAATAGATGGGGTTAGCAGAGCACTTGCTCCGCTAATCTCATCTAAGGCGAGGACTCCGTAAGCGGGCTACCTGCTTTGAGGACACCAGGCTTGCCTGTGAGCCCGGTAGTTCTCATGCTCACCAGAAAGTGGGCTAGGCTCCTTTAGCCCGCTTTTTGGTGATCGTGAGAATTGCCTCATTATGTTATAAGAGGTTTCCTTATGAAAGGTTAAACAGATAAATAGAATAATTTAATACAGGCCTTTGCAACTTGTGATCCTTTAAACAGTCCACCAGACATACATTTTGACTGGTTATGTGCTTGACACCATTCCCCATCTAGGTGGGCAGCAGAAACTTTAGATCAGGCTTCTGAATTCAGTGGTGAGCCACCAAACATGGCTGGTGAGTTGAATTTGGCTTGGTGAGTCAGAAATTGTGCAGGCTTTATTCCTATGCACACAATTAAAGGCTGACAAAGTTCTAAAAATAAAAATACATGCTGGGGGTGGGTGGGGGAAGCTGGCAAACAGCTAGGAAAAAATATAGCTCCGATTGATATGACGATATTATTGCTATGTCATTTACCAAAATCTTAAAATACAAGGTATGAACCAACCAACTAATGGTAATTACCTTTCAGTCCTGTTGATTTCAGTGAGATAGATTGAAGTATCTCCTTTATTTAGGGGTGTGCATAGAACCAGCAGCTTGAATTCAAACCAAATTCGAACTGAACCACCAGTCCACGAACCAGTTCGAACCAGACTGTGAACCGGTCTGTGAACCACTGTTGTGGCAGCAGCAGCTCTGTGGTGGTGGCAACAGCCCCTCTTGGCCCCGCCAGCCTCCCCCACAACACTGCAGGCTAACCAGTGGCCAGTTCTGGGCTCCACATGCACAGAGGCTGGAACTGGGCCACTCGCTGGCCCATGGTGCAAGAGCACTGGATGGGCTGAGAGGGGCCACTGCCAGAAAGCCATCACCGCTGGCAGTGGTAAGGTACCCTCTCACCCACCCTCCTGCCTGTCCCTCAAACCCCTTTTTCGGTAGGGAATAACCTTTGCTTGTAAAGGGGAATCCTTACTGGATTCCCCTTTACAAGCATGGCCGAACCAGGCTAAACAGGTATGATCTGAATCAGGCCTGGTTCAGTTCAAACTCAGACTGGCTCCCCTTTGGGGGGGGGGGGGCAGTCCGGTTCGAGCTTGAACTGGTTGAACCGGGTTCAATTTGAACCAGTTCTGCACACCCCTATCTTAACTCTGCCTGGCATCAATAGAAGTTAAGGATGCTTTATTGTGGTTTATCACAGTAAAGCATCCAATTTTTTGGAATAATGTATTTACTTAATTTTAATCTACATTTCTTTTGTACTGTAACTGTTTATTATTTTAATTTGAATTATTCCTATGAACATACATTCTACTTTACAAAGTATTATAAGCAAACAAGACAGGTCCGTGTCGTAATAAGCTTACAATCTGAAATTCAAACTCTTAGGTATGAAATTAGATTTTCAGCATAATCCTCACATCCTTTGGTCCTCTCAGTCTTATGATCTTTTAACCTCGAAATCTTCCATTTTCTAATAGCTGACAATAATTTAACACAAAGCTCACAAGCCTTCTGGACTCCTTCGTCCACAGTTTTTCAGGGGGATTTCATAGGTTAACATTATGGGTTTATTGGAGCCCACAAACATGCAGGGAAAAGGGGTTACTGCTGTGAGATAATGGAGATGTAATAGAGAAGATAGAACCGATAAACTATATGACATGTGCCTGCCCAGTTGTAATCAATATCTAAGAGGAGGAAAGAACTAGAATTATTATGGTATTACATGTAAATCTGAAAGTAAATTCCTGGGACTAGAGTACATTCCAGAGATCAGGATCCAGAAATGATATAGATTTGAAAGGTGGACCTGTAGTGTTCTACTACAAAAGCCACTATGCTTCTCATGTAGAGCAAAAGAGCTGATCGCTCTGGTGCACATTTCCCAAAGAATAATCTGAAAAATAAGGAAGCAGAAAAAAGAATAATGTTATCTGGAATTATTTCCTAAATTGGTAAAAGTAGCAACTTATGATGGACTTTATCAGTTATCAAACATGGGACGCTATTTACTATATCCAAAATTTAGCCAATGTTGACATTCACAAGTTAATGCTGACAATCTCAAATGAATGGCATTAATGTCCAAAATAAAGGGAAGAGGGAATTTATTTTTAGTTGATCATCTTTCTTTTCACTGAATAAATTAAATATAAACACATTTTCATATTATCTACCCCTCTCCACAAGGATTTTTTTAGACATTAAAAGAAGCATAAGGGAGCTTACAATTTAATAAACAAAAACTGCCATTCATTGATGGAAGGCTATATTTTATTGTATTTTTAATTATAGTTATATACCACTAAGAAAATATGCTAAAAAACCCTCCAAAAGCAATCCACCAGGATTGCCCTTAACTCTCTGTTTCGGTGATTGACTTGTCCTTCACCAATTAATCTATTAAAGATTCAGTTTATTAATCTCCTAAACCTTACAGCTCAAGTAATAGTAATACTATATTTATTATTATTATTATTTTATTTATATATTATTTATAAGATTCAGTTGATTAATCTTCTAAACCTTATAGCTCAAGTAACAGTAATATATTATATTATATATGCTATTATTTTATTTATATATTATGTATAACTACATTAATATTATACAAATGTTATATTTATTATAGATTTTGGAAAGCAACAAGAAATATAGAAACTGTATTTCTAATTAACAGGATTTGCATGTGCATGAGAAATGTTATGAATGAAATAAATAAGTGGTGCAGGTTCCTAAGCGGCTGCTGCAACAAGGCCTGCCGAAGCAGTGGGAGACAAACAAGCAATTGTACCTGAACATTTGTTTTGGGCAATGTTGTTTTGCAGCCTGTGCAGCTGAATAGTTAAAGACATGGGCTGAATTTTAATCCATCAATGAAAGGCAATGCCAACCTGGCAGCGATTCACATATTCAAATTGGTTTCCCTGGCTGTTTCAAATGGAGGCATCAATGTGAGATTTAGGCAGACTCGCTAGTTTACAGATGCAACCTCCCTACCAAGTGAAGCCTCTTACTGGAAAACAATCCGTATTCTGCAGAAAGCCTCTTTCAAGTAGATTCAGAAAGGGAGAGTCACTGCTTGCATTTAAATGGGGACATTAAACACCAGGCTTGGCACATTTTGATGCCTCTGTAAGAAGAATTCAGATCTCAGACACAGCTATAGGATGAACGGCCTTTTGCAACTGAAAGTGGCTGTTTCATCAGCTTGGGAGAGGATGCTGTTTGACATAAAAATCAGCGTAAAATACATTTCAAATTGAGCCTAAATCTCCTGGAAGCAAAGTTGCAGCATTTACTAGATTAGCCTACTACTATGAGATCTAAGCGATGCTTTGCTGTTTCAAAATGCAGATCTTTCTTCAACACATCTTACAACATAACATTTAAACATCTTGTCATGTTTAAAATACCTTTTTATTTTTTTTTCCTCCCTCCTAGGCACGTCTTATATCCAACATAGCAACACCAATGCATCAAGGGCATATTTTTATTATTACATTTCATAACAATATTTTCCCAAGACTATGCCCATATCACAAGTGAATTAACATGTATATTAAGGAAAAGATATTATTTATCTGTCAATTAATACTGCTTTTTCCCTACATAGCTAAGCAGCAGCCTCTTCAGGATGCAAACCTGCATGAACTGAAATCCATAGTGACAACAGCAGCATGGAGATAAACTCCTGCAAAGCTGCCAAAGAAAACAACATAAATGTCAACTTTTATTCATCTGTGTTCTTTTATCAGAAGAGAAGACATAGCAGCTATACAGTATACAGGTGAGCAGTGCCCTCTCACTGTCTCCGGATGTAGTGACATTCAAGCAGTTGCTGATTAGTATGTGCAGAAGGGAAGAAAGAGTGCAGAGCAGAAGAGACAGAGAGGGGGAGAGAGGGGACAGGCAAGCTGGCATCAAGCCATGTCCTCCATCTTAGTCCCAGCTGGTACCAAGCTCCCAAAGAACAAAGCTACTTCAGACTGCGCCATCAGATATTCATGGCCGAGAAGAAATATACAAACCAGCCCGTTTGAATTCCTGACAACCATAGAAGAATGGTACAGAGGCATGGTGAATTTTTTTTTTCCAGCCAGCCTCCACTGACCTATAAACCTTTGTGACTGGAACAAATGCAAATCGAGCTGACTTGCTTCACAAGCTACTGAAGGGCATTCAGACTGAGTTGTGTCTAACAGGCTAACAATAACCCACTGTCCCACCCATGCAAAACACACAGTCTGGGGAAAAACAGCTTTAGAAAAGCACTTGACTGAGACACAAAACCAGAGAATGTTACAGGGGAACAGCCATCTTTCTCTGTCCACATTTCTTTGCATCAAATGCCCCAAGGGTACATGAGTATGCATGGAAAAAAAGTGTTCAAGTATGTGCACTTAGATAGTATCTGAATTTACGGAAAGAAAATCCAAGCTCTGTATGCTTTACATGAAAGCAAATACGGCATAACTCAAGAGAATGGAAAAAATATACTTTGCCTTGTTTTGAACTATATTGCACTTACATATAATATCTCTGTCTGTGGCTATTGTTTTCCCACTCTTAGTCACCCAAAGGTCTCTTGAGCAACTCAAGAGCAACTCTTGAGTAAACCACTCTGAGCCATTTTGGAAGGGCGGTATACAAATCTAATGAATAATAAATAATAAACACCAACCATGCCTTCTTGCTGCTCCTTATGCTTCCCAGAACACCTCCGTGGGTACTCTTTTGGGCTGCTTTAGATGATATATCCAAGCTGACCCAGCCCACTTCCAGTTAGGAATGTATACACTTACATCCTGCTCCCCCTCTCAGTATGCAGTTCCCCTTCTCACACACAATTTAATATTTAAGTAGTGTATAAGGACATACAGAATATTTGGCTGAGTCATTGGCAGCTACTTGTAGATGACCCAGGACTCATAGAAAGGGCTGGGTTGTCAGGAACATGCCAAGGGTCAAGCCAAGCAGACAACCAGGAGCCAGGGATCAAGCAGCAAGCTGGAGGTTAGGAAGAAGCCAAGGGTCAAGCCAAGCAGATGAATCAGGAGCCAGGGATCAAACAGCAAACCAGAAGTCAGCAACACAGTTGTGGATCTACCACTGGGCGATCATGTTCAGCGAACATGGGCTGCCCAATGGGGCCAAGGACAGGGGAACTGTCTTATGGGGCCAGGACTGGGGGAACTGTGCACTGCCTGCCTCTGCAGCCATCTGCCCCCTCTCTCCATCCCTCCCTCCATCCTTGTTGGGCCAAGGCCAGGGGAGTCACACACACCCTGCCTCCACTGCTGCTTGCACAACTCTCTCCTGCCATACTTCTCTGCTGGTGCCAATGAGGGCTAATGATGTCACTGCTGGTAACACATGCCAGGTAATGGATGTCATTAACCTGTGCGCTGGCTTTTTGCTGGCATTGATTGGGGCAAATGGAGGGTGGGAGGGCAGGTGGGTGAGGGCCAGGAGAGAGGGCAGGCAGGGACAGAAGCTAACAGTGGCAATGAGGGGAGTCACCCAAAACTCTAGCCACAGGCCACTGCCCACATTGCTACATCACTGCAGCAACAAGCCAAGAGTCAAGAAAGCCAAGCAGTTAGCCAAGAGAAACAGATACAACATGCCACAATCAAGAACACATTTAAACTGAGAAAACATCTGCCGCAGACAGGGAGCTTTTTATACCCTTCCTGTTGTAGAGAGTGGCAATGAGGTGGGGCCTGTCCAGGCTCAATGCAGTGAGAGAGCAATGGCACGCAGAGTCTCGGTCCAGGCTTAGGTAGATCCTGACAGAGCAATTGGTAGAAACAATACACTGGGAAGGGGAGTGGGATGAGTCCCTTTTATTGATGGTTTATGATTGTCCATTTTTAACTTGTTGTTCACTGCTCTAGGGTCTTAGAATGAATAGCAGTATAAAAACAGAAACAAACAAACAAAATGTGGGTGGGAGCAGCTCACAACAGATTGTCCAAATCAGCCCATTATCTTCTGAAATTCAGCACAACTAGATGTGGTGTTGGCCATAACCTGAATGACTTTTTTATTATTTATTTATTTATTTATTTATTTAATATATGTTCTGCTTTTCTACAACATACATCCTCAAAGAACTTTAAAGAAAAAAGGTTAGCCAAATCCACTGGTTGACATCCAGTCTACTGTTGCAGATTAGGGATGTGCGTTTCTTTTTGGATACAAAACGTTTTGTGCACAAAACAAAACACCCAATGCCCCAAACGGAAAATTTTGTAGCCAAAACAAAACGTCCTTGTTTCGGATACAAAATGTTTTGTTGTTTCGACTGTTTTGGAACTCCATTTTGCAATCACAAAAAGTCTTTCTCCTTCTGTCTCCATTTTGAATTTGAATTTCCAGCCCTTCCAGCCCGCAGATTGGCCAGCGATAGCATGGGCTGATCTGCCGGCAATTGCCTCCTTATTCCTTTTAAGCAAATTTAAGGGTAAATTTTACCCTCATTGGCTAGTGGGGCAGTGTGCATTTCATTGTTGTTGTTTCACACTGTTGTTTGTAGATCAATTGCATTTTGGGCGGGGGGGGGATGTGGATGTCCATGACCTTTGGAAATCTGCCTGGTTCTTTGCAAAGCTCTGCTGTTGTTGATGTGTGATGTTGATGTTATTTGGGGTGGATTCTGGCAGAAAGGGGGCTTTGGGGGCAGAAGAGTGGTTCAGGTGGTAGTGCCCCAATGGGTGCTTGCTGCCACCCAGATTCCAAAGGAATTGGAAAAAGGGCTGATTTTTTAAAAAATTTCTGAAATTGTCATTTCTTTGGGGCAGATTTGGGGCAGAAAGGGGGCCTGAGGGGCAAAACAGTGGGTTGGGTGGCAGTGCCCCAAGGGGTGCCAGCCACAACCCAGATTCCAAAGGAATAGGGCAAAGGGCTGAAATCTTAGGAATTGTTGAAGTTTACGCTTCTTTAAGATTCCCCCCCCCCCAGGGAATAAAGGAGGTTTCAGCAGACCCATAACTCCACCTGTGGGGCACTGGGGTGGTCAGAAGCGAGTGGTGGTATAGTGCACACAGGGTGCCAACCACTTCCATGGGTTGCTAACCCATGGGGTGCTGGGTTCTGTTGTTTCTGAGGTGTTCTGAGTGTAGATTCTCTGGTAGTATATGAGATTTTCAATGACAAACCATGAATCCACTCTCATATGCTACCAGAGAATCTGAATATCTATAATCAAAACATCTCAGAAACAACAGAACACAGTACTCCATGGGTTAGCAACCCATGGGGGTGGTTGGCACCCTATGTGCTCTACACCACCACTCACTCTGGGCCACCCTGGTGCCCCCCAAGTGCAGTTATGGGACAGGAATTATGGAGGTCCATAATTCCCTATGGGGAAGAACATTACAGATGTGCAAACTCCTTTACAGCTTTAAAAACCAGCCCTCTGCCCAATTCCTTTGAAATAATTCTGGCAGCTTCCTTGCCCCCACTGGGCACTACCACCCACCCTACTCTGCTCTGGGTCACCCCTTCCCCCCCCCCAACATGAAGCTATACTTTTTCTGAAACCTCCATTATTCCCCATAGGAAAAATCTTAAATTTCAAAAATTCACCAAAAACCAGCCCTTTGCCCAGTTCCTCTGAAATTTGGGTGGTAGTTTCCACCCATTGGGCACTACTACCCCCACCCACTAGTTTTCCCCCAGGGCCATTTTTTAAAATCCAAAACGTTTCGGATTTGGATTTTGCAATTTCGAACAAAGAACAAAATTGGGGTGTTTCGGATTGGCTGATTTCGAACAAAGAACAAAATGGGGGTGTTTCAGATTCGGGCCAAAAACAAAACAAAAAGCAATCCACATCCCTCCCCCTGTCTGAAATGCAACTGATCTACACACATCAGTGTGAAACAACAACAATGAAATGCACACTGCCCCACTGGCCAGTGAGGGTAAATGCACACTGCCCCACTAGCCAATGAGGGTAAAATTTACCCTTAAATTTGCTTAAAAGGAATAAGGAGGCAATTGCCGGCAGATCAGCCCATGCTTTCGCTGGCCAATCTGCGGGCTGGAAGGGCTGGAAATTCAAACTCAAAATGGAGACTGAAGGAGAAAGACTTTTTGCGATTGCAAAATGGAGTTCCAATACAGCCGAAACAACAAAACATTTTGTATCCGAAACAGGGACATTTTGTTTTGGCTACAAAATTTTCTGTTTTGGGCATTGGGTGTTTTGTTTTGGCTACAAAACAGGCAAAATGGCCTGTTTTGTGCACAAAACCTTTTTATCCAAAATGAAATGCACATCCCTATGAGGAAGTGACTGCTTCCCCCCACCCTTTAGCAGGCCCAGAGAGCTGTGTATTCATTGTGTGCTTGGTGTTCTTTACCACGTAAAACACGCTTCCCCATTCCGAGAGCAATGGGAGTGTTGAGGGGCTCCCCTGCCCTCGCTTCTGTGGGACTTGTTATGTCACAGTGGGTGGGGGCAGGAGTGCTAGTAAGCTTTTTGCCCTGTCCCACATGACCCATGGCCACCCTCTCAAGTGACACTGCAGACAATACTTCATAAAGCAACTCTGACTGTCAGAGCCAAGGGGTGCCTTCCTTTCCCTATCTCTGTCCTGGGTGTGTCTTGCTGATTGCCCTGCCTGCCTGTCTACTGCTGTAGCACCCGTCCTTTTGGCAGTCTCTACTCCCCCCAGGGGGTTAATGTGTAAGGTCAATGGGTTTGCAACCTGACTGAGTGGACCATGGTAGGGAAGGGTTAAGGCATGTGGTGTCTGCTTCAGAGGCTGCCCAACCTCCACTGTGGAGATTAGTGTTGCCAAAGAGCTCTGGGCATGTGCAGAGATAGCCGAGAGCATTCAGCACTGCCGAGCCAGCCCCTGCTTGCCACATAGCTAATGGGATATGATGAAGGGCAGCATGAGAGCTGCTGGAATTCCATCTCGGTCCTTGGAGGCTAATGAAACTCACAATTTGCTCCTCCGGAGCCACTAACAGGAGTCATGTGGACACCACACTGCAGCAACCCAGCAGTGATAGTGATTGTGTGTCAGGCTCACCCACTGATCCTGTCTAATCTCTGGAGGAAGAAAAGCAGTGCCAACATTTCAATATTAAAAAGACTGCCCAGTTGATTCTGTGCATCACAAAATTGCAGAAAGCAGATGACATTGAGCTAATAAGTTCAAGGGGGTGACCAAAAACTTTTCCCACTTGTCATGTTTGCTTAATTCAGACAAGATGAATGTTCTATTGGCATGTGGGTTCATGTGACCAGGGAGCTGGTGTTCAACAAGTTCCGGATTAGGTTGCTGGGCACTTTCTTTTTAATACACCTATGTTACTCCATTCTCACCCCTTCCTTAACAAGAATCTATATACTATTTCAGAAAGAGAATGAAATGTTTCAGTTCTGTGGGCTAGTGGGAGTCACCAGAAGACTTGGGGTAACTCACAGATAATTTGGTTTTACAAAAATCTGAAGGAAGAAAAACATAAGGGGGCCAACCCTGCAAACTGCCCCCATGTTAATCACTGGGATGTAATGTTCGTGAATTCAGTTAATAGACGAGCAGGTGGGCGGAGCTAATAAAACTCAGTGACAAGGGACAGGGAGGAGGGTTTCAGCAAAAGAAAATTTCTAATTGTGGGGAACTTGTGGGGAATTTCTCTGACTGAACAACCCCTTCTGCTTCTGAGGGGGAAAGCTGTCAAATAGTCTCCACAGAAGTAAATGCTGAGATTCTTTGGCTCTCTCACTAGTCAGGCAACCTGTTCTGTTTCTGAAGGGGGAGGAGTTTGACACATTTGATCTCTTGGTGTTATGAAGTATTGCCCTCCCAGGTACTGGTGGGCAAGTGTTGAAGGAATTTCATACCTCCTCAGCTTTATGGGAACACTCTGAGGATTAAGATAACCACAATGAGGCTTAACAGAAGAAACGTGCCTTAGACCACTCTGGCCACTTTCACACGTAATGTGAAACTGCAGATGAATGGGGCAGAGGTTGGAACTCCATTACATCTGAATGTGTTTCACCGCAGTTTCCCAACAAAAGCGATCTGAGGTTTGCCTTGCCAAACTCCAGTTTGGACCTTCGATTTGTTGTGAGTTTCACTGCCATTACCTGAGGTTTTTTGGTGGCAGCATTACGTCCAAACATGGATGCCACCATAATGCAGTTCTGTTCACTTTCTGGAGCCATAATCATAGAGACGGTGGCGCAAACCCACCTGGGATCATGCCTGCTCCATGCCTGTGGCACTTCTCACTGGCCACATCTCCGAGCACTTTCCCTGCCCCCTGTCTCTGATCCAACAAAGCAGTTGCCCAGCAACAGGGCCACCGCCATGTCCCATCCCCAGCTTGTCAGCTTGTCAAATGGCAATGTCACACAGGGGCATGCCCTCTTCCCACTCTGTCCCTTGCTCCCCGCTCTTGGCAATCAGGAGAGAAAGGGGACAGGATGACAAGAGGGACACTATGTGCTTTGCTCTCCAAAAATGAAGTGACAGAGATGTATGTTCACAAGCACATGCACTCCAGGTGACAACATAAGCAGGGCAACTGCATTAGAGTGCTAGGACAGCAACATATGGGAGGGCAGCGATACCCAGGATTGGGTTTAAAAGGAAGTCCCAACCAGGAATTGCCTCAGGTCTATTTTTTGTACAAAGATGTTGGAGAAGGGGAAGCCAGCCCCTTCCCTTTGGGGGAACGTGTGCAGTCCCTTGGCTTACTCATGAGATGGGCCAGGCAGCAGAATCAGCATTGCCCCAGTGAAAGGAGAGATTCCTCATACATGATGAGGATGGATGCAGTTTCTGAGTGGGCTGATCACTCATGAGAGTGTAAGGCCATGGGGGTACCCCTTCACAACTCATTAGAAGAACCATCTATGGGGACAGGGGTGTCAAGCAGAATTGCTAATAATGTGTGATGGCATCCAGCCAGGTTGCTCTATACAAGCAAGCCATGGAGACAGATAACCTGGCAATAGCTCTCCCTGTTTTGGGACTGTCAAAGCATGCACTTTGTCAGCCTGTCCACCCATTTGAACATGTCCAGAACGGCAACCCCACTCTTCTGGTGTCGCTTGAAACCGGGGGTCCCCTCTCCCTCAATTCCCCATGGTGGCAGATCTGCATATGGCGCAATATTGGTCCAAACCCGGGAAATTTGAATGAGAGTAAAGATCCATCCCTGGTCCCAGTGTTTTCCCAGTCTGCCCACCTGGCTACACCTGGACACATGGAGTGTCAAAATGAAAGGCTTTCCTGGAGCAGAGGGGGGTCACTGTGCAAAACTTCTATCATTAACCAGAGAGCACGGGGGTCCCACACAAGCAGAGCCCCCTTTGCTGGGTCAGTTCCACTCATGAGCATGCAGTCTGATGGAAGGTATTTGTGAGCCTAAGATCCTCCCCAGTAGACTGGCCCTCTCATGAGAGTGCTAGTCCCTTAGCGGCAAGCCACCACAGGGGTAAGAGTGTGGTTTGGTCTCCATGGACTGCTTTACTGGGGTAAGCCCTCACAAGAGCATCCTTGGTTACAGTAAACCAGACCCCAGGATACTTTGCCCTCCCTCATATGCATATCCCCTCCTAGGAAGTCATCATGTTCCCTTCCCTTTCCTTAGTAACACCCCCCCCCACACACACACACCCCACCAGAAATTGTGCTTGTGCAAGAACGTTTTGTTTCGGGCCTCTTACAAGGGTGGCGGTGCAGTCGCTGTCAGAAGAAGGGCTTGCATGGCATGGCATTTAAAGGGATTTAAATGCCCTTTCCCTGCCAAGGGCAGGCAGACCATTCAGAAAAGACACAATCATGCTTGGCAAGCCCCCTTGAAGATCATGGCCAATGGCTGCCACCCTGGAGACGTGCTGATGCCTTGTCCACAGTCTGGTGATGTGAGTGGTATGGAGCTTGCTGGCATGTGGCCTCGGCGGACCAGGAAGAGGAAGGGGCTCCCCTGCCCTGAAAATGGAGGATTCCAGACCGTGGTTGGACAAATATCTGTGATGCAATTCACAGTTTGAACAAATTAACCGTGGGCCCAGCAACCTCTGGTTTAATGTCATGTGCAAATGTGGCCTCTGTAGGAGTTACACAAAACTGAAGAGCAATGCTTCCTAACATTATCTCTTGAAGCTTTAGAGCTGGCTGTAAAGGACTGAACACCATTCCCCACGCCGCCAAACCCCACCAGAAAACTGAAAACAGAATTTGCATATGAAGTAAGCCAAGTTAAAGGAGAAACCTCTGTTTTTTATGCAAACTTATCACGCTCAGCCACAGGCTCAGGTAGCACATGTGCACCACTGATATAGTACAACATTTTGTTGCGGGTCCATTCATGTTATAACAACACTGATGTCATGCACACAATCAAAAACTGCATTCTACCCAGGTTTGGGTGCTGTATGTGCTCCCAATTTTCAGTTGTGTGGAAGCAAGGTAGGAGGAAAACCTGGATAGTTTTCCCTCCTACCTTGTTTCCACACAATCACTTCTACAATCACTTTCCTCCTACTACACAGCTCCCAAACCCGAGTAGAACACAGTTTTTGATTGTGTGAATGACCTCAGAGTGTGCCTCATACCATATTACACTAAAGCAGCAAATTTTACACTGATCTTACAATCTCATTCACAGATTGAGAGAGTCTATGGGATGGGAATTGATCACAGGCTCAGAGAAATCCAGTATCATATAAAACTGACGGGGGTGGAGGGATTATTTAACCCTTTGCTGTGCAATGACCTGGCAACTTAAATCACTCACCCACAGCTGCTGTTACTTATGAGTGGAAAACCTGTAAGCAGCTTAGTGGAGTGGGGGGCAATTTGGATCAGGTCTGTGGCATGGGACCAAAGGTTTAAAACTGCTTCCTGTGGCCCTAATCTAAATCAGTCCTCTCTGGCCTGTTTTTGATATTTAAATAGTTGCATTTAGATTTTAAAAGTTGTATTTACTTCAGCATTTATTTTTATAGCTTTGGTTAACTGCCCTCGACTCTTCTGTTTTGAGTGCTATGTTCAGTAGTTGCAACTTATCTAGATAAGCAAACGGGAAATCTTCTACTTGTCCATTCCATGTAGCTCTTTTTAGCCTCTGTTCATCCTCTGTAACCTTTAAGGTAAAGTGTGCTGTTGAGTTGGTGTCGACTCCTGGTGAACACAGAGCCCTGTGGTTGTCTTTGGTAGAATAAAAGAGGGGTTTACCATTGCCTCCTCTTGCGCAGTAAGAGATGATGCCTTTCAGCATCTTTCTATATCGCAGCTGCCAGACATAGGTGTTTCCGGGGATTCAAACCGGTAACCTCTGGCTTGCTAGTCAAGTCATTTCCTCGCTGAGCCATTAGGTAACCTTTAGGAACATCAAATAGTAAAAGCCATGGGCAAAAAAGGGCATTGATAGCAAGAGTAATAAACACTAGGTAACACCTAAATAATCAATAAGCTATGGATCAATCCGAGATATCAAATATTAGAGAGTCTTCATTTAATTCCCAATGTTGGTCAATAATTCTGGGTTGAAATTTAATATGTTGTAATTGCTGTACCTACAGAAGCAACACACTTCACACAGTTAATCAGACATTTGGCCAGGACAAATGAGTGTGGTCTACTGATCAAAACATTGGATTTAGACTGGAAAATCTGGGTTCAAATCCCCACTCAGCCATGAAATTCATAGGGTAACCTTGGGCTAGTCTCTATTCCTCAGTCTAACTACTTTACAGTATTCTGAGGAAAAAATAAGGATGGTGGAACCATATACACCACTTTGAGGTGCTTGGAGGAAGAGTGGGGGTAAACATGTAATTTTGGCAGACATTGGGGTGGGGTCACCACCAGTACTACTAATATTGCTGATTGTTGCATTTTATGAATTTTAGACTAGGCTTGTCTTCTTTCTTCTTAGTGTTTTAAACTGTGTCTGTATTGTATTGTATTATATTATATGAGGTGTGTCGAGAGCTTCTTTTGGATAGAGGGAAAGAATACATGAATTCAGTATCCTGGATATGGAATACCTAGGAGAATGTCGTCCCCCATATTTGCCTCACCTACTCTTTATTAGTTGAAATAACAGAATAAAGATTTACTCCAAGTGCCAACACTTCTGCAGGTAAAACTGGCCTGTACTGAAAACAGGGCTCCTTTGTGGTAACTCCCTTCTGTGGAATTCCTTTCTGAAAGGGAGACTTACTACACTGTAGAAGGGCAATTAAAATATTCCTCTTTCGATAGGCCTACAAGCAGGGGTGGAGCCACCATTGGGGGAACAGGTTCAAAGAACCTGGGCCACCACCAATCAGGGGCCAGGAGTGCAGCCCCAGACACACATCCCGTGTCTGATATCAGATGTGGGGGGCATTATTTTGGTCCCAAACGGGGCCATATGGCCCCATTTGGAGCCAAAATCAGCTCACGCTGCATTGGCAGCATGGCTAGAGTGACTCTCCCTGCCTTAAAGGCAGGGAGAGCTGCTCCTGGTCTCGCTGCCAATGTAGCAGGGCAGATCAATCTCCCTCCCAAACAGGGCCGCACGGCCCCATTTAGGAGAGAGATCAGCCCGCACTGTCTTTAAGGCAGGGAGAGTAGCTCCAGCCCATGCTACCCAATGCAGCGCAGGCCAATCTCCTTTCCAAACCCATTGGCCCCATTTTGGAGGGAGACCACATCCCCCACATCTGACATCAGATACGGGGGTTGGCTAGCTGGGCCCCTGCATATGACATCAGGAGCAGGGTGCAGGGCCAGCGGGCTGCAGTGGCAGCCGCACACAGGCTGCTGCTAGCCTCCCTACGCTGCTGTCTCCAAGTCAAAAAAATCCACAACAAAGAGCAAGTGCCGCCTTTGTAAAGAAGCAGATGAAACAGTGGACCACCTAATCAGCGGTTGTAAAAAGATTGCACAGACTGACTACAAACAAAGGCATGACAAGGTAGCAGGGATGATACACTGGAACATCTGCAAAAAATACAAGCTACCTGTAGCCAAACATTGGTGGGACCATAAATTTGAAAAAGTTGAAGAAAATGAAGATGCAAAACATTATGGGACTTCCGACTACAAACAGACAAACATCTGCCACACAATACACCAGATATAACTGTAGTCGAGAAGAAAGAAAAACAAGTCAAAATAATCGACATAGCAATACCAGGGGGTAGCAGAATAGAAGGGGGGGGGAATAGAAAAAATAACAAAATACAAAGATCTACAAACTGAAATTGAAAGGCTGTGTCAGAAGAAGACCAAAATAATCCCAGTAATAATTGGCACCCTAGGTGCAATTCAACACCATACGGGCCACAGAAATCACCATCAGTCAACTACAAAGTTGACTGTAGTTGACATAAGTCAACTACAAATTTACTGGGAACAGCCTATATTTTTGACAATATCTATGATAATAACAAAAATATTGATAATAAAATTCAGCCATCCCAAGTATTTGGGAAGGACTGGATGTCTGGATAAAAGAAACCAGTCAATAACACCTGTCTGACTGTGTAAACAAGAAATAATAATAATAATAATAAGTAAGTACACTAGTATGGTGTTATATTTTAACCAAAGTAAATGCACATCAACATTTAGTCAAACTAGTTTATATTCCATTTGTAAGCGCAGGAATCTGTAATTTAATATTAGATAAATTGAGGAATGTAAACGTTTTTGGTTGGGGGGGGGGGTTGAGGCATTGGTTCTTAATGTTAAAGGTGTTTATTAAATTTTTACACTCGCAGATACATTCAGGTGTGCTTAACTGATTCTCTGAGTGAACAACACTTCAAATATGTGCACCTGGGTCCATTTGTATAATGGTTCAATTCTTTCTGTTCGGACAAATGCAGGTGCCTTTACAAAATAGGCAGTCATAACTCTTTGTTTAGCTTTCAGTTAAGAAGCAAAGTCTCAGCAAACACTTACGGCATCAGAATGTCACTTGCTGTGGAAATTTCCAAAGAATAATACTTGATGTTAAAGCCTAGCCTGCCAAATGAATTGAACTAAACTGAACAGTGCTATGATCCAACTAAGCATCATGCTCACTTTTTTTCAAGTAGCAGCAGAAGACAAAGATACTAAATTAAATTATACACTCTGGCAACACAAATTTTGGGCCCAAATCACTTAAAATTGGTCTGTATAAATTATGAGAATTGAGAAAAATAATAATTTCCTTTATTTTGCTTAAAGCTGCAATTAAAAAACTATTTTAAATGTGATCTTGCTTATCAAAGGGAATTATAAGAAGCCCTACCTACAACCACTACAAATCATATTCAGTCACCCTTTCCGGTTTATGAGCTTGCAACAAGTGTTGCCCAAAGACCTTTGTGCACATCTTCACAACCATAAGTGCTAGAAACTTACTTTTTAATCATCAAAGTTGAAGGTCAAACTAGACATAACTGTAAATTTTTTTTTGAAGGCTTGTGTCCTTTTTAAACCCCCAAACAGCCATAGGGGTAACCAACATGGCCAGTAGGGTTCCCAGATGTGGACATTTACCCTGGATCTGCAACTATTTTAATCTCCCTGCCATTATTTCTGGAAGGGGTTATTTATTTATTATTTATTGCTGGAAGGGATTTCCAGAGTTCCAGGAGCCTGCTGCAAGTGTCAAGTGGCTCAAATCACTCAGGGGCTGTTACTTTTGAGTAGGCCTATTGGAAACAATGAGCATACTCATGTGTAACATTTGCTGTGTGGTGGCAGGAGGAGCTCATTTGTATACTGCTGCTGTGCTAGCAATTCTCATCCCACTTCCCCAGCCAAGTGTTTTTTGCAGCAGCCTGCCTCCTCAGTGACTCTCTGTGACTGGCCCAGTGGCCCCAAGGAGGGACCTCTTCTTCTGACTGTGTCGTGTGTCTCTGCTGCTCTACAGCACAGCCAGCAAGTTCCCACATAAGAACATAAGAACAGCCCTGCTGGATCAGACCCAAGGCCCATCTAGTCCAGCATCCTGTTTCGCACAGTGGCCCACCAGATGCCGTTGGAAGCCACAGGCAGAAATTGGGGGCATGCCCTCCCTCCTGCTGTTACTCCCCTGCAACTGGTACTCAGAGGCATCCTGCCTTTGAGGCTGGAGGTGGCCCACAGCCCTTTGACTAATAGCGGTTGATAGACCTCTCCTCCATGAAGTTATCCAAACCCTTCTTAAAGCCATCCAGGTTGTTGGCTGTCATCACATCTTGTGGCAGAGAATTCCACAAGTGAATTATGTGTTGTGTGAAAAAGTACTTCTGTTTGTTGGTCCTAGATTTCCCGGCAATCAATTTCATAGGATAACCCCTGGTTCTAGTATTATGAGAGAGGGAGAAGAATTTCTCTCTATCCACTTTCTCCACACCGTGCATGATTTTATAGACCTCTATCATGTCTCCCCGCAGTCGCCTTTTTTCTAAACTAAAAAGCCCCAGGTATTGTAGTCTTGCCTCATAAGAAAGGTGCCCTAGGCCCCTGATCATCTTGGTTGCCCTCTTCTACCACTTTTCCAGTTCTACAATGTCCATTTTTAGATGTGGTGACCAGAATTGTATGCAGTACTCCAAGTGTGGTCACACCATAGTTTTGTATAAGGGTATTATAATATTAGCTGTTTTATTTTCAATCCCCTTCCTAATGATGCCTAGCATGGAATTGGCCTTTTTCACAGTTGCCGCACATTGAGTTGAAACTTTCAATGAGCTGTCCACCATGTCCCCAAGATCCCTTTCCTGCTTAGTCACCGACAGCTCAGATCCCATCAGTGTATACTTGAAGTTGGAGTTTTTCATCCCAATGTGCATCACCTTACACTTGCCAACACTGAACCGCATTTGCCACTTGGTCGCCCACTCCCCCAGTTTGGAGAGATCCTTTTGGAGCTCCTCACAATCCTTTTTGGATTTCACTACCCGGAAGAGTTTAGTATCATCTGCAAATCTGGCCACCTCGCGGCTTACCCCTACTTCTAGATCATTTATGAATAAATTAAAAAGCAGCGGTCCCAGTACAGATCCCTGGGGGACCCCACTTCTTACTTCCCTCTATTGTGAAAACTCCCCGATTATACCTACCCTCTGATTCCTGTCCTTCAACCAGTTACCAATCCACACATGTACTTGTCCCCTTATCCCATGACTGCTAGGTTTCCTCAGGAGTCTTTGATGAGGAACTTTGTCAAAAGCTTTTTGGATGTCCAGGTATACTATGTCAACTGGATCACCTTGATCCACACCCTCCAAGAGCTTTCCCACACAGGGGCTTTACCTCAAATCTCCTCTGGAAGGGAGGGTGTGCGTTCTCACTACAACCGGATTCCTGATGAGGTCAGTTTTATGTCTTTGGAAACACCCCCCACACAAATGGGGCTTTTCCTTCTGGATTTCACCTCATCCCGGTTTATATCCAAATTTTAAAAATGCTGTTTTTCAGCAAAGTTTCCTGGAAAACCCGCTGCAAGATGCTGACATTGGTCTTTACATTTACATTAGGGCTGCTCAACTTTGGCTCTCACACAGATGTTGGCCTACAACTCCCATAATCCATGGCTATTGACAACTGTGACTGAGGATTATACGAATTATAGTCCAAAAACAGCTGGGGGGGGGCCTAAGGTGAGCAGGCCTGATTTATATGATAAGAGCAAGTCACACATATGGGATGCAAAAACAAAGCTGCTTAGCTGCCTTGCCTTTGACCCCGAGGCAAAGAGTTGAAACCCCTGTTTTCAGGCTTTTGGCTCTTTGAAAGTTTTTGGAGTGGGGAGATCTGGGAGGAGGAGTCTTTTGCAGAACATGAGTATTAACTTGTACCAGCTTAACTTGCACAGAGCATCTGCAAGCTAGTACTTGATTACCCCCCTCACATCAGAGATCTCTCCACCCTCATCTGAGCCACACTCCTGCTCCTCCTCCTCCATCTGGTTGCTTCCATGCCCCTCACTCCCCTTGGTCACTCCTCCATCCTTTTACTCCATCCCCCTCATCCCTCTTGGTTGTGGCTGCAGCGTTGTGGAGCCTATTGGCCAAGCTGCATCCCCCTATCCCCAGAGACCTCCCCACCCTCACCCAAGCGCCACTCCTGCTCCTCCCCACAGGAGCAGCAGCGGTTGGACAGGCCCTTCCTCACTGCAGCCACTGCCATGGCTGCTCTTTCACCTCAGGCCGCTGACAGGCCCGGGCCCATCCCTTGCCTGTCTCCCTCCCTCTGCCAATGGCCTCGATAGCCCCCAAAAGCAGCAGTGGTTGACTGGGCCATTTCTTGCTGCTGCCACCGCCATGGCCGCTTGTTCCACTCAGGCTGCTGACCTTGGGCCCGTCCCTCACCCTTCCTTCTTTATCTCTTCCTCTCCCTTCTTCTTCTCTCTTTCTCTCTCCTCCACTAGCTCTTCCCCTCTGTCTTTCTTCCCCCATCCCTCCCTCCCTCCCTCCTCCTGAGTTAACAGTGGCTCTTTCCTCCCTCACAACCCCTTTCTTCGCAGACCCCTGCCCACTATCCTTTTACATATATATAGATTTATCTCCTCTACAATCAAGAACATTTTCCAACCAGTAACAGTTGCATTCCAACTGTCCTTAACCATCACAAGCTCCTCTCCCCACCTGCATATGGAAGCCCCACTGCCCAATCACCATGGTGCCACAGGCTCCTCCCCCCTATCTGCATATGGAATCCTCACTGCCCAATCACCATGGTGCTTCTGTTCTTACAGGCTCTTCCTCCCTATCTGCATATGGAATCTCCACTGCCCAATCACTATGGTGCTTCTGCTCATGAACTCTTGCGAGAGCTGCCACACATGGGATTAGCCACGGGAATGCCTTAGATAATTATATATAGAGATGCAATCCAAGCTGGGATGGGGCTGCAAAAGCAGAGGTGATGCTGCAGGAGGGCTGACACATGCTGGGGACGTGTGTGTGTGTGTGTTGGGGTGGTGGTGGTGGGTGGATAGAAAGCCAAGGCGGATGGCTAACAGGCAGTCTGATCCACAAACCAATTAAGCAGAAGTGTATGTGTGTGGACTTCAACAGAGCCATATCACAGAGGGTGCTTTAATTACTAAACCTTTGGGGGAAAGGGAGGTGTGGCATCCCATCTCCTGTAGGAAGCTATTGGCACACAAAAGAAAACTCTCAGTAGAGATGAGAGGGGCTGCTCCCCCAATACTGCGAGTTTCATTTGGTGGCTTATCTCATTGGATACTCTGAGAGCTGGAAGCCCTGTGTGGGAAAGCTCCAGGTCAGGAAACCTATGCTTCCCCTATAGGTAGTGGTGTGCACGGAACCGCTGTGGTGCGGTCCGGCACTGAGGGGGGTCTACCTTTAAGGGCGGGGGCTGCGTGTGACGTATGCGGCGTGCATGTGCACGGCGGCAACAGGCGCGCACACGCTGCGCCGCGTGCATGCATGCTCGTCTTTCCGAGACTTCCGGGCAATGACGGGGGCAGGGGCGGCAGGGAGGAACGCTGCCATCCCCGAAACTTCGAGTTTAAATGCAGCGCCGGAGGGGGAAGAGCGGCAGGAGGGGTAAGTACTACCCCCCCGCCCTTAAAGGTAGACCCCCCCCCTCAGTGCCGTACCACCGTACCGGTCTGGTTCCGAACCGGTTCGGAGGCCTCCAACATGGCCTCCGAACCGGTTCGTGCACATCCCTAACTATAGGCACCACTGTGGAGGGGAGGCTAGTGTTGAACTCTGGAGAAGGGGTGTGTCCACCACATGAAATTAAAATGCACCATTTGCCCCATGGAATTCTGTGATCCAGAGGTTACTGGTGAATGAACTGTCTGGAAAGTTTTCTGTGGTGATTAACCTCGTCCTTTAAAATGAAAAGAAAATGCACCATTTGTCCCATAGGATTCTGTGACCCAGTCAGAGGAAGGCTGGTGTTTGACCTGGGTGGAAAAAGGGGTGTTTGAGTTGTAATTTATTCTCAAATTATCTTGTTTTTAGCAAAGCATGCATATATTATACCAATTAGCATATGTAAATTTTATGCAATTTTTAAATGCAAAATGGAGACTTTTTAGAGACGTGTGTGTGTGTGAACAGCACCACTATTTCGAATTTTTTGGTGTCAGATTTCAACTATTTTTACCACCTGGACCTGGCAACAATAGTGGCCAGAAACTATGGACTTCATTCCTTCCCCCTGCTGCCTTCTTGCTAAAAACCAGGCTCCCAAGTTGCTATTTGCAGCTAATTGTGTTTGCTGCAAATAACAGCTTCAAGGAGGTAGGAAAGCATGAAGGAGAAAAGAGTTAAATCCTCTATTCCCACTCCACTGTTTATTTTGAGGGCAACTGGGGGGCTTAAAAAGGAGAAAAGCCTTAAAAGAGGTGTTCAAAGTCATGTGTAGCTGGGTTCTACATTTCTCAGCAAGCTGATGTCTGTGTCCATCCCAGTGTCATAGTCTACACTTTTTCTGTTCTCTCCCAGATTTGCAGGTTACATGCAACCCTAACCATACCACTAAATGCCATGCTCAAATAAAATAAAGTATTGGCAACACACTAAACTGAAGAACGTGTGTGGGTGGCATCCTCTTACCATCTAGATGCCAAGCTAGAACCACAAGAATATATAAAGAGGTTTCCTTGGTGGGTATCCCATAACTCTGAAATCTTCTTCCCCTGCCCAAGTCTCTGACCTCCTTCACACATTCACTTTGCGTCATAGGAGCTGAAGTGAAATCCCATGGCAAAGAGAAGTGGGTGCAAATGCTCCAACCATATGGGTCGGTCAGTCATGTGGTCTTTCATTCCCAATCAGCACTCCAACAGGTTGGAGCAACAATGCCAGTTGTGTGGGATATGCTCCCCTACCCACATAGTTAGAACATCCACACACACGTCAGTGATGTCAAATCAACCATGGAGATCAGGCTGGCCTCATAATGAAGCATAGTGGGACCTCAGCCACTAGATTATCAAGGGGTCAGCCCAAGATATTTCAAGAACTTATGTAGCTCTGCTTCATGCACTCCATCCCTCATTGGTCTCTGCCCCTTAGGCATCCCCGCTCCAGAAAGGAAGGCAGAAGCAGCAATTAGGAGGTGGTGATGGGCCAGCTGGTGGGCACAGCAATGGGTAACTGGCTGACAGGTGGCTACTCCCGCTCTTCCACTGCCTCAGGCAACGAAATATCTGGGGATAGCCTTGCATAGGGAAGTAGCTTCCCTGCTGCTAAGAGAAAATGTGAAAGGGAACTTTATACCTTCCAGAAGTGGTTAAAGACATTTTTATTCAAGTGGGCTATTGATGCCCTGTTAAATGAGGTAGAATAAGAAGTTTAATCAACCGAAGTGTAGGTTTTGCTCTTAACATTGTTATTTACACCCAGTTCTTAGGATAGAGTGGGTAATACATTGATTATACTCTGAGTACTGTGATTTCATACTGTCAGTCAATATACAGAAAATAGCAAACATGAGCACAAAAAAGAAACTCAGGAAAGCTTCATGGAAATTCTGTTTCTATGCTAGATGTGGTTCAATGCTGAAACCATGAATGTGCAAAAAAAGCCCTCCACTTGAAAGCAACCATAGAAGCATAAGAACGTAAGAGCAGCCCTGCTGGATCAGGCACAAGGCCCATCTAGTCCAGCATCCTGTTTCACACAGTGGCTCACCAGATGCCTCTGGGGAGCCCACAGGCAAGAGGTATGTGCATGCCCTCTCTCCTGCTGTTGCTCCCCTGCAACTGGTATTGAGAGGCATCCTGCCTTTGAGCCTGGAGATGGCCCACAAACACCAGACTAGTAGCCATCGATAGACCTGTCCACCATGAATCTGCCTAAGTCCCTTTTAAAGCCATCCAAACTGGTGATCATCGCCACATCCCATGGCAAAGAATTCCATCCATTAATTATGCACTGTGTGAATAAGTACTTCCTCTTGTCCTAAATTATCTGACCTTCAGATTCATGGAGAAACCCCTGGTTCTAGTGTAGCATACAGCAGGGAGCACTGCTACATTTGGAGGCACTTCACACAATTGGTGTGAAGCGCCAGGGTTTGTGCGGGGAGAGCAGGCTTAGCCTGCTCTCCCTGCACACAAGCAGTTGCTCGTTGCTGGGCGGCTAGATCGGTGGCCTAGATGAGCGGCTGCTCCAGTTGGGTGCTTCCGCGCCTGGCCACAGCTCCATCGGGAGCTCTGGGGGTTGGGGGAACAGGAGCACTTCTGCGCTGTGCCCCCCCCCCCAACCCTGGGAAGGCACAGCGCAAGTACACAGTGCCTTCCTGGGGTCCCCTCTCCCCTCCCACCCAGGTGGCTGACACACTGGGTTGAGAGGGGAGAGGGGACCCCAGGAAGGCACTGTGTCAGCCGTGGCTGACACACGATCAAATAAACAAGGTTAACGGTGTGCTCGCTCTGTTAACCTCATTTAGGGTGAAGGGTAGTTAGGTAGGCTAGCCGCCTTGGAACCACCAGGCTCGCACATGAGCCCTGTGGTTCTGACGAGCACCAGAATGTGGGCTAGGCAACCGCAGCCTACTTCCTGGTGATGATCGTCAGAATAGCTGCATAGTAGTAAGACTAGCCCTGTTCAGGCATTCAACAATAACGCAGACACACATACTCAGAGGGCTGGAAGAGGGCCAGAAGACCCGCCCCCAGCCCATCACTCACCCTCCTGCCCTTACAGCGGTGTTTGTCTGAAGAGACTAATTCTGTCAGTGTGTCTGCCTCCGTGAGCATGCCCCAGTCTTTCAGTCACAGAAATGGAGGCAGTCATGCTTACAGTGTTGATCTCTTCAGATGAATGCTGCTCTAAGCACGGAGAGCATGGTGGGAAAGTGAGTGACAGGTTGGGGGCAGAACTTCCAACTCACTTCCAGCCCTATAAGCATATTTGATGGTATTTTTTTTAAACACATGAACAGGGCTACTGAATGAGGCAAATGCCCTAATGACAACTGAGGACCAAGGATCCCTATTAGTGACATTAATGTCCTCGGACTATGCCCTTCAAGCTGTCCATACTCAACATCCGTTTCTTCCTCTCTTGGCTTCCATTCACCTGGACCACATTTATGTGCCAGCTTGTATCTTCTCTGCATTTCACATATTGATGATAAACTGACACTATGCCCTCTGCCTATTTTTACCCAAACAATTCCTAATATTAAATAAACACAACTGATATTAATACTTGTGATATGGCTTGCTTGTGCCAATAGCTATTTATGGAAACATAAATAGCTAACTAAACTCTTAACAAGAAACTGTTTAATACATTCACACATTTTTATTTTAAAAGGGTACTTTTAGCAAATGTTCATTGTACCAAAAGTACCAACAGTTTTTTTATACAATAAGCTACCTTTGTATTAGATAAAAGCCCATTAGCACTTTTGGTACAATGAACATTTGCTAAAAGTACTGTTAAAAAAAAAGTGCAGATGTATTACACAGCTCTTTTTGTGACAACTTCATTTAGTTTTTGTTAACTCTTATTATCAGCAGAGCTGGTGGCTCCCAAACCATGTGCCAGAACACACTAGTGAACTGTAAGGGAGATTGAACTGTGCCTTGAAAAATTAAGCTGCTATGTTAGGTGTATCTACCATTCTGTGCCAGATGGCTTGGGGAGGTTCCATAAAAGATGGATTTCCCATTCCTCTGTCTCTGTCAATATACAAGCAGTGACATTAACTTGAGGGAAGATGTATGCACCAGGATTCCCTGACACCACTGACACAACTGATAGGTGTGGGGAAATCCCAGTAGTATCACTAGATGCTCAGTGTTAGCATCTATGAGCATTAGGGAGGCCCTGAGGGAGCTGGGAACAGGGACAGAGCCATGGAAGAAACCCAGTGCAGGTATTGGGAGAGGTCCATGGCTGTCCAACAGCCAACAAGCTAGAAGTGGCAGGACCTCTTGGGCACAGGCTCTAGCCAGAGTTTGAGGGGATTTTCCTGCAGTGTTAGTGCAGGTACAGGATTGTCAGCAATGCTGGCATCTTAAAGTGTAGGTTAGAGAGGCCAAGGAGAATAACAGTGGTGGAATGGAGGGCTGTGATGCTGAGCCAGCTCCAAAAGGAAGCTGACCAGAAAGCAGAGGAGGAGCCAGGTGTCATGGAAACCCCTCTTCTTCCAGTAACTGAGACCTCAGAGTGGGAGGCTGAACAAAAAGACAGGGTCTGGAATCTTGAGAAACCAGTTTATTTTATTTATTTATTTATTCGATTTCTATACTGCTCTTCCAAAAATGGATCAGTAGTCAGTTGTCCACCCAGCTGACAAGCAGAAAGCATGATACCTCACCACTAGCTGGCAAAGTGGAAGGCATGTGGTCATTGTACGTATATTGGTAGAGCGAAGGGGGCTAATCAACTTCCCTACTCCAACAGACATGGACTCCAACATAGCAGCTTAATTTTTTATACAAGGAAATATTAACTGGCTGTTTCCCAATTGCAAGGAGCATGTCTGCCCATTACTCTGGGGAGCTAATTGAGGGAGGGAGGGAGGGAGGGAGGATTTGAATGCAAGAGTGAAATGTGTTTCCAATTTTAAAATGGGGTGGGGGGGACCCCTGCACCCCAGGCTTCAAGAGTTTGGGAAACATTGGCTTAACATTTTTCCAATGTCAAAAATGAACTTTACAAAACTAAGGTCCTGCATATTCCTACTCACAGTGAGGTTTACACTTGCAGGCTTGTTTCCAGCATGCCAGAATGCTCCACCTCACATAATTTCACAATTTGCCTGCACATATTTACTAATTATGAATCTGCGTGATGGAGGACATTGTTTGGACACCTCACAGCTTGTCTCCTCCTCTCCCAATTAAATCTGAGCCTTCAATGAATATGTATCATTGGATCTGTAAATGACAAAGTGTTCCCTTCAAGTGCTAATAAATGTTTTAGCACAACAGAGAGGGGGTGAAAATTGCAAATGATAAAACCAAGTTCAGAATTAACTGCTTAGAAGCAGGAGATGAACCTATTGACCATTATCTGAAAAGACTAGATTGTTAAAGAGCACTTGCGAGCAACAAACCAGAAACCATGCTTGACCTGTGCCTTAACCTCTTTTTATGCTACTCATAAATCTTTTTTTTAATCCTTTTTTGGGGCAAAATAATTATATATATTTTCACTCATTTGTTAAGAAAACAAGTTGTTCTAGTAAGAACTAATCTGCAAACTTTCCTTTCACTATACCTACAACTGGACTAAATTTGGTTCAAATTGGTTAAGTGGTCCACAAGTTGGACCTCTTGCACCTCAAACATTCACGTGTCTACCATCTTGGATTCGGGTAGATGACATCATTACATACTACACCATTAAGATGCCCCTATGTGTTACTCACTACAACTGAACCAAATTTGGTTCAAATAGGTTAGACCAGGCTTCCCCAACCTGCGGCCCTTCAGAAGTTGCCGAACTACAATTCCCATCACCCCCAGATACAACTTATTAGCAATAGCAATAGCAATAGCACTTACATTTATATACCGCTCTATAGCTGGAAGCTCTCTAAGCGGTTTACAATGATTTAGCATATTGCCCCCAACATTCTGGGTACTCATTGTGGCTGGGTACTTATTGTGGCTGGGATGATGGCAATTGTAGTTCAGCAACATTTGGAGGGCTGCAGGTTGGGGAAGCCTGGGTTAGAAAGTCCACAAGTTAGCCCACTAGCCTCAAAACGTTTATGTGTCTGCCATCTTGAACTGGAGTGGGTGCCATCATCACAGATTATCCCATTGAGGTGTCCCTATGTGTCACTAAATTTGTAGGAAATTTGGTTCAAATTAGTTAGGCAGTTCACAAGTTAGCCCACTTGTGCCACAAATCTTTATGCATCCACCATCTTGAATCATGGTGGATGACATCATCACAAACTATGCCGTTGAGGTGTCCCTTTTTGTAACTCACTAGAATGGTATCAAATTTATTTATTTATTTTTTATTTATTTATTTTTACATTTATATACCGCCTTTCGTTAAAAAGATAACCCCAAGGCGGTTTACAAAAGTTAAAAACATACAATAAAAAGACAATAAAAACATCATGTTAAAAATATAAAAACATAAAAACAGGCATAAAAACAATACAACAAATACAACAAATAAAAACACAAAGAAGCTGCAGTAGAAAACGATCATGTAAAAGCCTGGGTAAAAAGCCAAGTCTTTAAAAGCTTTCTAAAAGCCGTGATGGAGTCCGAGGAACGAATGGCCACTGGGAGAGCATTCCAGAGTCTGGAATGGCCACTGGGAGAGCATTCCAGAGTCAAATGGCCAACGAATGGCCACTGGGAGAGCATTCCAGAGTCAAATTTGGTTTAAAATGGTTAGACAGTCCACAAGTTAGCCCACTTTCACCTCAAACGTTCACATGACTGCCATCTTAGATTGGGGTTGGTGACATCATTATAAACTATGCCATTAGGGTATCCCTATATGTCCCTATAGCTGTAGAAAATTTGGTTCAAATCAGCTAGGCCGTTGACAAGTTAGCCCACTTGAGCTTCTGTCATAAATCTGTTGGCACAGCTGACCTGACAGGATTTACAATCCCTCCAGCTCCACTTCTGTGAGCCAAGATGTAAATTCTGTAGATAAGAGTAGCAGCTTAGCTGCACGAATGAAAGCGAAAAATGACTCACAAAGAAAAATAGCATAAACAAGATAAAGCCCTTTGAACTAAACTAGGTACCCTCCTCTTCGATAACTGAGCAATAACTGAAAACAATGGAACAAGGAATGAACAGAACAAGGACAGGCTGAAACACAAAAGGTTGAATAATTCTTACGTACAGACACCGTCTGCAGACAACCACTGCGATAGGCAACGTTGCTGACAGTGTTGACTTAGAAACCGCATTGGCTTGATATAGGGCTCGAGATAACCGGCAGCCAATCAGGCTTTTCTGACTCAGCATTTCTATTTCCTCTCCTGTGAAATCTTGCACCTGCGTGTCTCCCACTGAGCCTTTCTCTTGAGATGTCTTCTTAACAGGTGAATTTCCAGCTTCCTCCTGATCAGTCTCCTCAGCCCTCATCTCTGCCAGCTGTCCAGATTCCCCTGTCTGCTGCCGTTCCACCTCAGTTTCAGAGTGTGTTCTCACAGCCAAATCCTGCTGCTGTGCTTCTGAGCCTCCTCTCCCAACCAAGTCCTTCCGCTCCTCCTCTGACTCTTCTGACTCAGAGGTCTGAGCCATGACAGCTTCAAAAGTTTATGTGTCCGGCATCTTGAATCGGGGTGGATATCATAATCACAAACTAGGCCTCTTCAGTGTTCCTTTGTGCTCCTACACCTGTACCCGATTTGGTTCATATTAGTCCAGGCGCTGTGGATTTAATTGTGGGGGGATACATGGACATGCAGAACGCAGGGTGAGATCATAAGCCTACTGGAAAGGAGGCTAATAAAAATAGTGAGGCTGTGCATGAGAACCACAATGCCACCTAACCCAGTTTTTTACCTCAGCTTTTAGCCTGGGTTAAGGGCATAAGCACTCTTGGCTCTTGAAAGGGCACCTATGCATATAGAGGTAAAGTACATGTTGTAGTAGTAGTAGCAGCAGCAGCAGCAGCAGAAGTAGTAGCAGTAACAGTAACAACAACTAGCTGACCTGGCACAGAACATCTGCACCCCTAGTTCTCCCTTATTCTCCCCTACTTCAGCCCCATTTCATTCTCCCACCCACCCCAGTTCATTCCCACCCACCCCCAGTTTGTCTTCCCTCAGCAGCCAGGCTTCTCCTCCCCACCCACCACCACTTCTCCTCCCCGCCACTTCCAAAAATCCTCAGTTTCAACCACTAACTATTCACTGCCATCGCCATCTCTTCTTCCCCGCCCGCCTCTGCTGCCATTTCCCTAGCCTCCGCTGCTGTCCCCCCACCGCTTCACCCACCTGCCTGCTGCCATTGCCACCATTTTCCTCCCTGCCAGCTGCCCTTTTCCGCCCACCTGCCCTCTTCCCCCCACCCCCTGGCTGCACTGCCGCTCTCTGGCACTGTGTTTCCCCGTCAGCCAACTGGCTGGCTACTGCCACCATTTCCCCCCTCCCAGCCATCCCGTCGCTATCCTGAACTCTCGCGAGAGCTGCCACACATGGGATTAGCCATGGGTACGCCTAGGAGAATTAAACATATAGATAATAAATAAATAATAAATATATTACTGTTTATTATTGTTGTTGAATTAACATGTGGACAGTAACTTCACAGGTAAGAAGGAATAGGCAACTGTAGGCCAAGAGTCCAATCTGTTCATGAGGGACTTCCTTTCTGGCCCCATGCACGACCCTCTTGTCCAAAGGACTTCCCTCTCCTAATAAGTGTCAGTAACTTTATCCCAAGCTGAAAAGCACAAATGCAACCAAAGGACTCTTTAACTCCTACCCTACTGTGAACAGGAACAGAAGCTGTATCAGAGTCTCCTCTAAGGCACCTCAGTTGCTTCAGTTGGGAAGGAAGCCCTTTCTTGCCCTTCAGTTCAAGACAGAAGTTCTGTTGGTTGGTGGTTCCTCTGCCCGGGTGAATGATGTTCAGCCTATTCTGGATGGGGTTGGACTCCCCGCTAGAGGCTCAAGTGGCCTCTGTGGCTCGGAGCGCCTTTTATCATCTTAGGCTAACAGGGGAGTATCTAGGGTGGGGCAGCAGGGCACGTGCCCCGGGCGCCACTTGAAGGGGGGTGCCATTTTGTAAAATTTTTTTAAAAAATTAAAAATGGCTGCCGAAAACAAAATGGCCACTGTGCATGCTCAAATGGCCTCTGTGAGGCCCTAGGTCATGCCAGGCCTTGCAGAGTCAATTTGAGCATGCACGGTGGCCATTTTGTTTTCAGTGGCCTTTAAAAAAAAAAGATTATTTTTAAAATTGGCCACCGCACATGCTCAAATGGTACCTGTGAGGCCCTAGAGGCCAGTGGGGTGAGGGGGAACATTTGCAAAAAACAACAACAACAACAACAACCCACAGACTTTAGGAAGCCCCCCAAAGGGGCTACAGGTTAAAAAATTTTTTTTTAATTAATATAATATAAGACACTGTACACATATTCAGATTGGCACTATGTACAGAGAATCAGGGCTTGTGAATACTGAGCTGACGCTTATGAGCTAGGATTGTATTCATTTGCTCTTACATTGCTTCTTGTGATAAGTGAGTTAAATGTGATGTCTTGCTAATATGGATATTAATGGTGAGTTTGTCTTTGAATCAGTGTGAAATCCTTAATATTAAGGCCCACTGGGAGTTTCTTGCTCTCTTTCTCTCATTTTAACGGTCTTTCTGAAATACTAGAATATATTCCAAGCAGTGACACAGTTTACTCTGCATATCCTTTAATTATTTTCAGAGTATCTAGGAAAAGTCAAATTCTCCATCGATTTTTAAAACTTATGTAATAGTGATGCTACAATGCATAGTAGAGAATTAGACAGGCACTTCTAGTTTTCCAAGTACACCTCCACATAGTATTTGGGTATTTCATGAGCCCCAGCATACTGAAATTTGTAGTTTTCCAGCATTTTTTGATCTGGCTAAATCCACTGCTAAATAGTTTTTGAAATATTAAAAGATTAACAAGCCTGACTTGTATTTTTCAGCTGATATTATGGTAAAGTTATCTGAAAGATGGGTGTCAGATGCTTGGACGGGGGCGCAATTTCAGTGCTTGCCCTAGGCGCTATTTTCCCTAGATATGCCTCTGTCGGCTGATACACCAACTGCAACCGTACCTGGACAGAGATAGTTTGGCCATGGTTACTCATGCTCTGGTAACCTCTCGCTTACTGCAATGCACTGTACATGGGGCTGCCTTTGAAAACAGTACAGAAAATGCAGTTTATACAAAATAGGGCTGGAAGATCATTTGCAGCCCTATTTTTTACCAGCTGCAGGTTTGATCATATCACGGGCATTTTGATCATATCAAGCCAGTGATTTGTCAGCTGCACTGGCTCCCAGTCCATTTCAAAGTGCTAGTTTTAACCTTTAGAGCCTAAATGGCTTTGGACTGGATTACCTAAGAGAGCGCCTTGGCCCATATGTCTTCTTAAGTTGGACCTTAAGATCTTCTTCAGTGGCCCTGCTCCGAGTGTCCCTGCCAAAGAAGGTGAGGCAGGTGGCTACTAGGAAGAGACCCTTTTCAGTTGTTGCACCCTGTATATGGAACAGCCTCCTGAGTGAGGTTCGCCTGGCATCATCACTTTGTTCTTTTGTATGCCAGGTGAAGACTTTTCTGTTCACTCAGGCATCTTAAATTTGATTTTTAAATTTGATTTTTAAAACTGACTTTAAAAAAGTTTTTAAATTGTTTTGTACTGTATTTTGGGGGTTTTTTTAATGATGTGTTGTGATTTCATGTGTTTTGTGTGTTTTTACTCAATGTTTTAATGCTGTGTTGTGAGCTGCCCAGACTATAATTTGTTATGGGACAGCTAACAAATAAAGTTTTATTATTTATTATTATCATTATCATCATCATCATTATTATTAATAAAATATTGTCCCTGTAAAAATTCAGTTACCAACCTAGCATGTATCTCTCCCTTTGCCACTACATATGGCTTGTCATGCAGAGAAGAGAAAACCAATATCTCCTGAAATGCCCTTGTTTATTGTTGGAATTTAAAAAACCTCTTTAATTAAATTGGCTTTCCCTCTCAGACTTACTATTAGAAGGACAGACACCCTCTTTTTGAAAACTGTTCACCCAGATGCAAAAGTCTGGTATGGAACTCTTGTACTCCAATCCTATTTCCCTCCCATATAAAATGGAAGATAGGAGAAGCAGCTCTCAATTCAATTAGCACATATTTTTAAGCCAAATCTCTTTATTTCGGTCAGCAACCAGCATGAGATTAAAACAAATGTAGAAGAGAAAACAACCAAACTTCTACTACAGACAATAAAACCAAATAAATTTTAAAAAGTCCTCCTGAACATAGATCAAGGTACTGAAAGTGCTTGAACTTTCACCAGAACTACTAAACGTTCACCAGATCTACTAAAAATACATAACGAAGAATAAAAGGAGACAGCAGTATTTCATACTTATGAGATTATTACATACATATCAAAATTTAAACAGTTGCCTTCCCAACTCCTGAATCTGAAAAGGGTTAAGCAATTCAGGAGCTTGGGAAATTTTTGTTGTTAGATTTACTGATGATATACAAGTGATCCCAATACCTGCGTGCCCACCTGCAGTTAGCCAAACTGTAGCTGTAAAAGTTGCTCTGGTCTTAAACCCATCACCTATTTTCCTGTTATTAAGCTCTTATGCAAACAGAGGATATTTTTAAGCAACATTATTCCACCTTTCCAAGTGAGAGTAGATAGTTTATTCACTTGGCCATTCAGGAGGGTGGGGGTAGTCCAGGAGATGCAACATTGCTCCTCCCACACATTAAATTAATTTGTGAAAAAAACATTGTTTTTATCGGTAGAGGAATAACAAATATAAAATCAATTTAATGTGATATGTCAGCTATGCAATAATAAAAAGGCCACTGCAAAACATGTTACAGCACCTACCAAAACTATCTACTAAATAATTCTTTTGACAGGGTTGTGAAATACTTTTTCTCATCTCAGTCCTGAGTTATTCAGTTAAATGCAGTTTGCCTATAGCTGTGATAAATAAATATGAATTAATAGAAAAAAGGCAGGAATTTATTCATTTGGGAATACTCAACTGTGCACTAGAAAATACTTCAAACACTAGTGGAAGAAGAGGGTGCAGCAGAAACAGCTACTCTCTCTCTAAAACCCAAAGGTAAAGTGTGATGAGATGAAAAAAGAAACCACAGGTATAAACTAGTCACCCCTAATCTTGTGAATAAATTTTCCAAAGCAACTCTTGAATTTCCAAGGTGTTAACAATCCACTTTCCCGCAGAGCTCTTTTCAATAAATAACCAGACACAAAACATGCAGTTCCAAAAAAAAGGGGGAAAGGAAAGTGGTGTGTGTGGGGGGGGGGGCGGGGGAGTACAGTTCTAAAAGAACACTTAAACAGTTTAAAAATTCAGTTCATGCAAAAGTTGTATTGTGTTAGATGATGTAAACTGTGACAGATAACAATGAGAAAAGCAAAGTGAATAGTCCAGGCTCCTCTAGAACCTTAATCATCCTGATTTCTCCTCCCCGGCCAAAGATGCTTCCCACGGACTGCACTCCACTACTCTTCCCCACAGATCCTTCACCAGTGAAGAGAACACTCTTCTGCAATAGTGCTCAAATTTCCAGTTCTGAGGATTTTCTTCTACTCTATGTCAGCTTCTTCTAAATGTCACAGAATGTGACTCCAGGCAACAAAGCATGTGTGCACAAAGAAAATGCACAGCTGTGTGTTATAGCGGCGCATGCTGTACATGTGAATTACACTCCTGATACCTTTGTGCAGTTCTGAAGTTTCCTTTTTTTAAAGCTCTGCTTTCAGGGAACAGCAGGTGTGATCATTAGTCACACACTGTAGGTTGCAATGAGTCAATCCCAATGTTTGAGAGAGAGAGAATGTGATGCAGCCCTTTACACAATGGCAACATGTCAGAATGCACATGAGAAAAAGATTTATTAGAAAATGCCTCCACATCAAAATCTCCTGGCATGTAACAATGATGATGAGAATATTTAGCATTTGCATAGTTCTTTTTTCAATACACTTTATACATTTTATCTGGTCATAACCCTTTCACCTCTGTGATATAGTTAGGCAATAATTATTTTCTACAAATTGCAGGCATGTGTGTGCTGAGGCTGAGAGAGAGTAGCTTGCTTATTGGTCACATAATGAATTCATAGCAGATGCAAAATTCAAAACAGAGCCTTCCTGTAGAATCCAAGGGAAAGAGTTGTAGTATGCAAGGACAAGGCAGTGGAGTAGAATCTGGTACATTAAGAGTTTAATGAAATAGGTATGATGCACAGAGAAGCCACCTAATGGCGCAGTGGGGAAATGACTTGACTAGCAAGCCAGAGGTTGCTGGCTCAAATCCCCACTGGCAGGTTTCCCAGCCTATGGGAAACACCTATATTGGGCAGCAGCAATATAGGAAGACGCTGAAAGGCATCATCTCGTACTGTGCGGGAGATGACAATGGTAAACCCTTCATGTATTTTACCAATGAACACCAACTCGACAACACAGTTTACCTTTTACAGAGAAGCAAATGCAGACTGATTTAGTGTGCTCTTGCTGCAGGCTGTGTGTTAGCCCCACCTCTACTCCAGGATGGGAATACAAGTAACTAAAGCCCGAATCAAAAGATGGCCTGGATCAAGGAATGGATTAACCAAAAACACCACACTTCACAGTTCATAGTGCAGTCATGATGCTATGCTATGATATTTTAATGGGCCTGTTCAGATGATACTGTCCTCACTTAAGCGATTCAGAAGGGATATCCTTCTGGCAAGTCCCTTTATAATGTGGTTAGGCTGTTCCTCTGACCAGCCCCTTTGAGTTTGCTCCAAATATTTTAAAGAAATACTTGGAGTGAGTTATAGAAGGGCCATTTGGAAGAACAGGGAGTTGGGATGTCTGCAGAGGATGGCTTGTGAAAAACAGAAATGAAGTTTATTGAAACAGAAGTACAATGCAAACAAAAACATTTGGCAATCAGTGCCAAGACACAGGCAAATCCTGTGTAGGCAAAAGGGTTAAGGACTCAAATACAATTAGGGCAAAGCAAAAGGAAGGGGGAGCAATGGGCAAAGAAGGGGTAGAGAGGGAGAAAGATAAAGTGCACAGAGTTTGAGGAAAAGAACTTCCTTAAGAGCATTCAAACACACTACTAACCCCCACAGTCAAAATGCAAAAAGAGATATTAGGAAAAACCACCCTGCCGCTGTCACTCGCTGCTCCTGCTGGGCGCTCACAGTTACGATACCATTTGTGTGAAAGAGGAAGCACTGTATCTGTGATGGCCGGCACTTCCATGAACAGCAGTCTCCAGCGATCCAGGCTGCTGCTCAAGGAAGCGCTGCCCATCGTAGTTATGGCACTTTCCCCATCACACAGTGCATTAACCATGAGTGTCTGGCAGGAGGGGGATGAGTGAGAGCGCGGGTGGTGGGACTTCCTCTCCACTTTTGCAGCTGTAGCTGTGAGTGCAGCTGCACTCACTCATGTCTGAACGAGACTACTGTGTAAGGAGGCAGGAGGAGGGAGTGCAGTTCAGCTACCAGCACTGGTCATACACAGTAACTAAAAAGATGAGGTCGGAAGTACACCTTCTGTTGGGAATTCTCTCTGGTAAGAGATACCCTTCTAATGTAGCAGAGTGCACAGAGGCACAACACAGCGGAGTCTGCCCAGGCATGCGTGTATGCTAAGAGTAAAATAACTTGGAGCCAGTTCATAGTTTCAAATCAATATAAGGAGTATTTATTAGTGAACTCCATTCTAGATAGTAAAGTGGAGAGATAGGATCTCTAATCTAGCTAGCTAGCTGGATGCAAACGGATCCATCTCTGCACACATGGTGGTGCAGGGGGAGAGGAGCTTGCATGTTGCAAGGGAGAAGAAAGGAAAGAGAAGGAAGAAGTGGCCAGGAAGGAAGGAAGTCCCTATGAGTAGCAATCTACAAACCAAAAGGGATAGTGTCAGAGCAGTAGAGAAGGGAAGATCAATGTCTTGACCTCTCTACCCCTCTGACTCACTAGTCTGTCCCCCTCTGTCATTGAGACATGAGACAGCACAAAGTCCTTCACTTCCAACACATTCACTACCAGGCACTACTGGAGCTACACCCAGGGGTGTAGTGGAGGGAGGATGCGCAGGGATGGAGCACCTGTACTTCTCAGCTTCTCTAGCTGTTGGGGTAGGCATGGCCATGGGGGCAGTCATGGAGAGCGCCTGCACTTCTGAATGTGCAGTTGCATCACTGGCTACACCCATGCTGCTCAGTAACTGGCAAGCACAAGGTCTTAACTCATGACTGTCTATGAAGTTTTGTCTGTCTGAGAAGGTGAGGACTCCCGAAGTGGACAAGCTCAGACAGAAAGACTCCTTTTGAGGCTGAGATTCTGCTCAAGTGGGCTTACTGTTAGTCCAATTTGTTTTCATTCCTGACAGCCCAGGACCCTCAGTGCTCTTACAGATTGCTGTGAGCTCATGCAGAGCTACAATCCTGTTGCTGGACCCCACTGCCCCTCCATGCCCTCTGCCAGGAAGAGACTTTCAGCAGGATTTCAAAGGCATTGCATACAAGATTAGCAGGACAGGAAAGGTCTCTGTGTTATCTTTACCCTCTCCTCCCACCCCGCCTATATAACTGTTTTGATTGCACTTCAGTTCTTTGCCTTTTGCCTGCTTAATAGGCGTCTGTCTTCTCCCTGGCTGCCAAATACTTCTATTTGCATTGTGCCTCTGTTTTTTTCAATAAACATTGTTTCTGTTTTTTTACTAGACTTATCTCTGAGTCCACTGCTCCTCTAAGGATACACTAACATTGATTTGTGTTTGCCCAGACTAATGCTCTTCTGTTATTGCACACTTGCTCATCGGTTCAAAGCTATTTCCCCCAACTTGACCAAAAATATAATCACAGATGGTTGTTGTGATAGTTGACATGCATCTGAGCAAGTATGGTAACACCAGGGAAAGCTAATCAGAGGATGTCTAAAGTAGCTGAGTCACCAAAAGTTGGCCCATGGAATGTCAGGGGAGGCAGAGGCCAAAGTATTCAAGAGGCCACAGTATTCAACAGCAGAGGCCAAGGCATTAAGAAATGTTGCTAGGTGAGCATGACAAGGAAAGAAGCCAAAGAGAAGTTCCTTTGTAAACAATTATAGGGTTAGACCCTGCAATAGACCCACCCTAATTTCTGAGGCCAACATCACAGCTCAGATGCTAACTTAATCTTGATCTGAGTTGCCACCAACATTCAGATGTGTAGTAGGTACAAAGGCCAGGAGAAGATGCGGTGTGATGATTCCTACATAAACAATTTCAAAATTCTCCTGAGATGCTAATGTTGGTTATTCCTGTCTCTCTTCATATCCCAAAACATACTTACATGCATTGTGAGAATCTTTCCAACTTCACTTTGAATATCACTTTAGATGAAATGTTGGTGGCAACTCAAGTCAAGATTTAAGTTTATCCACCCTCAGATGCTCATGGAGCCAAAAGGATTTAATAACTTATTAAATAAACATATAGCTGTGTAAGCCTTCTGTTTCAGGAATGCAGAGCTGGCATAAATATTGGGCTTCTTTTGCCTGTCTTTAAAAGCCTTTTATAAAGTCTTATGTCTGGGGCCTGGGACCTGAAGCAGTTTGGCCCACTGCCAGTTATGATTTAACCCATCTCACAGTTTGGATTCTACAAGCTGCATCCCCCTTAGCGTGGCAGGGCTGAAGCACTGATTGTCCCCATGGGAAGATGTGATCATAAGCAGTCACATTATATTAGTATTCATCATGTCCATCAATGATGTCATCTTCAACCATCTCCAGGGTATTATTGTTAGTTATTCCCACTACCATCACTCTCGCCAGAATATAAACTTGAATACTGAATCAGCAAGGCACAGCCACTACAGATGTGAACCAAGAGCTATTTTAAGATCCACCCAGAGACGTAAGTTTTGGGTAGTATAAAAATATGTTAAATAAATTTTTAAAAAAAGAAATGGGCCCGAATATTTGTAGCCACACAGGCAGGGAAATCCACATGACCTCTGTGAAGCAGTAGGTACAGAGTGCAGATTTCTTGTGGCTGCAGCTTAGAGTTCATGACACTGGCCTGTGCCCAAAGTTTGAAAATGCTGATCTCAGAATGGCAAGCTGCTCTGAGCTGCACATGTAAAAATACTGGCTGATATCCTAACAAAGCACCAGTGCTTCTAACTCAGTTCCACTGCTGACTCAGCAGTGGGTGGAAATTTAATTTACCTCTACTGCCCCAGGAAGCACTTTGCGCCAGAAGAAAATATGTCCCTGAGCTCTCAGGGACATATTTCAGGTGAGAAAGAGGGCTTCCAAGGGAAAGGGAGGTTGTTTAAATTCCTCACATACACACTCACTAGCACTAGTTCAGGGTTAGTCTGGAACACTTCAGAAGCACTGATGGCAGTTTCTGGAGAGGCATGGCCACATCCTCCAGGAACCCAGGCAAGAAAAATGAACTGCACATTATGCAGAGACTCAACTCCCACATTTCCAGAGTTTTGTGGACATCTCACCAGTGAAACGGATAACACCACCTGGTTGAAGCCTTCTCCAGATTTCCCCCTCTTCTAGAAACTAGGTATGCATTCTTTTCATAACAAATGAAAAATTCAGATGAATGGGTCCCATTGGTTTAAGTCATTAAAATGGAGAGTAAATAAACTAGTAAAGAAGTGAATGACAAAGGAAGTGATAGTTTCAAAGAGCCACTGGCTGACATGATATGCAGACGGGGCAGGGCTGTAATTGTGTGTACTGGGTCTAAGAACCCACGTGCAGCTGCTGGCAGGGTCACTGTGCAGCGCCCGGCTACCACACTCCCCATATGCTGCAGCAGTGGCGGCCTCCCTGATGGAGCAGCCTGGGGGAGGCGGCTTTCCTTTCCCTGCTGCTCAGCAGGCCATCCTCCCACTCGCTGCTGCTGCTACTCCTGCTGGGATGAGGAAAAAGCCTGGAGTGCTGCAAAATGTTTCAAAGCTATTCACATGAGCAGCACTATCCAGGCTTGGGCAGCCCTACCTGTGTAGGGCTGCTCGTGTGATGTGCCAGAGTCGAGGCCAATCCCAGTGCTGGTCCCCGGGTAGCCCAAGTTTTAAACCTGGGCTTTTACCTGGGTTAAAGGGCGCGTGCGTGCCCTTGACCCCAAGTCCAGAGTGGGGAGAATGCTTAGGCTGCACACAGCCCAAACACACACAGAGTCAGGTGCCTAGAGTGCCTGACTCATGGGGGAATCGCCCAATGCACCACATTGCTCATTTTTTGATTCATGGAGGCCATGTCTCGTTTCCCCATCCTCCATGTGAAAAATGTCTGTGTGAAAAAGCCATGCTGCTCCGGCTGCATCAGTTCCCTGTTCCCAGGGGCAGTGGAGGAGCAACGGAGGGGCAGATAAGACCTGCCTTCCTCCAGTTAAAGTGTTTGCTTCTTGGCCCTCTTGCATACCTGCACTTTCCCTCTGGGCACCATAGATGTGGGAATTGGACCCAGTGGGCCTAATCTTCCATGTTGAAGGGGGGAAGAACCAAGAACATGAGCAAGTGGATAGAAGTGGTGGCTCACAAAAAGAGAGAGAGCATGCCATTCATCACCTATGCCCATTTTCGAATCCCTCCTTTGTTGGCAGTGTGGTGGGGAGGACTGACTGGGTAGGATGAGGAAGATGGGGGTTAGCAAAGGCATGCTGCTGAAAGCCCCGTATAACATGGAATTGGCCCTGGTCTGATATTTGTGAGTCTGCATGTGTGTCTGGCATAGTCTTTCTCCAGTAACCACTTACAGAGAGCATATAGGTTGTATGTCTGTGTGTCTTTTGGGTTGCCTATCAAATGTGTATCCTTTCTTCTAAATGGCTGAAATTAGGCAGGTCTGATTATTTGGAGGGATAGTAGGACACCTGAAAATTCCATGCTAATTGGATGGAAAACAAAGCAGAAAAGCAGCTCTGTAAGTTTCATTGTAAATACTATTGACCAAATCTGACTTAATCAAGATGGTAAAAGGAGTGGTACCTTTTCAAAGAAATGCAAAACACAACTTATTATTGTTGGTGTTGTTTAATGAATGTAATGATAGCACCAACTGTGTATTAGGCATTGGAGAAAAAGAAAAGTGACCATCAGGGACCCACAGAGAGAAAGAGAGAGCACAATGTGGGAATGGGAGGATCATCACTGATTAATCTAGAAAATATTGTAAAGTAATTTAATGTCTTCAATTTCTATGTTTGCAATTGTATTAATTTCATTTCAATAACTTTTTACTAGAGCAATTTGTTGCTGTTTAATTAATCACACATTATTGCTTATACAATTCCTCAATAGTTGTATTACTTGTTTGGCATCACAGTCTGTCCAATTATTTTAAAATTAACTGTCAACTTTCCTATTTTTTCTCTTTTGCTACACCATCATTTTGTTTATGTTCAATATCTTCTTTAACCTCCTTTAACCAACAAGCTGAATCAGCAGTGGTGGGTTTTTTTACCACGCTGAAATGTGCAGCCTTCTTCCTTTTTTATGTTTCCATATTTTCCATCTTTATGCCATTCTAAAGTAATGAAAGAAAGTGAACCCCCATCCAGAAATAGAAAATGATTCTATTTAACCAATCACAGTGATCATTGATTCTGAAGACTTGTACAACTCGCCATAAGTATGCAAATGAAAGAGGATTAAGTATGAGTATTGATTTGTGAACTATGTGAAGTGTTGCAGAGAGAAATAAATAGGTGAAGAGTACATGCTTAATTAAAAAAACAACACCCTTATAGCTAATGAAGAGTTAGTGTGAGTTTTTTAAAGGTCAAACTGGACACTGTGCAGAATGCATGATTGGGTTTATGTTTGTTTGTTTATGAAAATAGCAACTGCACGCATTTTGATCAGGATTAGAGGTGGGTGGGTGGGTAGGTGGGGCTTTAGTCGTTTGCATCCGCCACTCTCCCAGGCTGGATTGAGTTTCTTGTAGCTGCTGTTTGTACGTATGCTATTTTATTAAAAGCAAAAGGTACAATGAACAGAGACCTCACTCAGGACCCACTAATGCCTTAATGTGGCCCTCTTCTTGAGCCTAGAAGTAAACATCTGTCTGTGCTGTTCTACTTCTGAATGCAGTTTGCGGGGCCCACATGATGGAATGCCTCCCATATAAAAACCAGCTTGTTTCAAGCAGAAGGATCCTAGCTTGATCATCTCCCCAATATGCTAGCTTTGCTATGTGCAAGGATTATTTTTTAAAGAAAGCATTCAACCATGTGAACTCCAGCCCACAAGATTATTTCTCCAGTGAGAACTAGGCCTCAGTTCAAATAGGGCAACAGCCAGGCCTGTTGGGTTTTGCTGTTGACCTACACAAGCTGCAAGAGCAAACCCTAGATTCATCCAAGGAGAGCTGGTCTTGTGGCAGCAAGCATGACTTGTCCCCTTAGCTAAGCAGCGTCCGCTGGGAGACTAGAAGTGTGAGCACTATAAGATATTCCCCTCAGGGGTGGAGCTGCTCTGGGAAGAGTAGAGGGTTTCATGTTCCCTCCCTGGCTTCTCCAAGATAGGGCTGAGAGAGATTCCTGCCTGCAACCTTGGGGAAGCTGCTGCCAGTCTGTGAAGACAATACTAGATAGACCAATGGTCTGACTCCGTATATGGCAGCTTCCTATGTTCATAGTTCCTATGTTCTGTAAGCCACATATGAAAAGGAATCAGGAATGTAGGCAAACTGCTTTTCAGAGAAGCTCATCTGCCACTATTTATGCTTTAATCAAGGATGCCTATTAAACTTCCCAAGAGCCTCGGGGTTTCTAAGAACAATATTTGAAAACCAGTGACCTAGATATTTGCAACACAAGTGACACAATCCTCAAGTTCTTGGTTTGCTGAGGCTGGAGCACACTTCTTATAAATGGACTTCCCACACTCACTCAAACACTCCATGAATCAACTGAGCCACAATGCAAGCATAGCTCAGGTATAGACAGTAATCACTAGGCAAAATACGCAGAGGAGTCTAAGAGTTTTGGAGGCATTTATCTTGCATCCAAGGCTACCCCGACTGCTTGGGAAAGAATTTTCTGCTCCTGCGTTTCCTTTCTTTCATTGAATCAGATCATTGCCTCCTGTTGTAGTAAATTCAAATGTGTTGCTTACGGAAAGCATGAGAACAAAAAACCAAAACGAAACAAACACACACACTGAAGTAACCGCTTCCCTATATAGCCTGCATTCTTCTCAACATATTCTGGGGGGAAAATGTGCATGAAATACCATTTAGAGAGGTTTGTCAGTAGAAATATTCAGTATAAAATTATTAAGCCAACTAAAATTATTAGCCAACATTATGCTGAAACCCAGAACTGACTATTTATTTTATGTTTATTACCTTATCACCTCACCCTTCCTACACAGAAGTTAGAGAGATTAGACTTCACAAAATTCTGTGAAGGAGGGAATGCTTACCTGTCATAGCTATCCAAAGAACTTCATACCCAGGCAGGGATTTGAACCTGAGGTTCTCACATTCAAGCCCAACAATCCAGCTATTAAACTACATAAAATATTATCAGCAGTGGACAGTCCCAAGGGGAAGGTTACAGGGACTTTTCAATACTTTCAGGAACTTTCCTCATAGAGCCAATTGAACCCATCAAACATGTTCCCATTAGCTATGATTTAAACCCTTCATAAAAAGAATATTAAACATAGCTGAAAGGCCTAATAGGACCAGCAGGACTCGTTTGTTCCATAGAAAACCTGCCTTGGCACTAAAACCACTTCATCTGAAGCTGCTACAAGTCACTCAAGCCACTACTTGCTGCAGACACGTTTGTATTTGCTTATTATGTGAATGTCTAGCCACTTTCATCCAAACAGCTTGGTTTAGAATCCATGCTAAAACTATAATATAGTTAGCTAATAAAAATAATTGCTAATAAAAATACACAAACATAAAATATCAGATTAAAATTATTCTGAACGTTCTTTATTCTAACCATTAAAGCCCACCCAACTGCATAAAACCATAAGTAGCTGGGAGGGGTCCATTAGGAAAAAAACATAAAAAGCTAAACTAGGTCAATACCTTCATTAGAACCTACTAAAATATCACGAATAGTGACCATGTTTTCCGCTATGTAATGCCCATTTGGCTTCTATGGACTCTATGGACTCTAAGTGCACTATTTCCACCAGCTTTGCTAATATAAAGAGAGTATGGCTAGATATATGCTACAGTAGAACCTCCATATTCGTGGACTCAACACCCGCGGTTTCGCATATCTGTGGTCGGGTGATTGGTCAGGCTGAGAGAATCCAACCTTGGCATATGCAGGTAAAAATGCCCCCAAAGGGGATAATACCTCATATCTGTGGGTCAGGGGCAGCTGGAATTGACCAGAGGTCATTTCTAGCCACCAGTTTGTGAAACAGAGCCATTTTATAGCTCGTTTTCTCTAAAACCTCCACTAAAAATAGTGGGGGAACGCTGAAAAGTGGACTATTTCTGACTTTTGGGGGATTGCTGGAGGCTCACAGAGCACTTTAAAGGGCCCTTTCTTTTGCCCCTTTAAACCCTTTTTTGTTTTGTTTTGCATTTCCCCGCCAATTTGGGGGCTTCCGGGAATCTAACCTCCACGATCCCTTTGCCCCAATGACCCAGTATTTGTGGCTTCCATATACATGGTAGCTGCAGAGAACAAAACCCCCAGGAATACTGAGGTTCTCCTGTATATTCTATTTACTTCTGCTGTGCAAGGGACCAAAATGTTCTGCTTAGTAATGAAGGTAGTTCCATGAAACTGATCAATTTTGTATTTTAAAAAACCCAGAGTCCTATTCACTCATTATGTTCTACACACATAAGAGAGACAGTGTGGTGTAGTGGTTAGAATGCTGGGCTAGGACTGAGGGGACCCAAGTTCAAATCCCTGTTCAGCTGTGAAACTCACTGGGTGACCCTAGGCCACGCATTTCTCTCTCAGCCTCACCTATCTGATGGGGTTTTTGTGAGGTTAAACATAATCATGTACACCACTCTGGACTCCTTGGAGGAAGAACAGGATATAAATGTAAATAAAAATAAATGAATAAACAAACAATCTGTGTAGTGTAAACATGTACATATTTGAACTCATTTAAGGTCATTCACATCATGTAGAGTTATTCATACATTATGTTGAATGCATGTGCAGCAGTACACTTTCTACCTGTACATGAATTTGCGGGACCCTGTACCCAGGTTCACTTTTAAAATGAACACACATATAGTCATGCACACAAAAATAAGTACATCCATACAAGCTCCTGAACCCATGTACAACATAATGACTGAAGAGAGCATGGGGAACAGCTATTTCTGTTTCTTTGTTCTTAAGAACATAAGAACAGCCCTGCTGGATCAGGCCCAAGGCCCATCTAGTCCAGCATCCTGTTTCGCACAGTGGCCCACCAGATGCCACTGGAAGCCACAGACAGGAGTTGAGGGCATGCCCTCTCTCCTGCCATTACTGCCCTGCAACTGGTACTCAGAGGCATCCTGCCTTTGAGGCTGGAGGTGGCCCACAGCCCTCCGACTAGTAGCCATTGATAGACCTCTCCTCCATGAAGTCATCCAAACCCCTCTTAAAGCCATCCAGGTTGTTGGCTGTCACTACATCCTGTGGCAGAGAATTCTACAAGTGGATCACGCGTTGTGTGAAGAAGTACTTCCGTTTGTTGGTCCTAGACCCCCTGGCAATCAATTTCATGGAGTGACCCCTGTTTCTAGTGTTGTGTGAGAGGGAAAAGAATTTCTCCCTCTCCACTTTCTCCACACCGTGCATGATTTTATAGACCTCTATCATGTCTCCCACCAGTCGTCTTTTTTCTAAACTGAAAAGCCCCAGGTGTTGTAGTCTTGCCTCATAAGAAAGGTGCTCTAGGCCCCTGATCATCTTGGTTGCCCTCTTCTGTACCTTCTCCAGTTCAAAAATGTCCTTTTTAAGATGTAGTGACCAGAATTGTACGCAGTACTCCAGGTGTGGCCGCACCACAGTTTTGTATAAGGGTATTATAATATTAGCCGTTTTATTTTCAATCCCCTTCCTAATGATCCTTAGCATGGAATTGGCCTTTTTCACAGCTGCCGCACATTGAGTCGACACTTTCAACGAGCTGTCCACCATGACCTCAAGATCCCTCTCCTGGTCCGTCACTGACAGCTTGGATCCCATCAGCTGAAGTTGAAGTTGGGGTTTTTTGTCCCAATGTGCATCACTTTACACTTGCTAACATTGAACTGCTTTTGCCATTTTGTCACCCACTCCCCCAGTTTGGAGAGATCCTTTTGGAGCTGCTCACAATCTGTTTTGGATTTTACTACCCGAAAGAGTTTGGTATCATCTGCAAATTTGGCCACCTTGCTGCTTACCCCAGCTTCTAGATCATTTATGAATTAATTAAAAAGCACCGGTCCCAGTACAGATCCCTGGGGGACCCCACTTCTTACTTCCCTCCATTGTGAAAACTCTCCATTTATACCTACCCTCTGTTTCCTGTCTTTCAACCAGTTAGCAATCCACACATGTACTTGTCCCCTTATCCCATGACTACTAGGTTTCCTCAGGAGTCTTTGATGAGGAACTTTGTCAAAAGCTTTTTGGAAGTCCAGGTAGACTATGTCAACTGGATCACCTTGATCCACACACTCGTTGACACTCTCAAAGAAGTCCAGAAGGTTGGTGAGGCAAGATTTACCTTTGCGGAAGCCAGGCTGACTCACTCCCAGCAGGGCTTGTTCTTCTAGGTGCTTTACAATTTTATCCTTGAGGATGCTTTCAATCAATTTGCCTGCAACGGACGTTAGGCTAACCGGCCTGTAATTTCCCGGATCGCCCCTGGATCCCTTCTTGAAAATCGGTGTTACATTTGCTACTCTCCAGTCCTCTGGTACAGAGCCCGATTTTAGGGATAAGTTAAATATTTTAGCAAGGAGGTCGGCAATTTCACATTTGAGTTCTTGGATGGATGCCATCCGGCCCTGGTGATTTGTTAGCTTTCAGTTTTTCCAGACAGTTTAGAACATCATCCCTTGTCACTTCTATCTGACTCAGCTCTCTAGCCTCCATCCCTAAAAAGCCTGGTTCAGGAACAGGTATATGTTCAGTATCCTCTGCCATGAGGACAGATGCAAAGAACTCATTCAGCTTCTCTGCAACCTCCATATCTTCCTTAATAATCCCTTTCACTCCCTTATTTTCTAATGGTCCAACCACCTCCCTGGCAGGTTTCCTGCTTCTGATGTACTTAAAGAAGTTTTTGTTATTCTCCTTGATACTTTTGGCTAAATGTTCCTCAAACTCTCTTTTTGCCTCCCTTATTGTCACCTTGCATTTCTTTTGCCAGAGTTTGTGTTCCTTTCTGTTCTCTTCATTTGGACAGGCCAGTGGCCACCTGGCCAGCCACCCCCTTTCCCCCCAGATTTTGTGGGGGCTGGGCTTTTGCCTCAGACCCCACAAACCTGAAGACTGAGAAGAAGATTGAAGAAAAATAGACTCAGACCAGACCTCTAGAATTCTGTATTCTTGGGTTTTTTTTCGTGTTTGGAGGGAGGTTTGGGGTTGCAAATGAATTTTAAAAACTGTGTGTTTAGTTTAATTTAGAAGAGGTTTAAACAGGGGTTCTGTGTAGGAGGGATCCTCATACTAGTAAGTGGTTAAGGGTAGTGTAGCCTTGTGGTTTAAAAAAACACCAATTCTGTCTTGTTTCCCATTCCAAAGATTTTTTTTGGGGGGGGCACTTTTAACAAACAGAAGCCTCTGCCCCATAACTGATATTCTCTGCTCAGCAACCTATTGTATGAACTTCCCTAGTCACTGTATTTTGGGGACCTCATGGATGGGCATCCTGGTTCTCTCTCTCTCTCTCTCTGGACTTCTTTGCAATGAAGATTGGGTCATACTGTGACTTCTAGCATCATCATCATTTTTATTCAAACTAGATTGCTTGCATAGGTTGTGTGGAGGCTCCAATTTGTTGCAGAAATGTCAAAAAATGTGCTATGCTTCTCTATGGGAAAAATCTTAAACTTCAAAAATTCACCAAAAATCAGCCCTTTGCCCAATTCCTCTGAAATGTGGTTGGTAGCTTCCACCCATTGGGCACTACTACCACCCCCACTCATTTGTTTTGCCCCAGAGCCATTTTTAAAAATACAAAATGTTTCAGATTTTGCAATTTTGAACAAAGAACAACATTGGGGTGTTTTGGATTGGCTGATTTCAAACAAAGAACAAAATGGGAGTGTTTTGAATTCAGGCCATAAACAAAACAGGGGGGGAAAAAGCACAACCTTAGACCAAAGCAGTTTCTGTTCCAAAGCCAGGCCTGAAACCTGATTGAAATGGATCTAGATAATTTGTTTGCTCCAAGAGTATTTGGAGTTGGTCAGCCACTACATGCTCAAGAACCTTGCCCAGGAAGGGAATATTGGCCAAAGGCCTATAGTTTTTTACATCCTCTGGGTCACCAGGGTTTCTTTAGGAGTGGTCAAATAATAGCTTCCTTCAATTGAGCTGGGACCACTCCCTCTCTCAATGAGACATTTTGAACCTGCTGGACCCAGATAAAGATTGCCTCCCTGCTAGATAAGCCATGAAGAGCAAGGGGTCATGCATGCACATGGTTGGCTGAACTTGACTGAACATCTTGTCCACATCCTCACGCACCAATAATTGAAACTCTTCCAGCAAAACTGGACCAGGTGGTACTTTGGACACTTTTTCCAATGACACTGCATTAGCTGTAGAGTCCAACTCATGGTGGATACGAGCAACTTTACCCTCAAAGTGCTATGCGAATGCATCACAGCATGCTACCGAGAATTCTAACCCACATTGCCCAGGGCCAGATTTCAAGAGTACCACCTGGAAAAGCTCTGCTGGAAAATAATTGAGAAGATGCAATGGTGGATGGGGAAAAAACTTTTTTCTGTTCCATCACTGCCACAGAATAGGTGCGATAATGAGCTCTAACCTGTGTTCACTCAGATTCGCCGTGTGTTTTCCTCTGCTTCAACAGGAGTGCCTGCCATACCAGCTAGAAAATCCTCCAGAGGCCTCCGAAATCCAATGGAGTCCATCAGTCTCTGGGGGTGGACCATTTTAATAGGTCCTCCACCCTTGCAAAGTGATATAGCCACTAAAACTCAAAACCTCAGAAGAAAGTGATCTGATCATGACAAGGGCACAGATAACACATCTCCCCCCCCCCTTTCAAATCACTATCCTCCTGCCCAGTTTAAAATAAAAACACACAGATCCAAAATGTGCCCCAATTCATATGTAGGGCCAACAACAAGTTGGGATAGCCTCATGGTTGTCATGGCAACCATGAAGTCATTTGCTGCCCTAGACAGGGATGTGGCCCCTCAGAATGAGGGAGATAATGAAGAAAATAGGGAGGGGTGGACCTGTGAGGCCCTCAGGAGCTGAGGGACCAATGGGTTCTTTGAACCCATCCACTCAATTATAGCTACACCCCTGGCCCCAGACAGCCTCAGCATGGATGTTGAAGTCACCCAGAATAATCATTCTTGGAGTCCTCAACACCAAATCCAAGACCACCTCTGTGAATTTAGGCAGGAAGACAACTGGGCAGCAGGGTGAGTGGTACACCAACATGCTTCCCACTCTGTCCCAAGAGCCCAGCACCAGGAACAAACACTCAGAACTGACATTCATTTGGATGGAGGGCCTAGAGAGGAAAATAGAGCTTTTATAGTGACCACCACAACCCCGGCCCTTCAGCCTATGCTGATTCTGCACTAAATACCCAGGTGGACACAGTTGGGAAAGACTAATCTCTCCCAGTTCCCCCACCCAGGTCTCCGTAATACAAACCAGGCTGGCCTCTTCTGCCACCATTAAATCATGGATGATAGAGATTTTATTCTGGACTGACCTGGCATCAAACAGCAGCACCAGCAGGCTCTCCAGCTGTTGCTGCTGAGCTACAACTCCCATCATTGCCAACCACAATAGATTGCAGCTGGAGATTATGGATGTTGTAGTTCAACAACAACTGGAGAGCCAAGCTTGCCTACCCTTGACATAGACAATATGTTGGTCCACTTATGCAGGATAACACATGTGATCATAAGGGAGGTACACACTATTATTTGGAACACTGGATTCAAAGCAAATAGGGAAAGAGCTCAGTACAACAAAGGGTTAAATATCTAGAAGTCTGCCTAGGTGAAGAAGGAAGGATGCCAAATAAGCAGCAAGTTGAAGTAATTAGGAAGCACCCATCCCTTGGGGTGTGCATGGAACAAAAAAGCACGGTTCGGTTCGAATTTGGATCAATTTCAACTGAACTGCATTGTTCCAAACCAGTTTGGTTGAACTGACTGGCCAGTCCATTCCATTTGAATGAATTGGTTTGGCTGTTTTGAGCAGCCAATATACTTGTAAAGGGGAATATGGTGAGGAGGCCAGAATTGAGTGGCCACCATGCTGCTGGCATGGTAAAGGAGGGAGAAGTGTGCTTGCGGCCACACCAGGAGGGAAAGTGGTAGCACCAGCAGCCGTGCTGGCCAGGTAAGGAGCTTATTATCTCTCCCACCACCCCCACCCAGCCACCCTCTGCCATTGCTGAACTGGTTCACCCTGGCCTGGTTCGGTCCGATCAAACCTGAGAGAAATTGTTTACAACGAACTGTTCATGCACACCCCTACCCATCCCCACTCAGAGCTTTGCTAGGGACTTCCAGTTTTTCTAGGGTATGTATTGAGCTGCTGGAAGATAAGGCCAAACTGCTCTGTGCACTTTTGAAAAAGAAAAGAAATTGGAATTGTTGCTCAGCCTCAGCAAAGTAAGAGGGTTTTTTGTAAGTTTTGCAACACAAGTGAGAGTAGAACTTAAGTTCCAGCTTTAGTGCACCCAGACCCTTTCTTGCCAGCTGCTTTAGCACTGGCAGTTGGGAGCACCATGCTGAACTTACACAAATAAATGATGCATGGGGCACTCCTTGACCAGGTGCAATTCATCCTAGGGTCCTGCTTGTACACTATGCAAAGCTTTAGTGGCCAATTCAATTTGGGAGAGATTTGGCCCAATTTAGCCAAAGAAGCTTTGCTTTTGAACTGAACCGGCATGCTGCCAATTCAATCTGAACTGAACCCACCATAGCCAAACAGGTCTGGTTTGCTTCCAAAACAATTTGGTCACTTCAGCCTCCTCCTTGAACCCTGTAGATACTTACTGGGCATGTGTGGGAAATAGACTGACTTTATTTTATTTTTATCTGAGCACACTGAAGTATTAGTGCTTTCCATGGTGTAATTTAAAAATGACTCCAAGAAGCATTTTCCCCTCCCCAAAGTCCTAAGAAAGGCTGAGGGTTTCCTGTAAATTGTAGTCTTTTCCAGAAAAGACTATAATTCCCAGGAAACACTGGCCACCTCCAGCCTCAAAGGCAGGATGCCTCTGAGTACTAGTTGCAGAGGAGTAACAGCAGGAGAGAGGGCATGCCCTCAACTCCTGCCTATGGCTTCCAGCGGCATCTGGTGGGCCACTGTGTGAAACAGGATGCTGGACTAGAGGGGCCTTGGGCCTGATCCAGCAGGGCTGTTCATATGTTCTTATGACCTTTCCCAGGACTCCAGGGAAGAAGTTAAAGTAACCATTTACAGGAGTCACTTTAAAATGATGTGGAAGATACTGCTATGTTGCCACACCTAGATTAAAAATAAATAAATAAATAGAACCAGCCTGTCTCTTGTGCATGCCCAGTGGCTGGGAGGAGGGTTGCAAGGCAGGGGAAGAGGCTGAAACGTTAGCTTTGAATTTAATGCTTGGATCAAAATCCAGCTGAAGCAAAGTGAGACTTCCCCTGGAAGTCCTAAATCTACTTGAGGGCTTCCTGAAATGCCCTGAAATTGGGAACTGCTTCACACAGCCCTACTCTCTTACAATAATTGTATTACATATCTAAAATTACATTTGCACACTTCCTTTTCTCTCTCTCCCTGTCCAAGATCTAAACGTGCATAGAGTCCCCACCAAATTTTTCCAAGGTAAATCTCAGTGTTCATACTCGGGCAAAACATCAGATATTTTCTGTTGTGTGAGGACGAAGGGAATATTGTTGGCTTCCATCTGCAGTTACTTATACTTCCCAAAACTTTGTTCCTGAGACTTGGGAGACCCTCAGGGTGATAGTTTTAGGAGGCACAAGCAGCTTCAGAGGGAAGAAGGGGGGGTCACTGAAAATCCCTGCCCCCCGTCCAATGGAAAAACCTGGTGCATCCACAGAATGTAGGATATTATTTATCCTAATGTAATGTAATGTAAATAATATCATGTAGGATATTATTTAATAGGGATGTGCATGAATTGGTTTTTTTAATTCAATTTGTACAATTTGTATCATGTAGGATATTATTTAATAGGGATGTGCATGAATTGGTTTTTTTTATTCAATTTGTACCCAAATTGAATCACCTCCGATTTGTTTTGGGTCCGAATCTGGCCAGCTAGCACAGTAGCAATTTGTTTTGTCCACAAATCTCCTGAAACAGGTAGATTCGGGTACAAATAGTTTTGAACCCAAATCGATTCGCACAGACAGCAGGCGCAGGTAGTGATTCTCTCAGCAGCAGGAAGGGGTGAAAGAAAAAAATTATCTTCTCTTTTCCTCAGTCAGGAAAGCAGGAACAAAAAGCAGAGAATCCACTCCAGGCAGCAGGCAGGCAAGGCAAAGCAAAGCTCCTCTGGCTCTCTCTCTCTCTCTCTCTCTCTCTCTCTCTCTCTCTCTCTCTCCTCCCATGAGACAGAAAGGCAGAATGGTGGCTGGCTGCTTCCTTAAGTACATTTGAAAATCCCTCCTTTGAACTCCCCTCACCCTTGTCCCTTCTTTAACCCTTCCCCTAGTCAATGTGGGGTCAGTCACCCCTGGCAACAAAAGATTTGAATGGAAATGAGCCAATCTGAAACCAGGGGGAATCGCCAGCCAGTCATTGCACATTGTAAGTCACCAATCTGAAGCTTGAGCGGGTGGGATTTTTTAAAAAAATTCCTGACACAAAATGGAGACAGCAAAAGAGATCACCACAAAATGAAGGTCTGAATCTACAAATTTTTCAGGTTGATTTGTTTTGTACCTGAATCTGGCCAGCTAGCACAGGGGCGTCTACAAATCACCCAAAACAGGCAGAGGTGCACCTAGGTAATTTTGGAGCCTGGACCTAAAGGCCTTTGGAAGCACCCCCCTTCCCCTGCAAATTAAGCATCATCATGCTCTGCTGGGCGACCACACCACCCAAGACAAACTAAAGAGGATTTGGGGGCCCCCAAGGGCTGTAGAGGCCCTGAACTTTGACCCCAAAGTCAGAGCACCTCTGAAAACAGATAGATTTGAGTACAAATCATTTTGTACCCAAATCGATTCGCACATCCCTATTATTTAAACAGTATGGGTTCACCCCCATTCAACCCATGTCCTGCTGGACCCAGCCCACCCCTACCTCCCCTCTCAATCCCCATCCCCACCTCCTCATCCCCATCTCCCCTCTCAACCCCAATACAATACAAGTGTACTTACAAAAAGAACAAGAGAAATGGAAAAACAAGGAGAGAGAGGTGAGAGGAGATGTGAAACATGGGGGTTGGGGATCTGTGTTATGACATGGGCAACAATGAGGAACCTAGCCCCCTTCATGTTCTATCACATTTCAAGTGCAGCAAGATAGATATTCTTAACTATTATTAGAAATGGGGACCACAGTTCGAACAGTGGTGATTATCAGATTCATTAGCAACATTTGATGGCTGTAATGCATTTTTAAATGTCTTATGAGGCCAGACAAACATATCTGCTTGTCCTTCCTTGACTCCAGGCAGACTCAGAATCTCACTAGGAGACCATGAGACTGAATGACTGAATTAGTTCAATTGCTGAAGAGCAAGATGCTTGATCTAGTTAGTGGTCTGATGATTTATTTTGCCATCACAATCACCACATGCCTTTGTTTTTGATGACCCTTTTCTCAAGAAATAAATAGACCTTTTGTCTGCTTCCAGCACTGGATTAACCATATGATGCTGTGGTCTAGTTTATTGCTCTTACAACTTTCCATGCCTCTCAATAACCTCTTAGACAGAGATTTGTGCAAGATGTGAAAGTGGAATGTTAAGAAGTTTTTTAAAAAACATTTTATGGTTCCAAGGCTGAACTGTATTTTCAATATTAAAAGTGATACTCTCGATAGTATACAAAGAATACAATTCTTAGAACTGTTTGTTTATGCCTACTAATGGTAAAGTGTGCCGTTGAGTCGGTATCTACTCCTGGTGACCACAGAGCCCTGTGGCTGTCTTTGGTAGTACCCTTAAAATGCGTGAGAGGCTCATAGATATATTTTAGGCAGATATTGTTGCGGATGATCAGGAAGCATGAAGAATGTACTTTTTCTGTTTCTGTTGAAAAGAAAATTTTGGTGGTTGCTGGAATGATCAAACTGCACCTGTTGTTAAATGTGTCAGTGTAGCTCTGCCTTTATTTTTTATTTTTTTAAGAATACCATCCGCTGGGGGTGGTCAGATCTAAATTGGATAGGATGTGATCCACAGCATATTTTTAAAAACTGCAACTACAAACCTTGCTGAGGGTAGAGGGCTTGGAGAAGGTAATGAAAGCAAAAATCTCATTCCAGGTCATGAAAGCAACAAAACAAAATGTAATCAAATCCACTGATGTTTCCCCACCCTTTATCAAATTAACCCTGAACCTGGACCAATCCAAGCAAGTTGGTCTTGCAATAGTTTTGATAGGTATTCAGACTTTGCTTTTGGTGAATCTGCTATAGTAGGTGGCTGCGTAATTTCAGGAGGGGAGGTCAACCATTAAGCAGGCCTCTCTTTGTGCCCCTTGCTGCCTAAATTCTAACTCTAAACTCTAAATTCTTTTAATTAGAATAATTTTTAATAATTTTAATAATTTGTTTTAATAACTGTTTTATACTATTGTTTTTATTGTACCTTGTGTGTTTTAATTATTGTTGATTTTTTAATATTTTAAATCTTGTACATCACCTAGAGATGTACATATCAGGCGGTATAAAAATATGATAAATAAATAAATATATAAATGGCTTGGGTCATATTGGCCAGTATCATAAAGGGTGGAATGCCATGTGATGACAAACCTGGGATTGCTGTTAAATGGCAACTCCATATCAATTTTTTTTATTTTTTTTTTGCTTATCTTCAATACATGTAGTTATGGAAACATGCAATGTCATACTATCATGTCATACATTTCACCGCCATCCACAGCAGTTAATAATGTGGAATAGGATCGGCAAAGTTCATAATTCATTTCCCCCTGCCAATTGAGCAAAGTGATGCTTATTTGAAGTGATGCTTATACTTAGCAAGTGGATATCAATTGTTCCTATTTCTCTCAGCACAGCGTCTTTTCCAGCAACTGCTTGTTGGTGTTTGTTTTGTATCTTCTTTGGTTTTGCTTTTCAGATTGTGAGCTCCTTTGGGGACAAGTATGACCTTCTCATTCCTTTTGCTATGTAAACTGCTTTGGTTATTTAAAAGGTCCCTGTTCAGGTCAACATAGTGTCTTTTTTAGGAGGCAAGCCCATTTGAGAACCTTTTACTGAAAAGCAATATATGAATCTATATATTTATTTCTCCTAGGCGTACCTGTCGCTAATCCCATGTGTGGCAGCTCTCGCGAAAGTTCACGAGCAGCTGTCGATTAGCAACAGGGACAGGAGAAAATAGGGATGCCGGCTGCTGGAGCAGGCAGCAGTGGGCCGGCCCGTCCACTGGGAGCAGCAGGCGGTGGTGGCGGTGGGCAGGCCTGGCTGCTGGGAATTGGCGGGCAGGTGGGAGGAAGTGGTGGGCCAGTTTTACAGCTGACCCCCAAGCTAGAAACCACGGGCCGGTGGCGGGTGGGAAGCGGGCTGCTCGTGTCAGCGGCTGGCTGGCCGGCGGGAGCAGGCAGCAGCGGATCAGCCCAGCCTGGTCACCAAGAGTAGCAAGTGGCGGCAGGCAGGCCCCTCTGCCGGGAGCAGCAGGCAGTGGTGGGCTGGCCTGGCCGCTGAGAATTGGTGGGCAGGAGGAGGTGGCGGGCCAGCTTTCCGGTCGGCCCGCCAGCCAGAAACTGCAGGTAGGTGGTGGTGGGAGAAGCGGGGCAGAGGGAAAGAAGCCAGGCAGAGGCAGGGGAGAAGCGGGCCGGTGGAGGCACAGATGCTCTGTGCCCGGCCAAGCTAGTATTAATTAAGAACAATATTTTAAAAATTCTGCCTGTGCTCCAGAACGTATTGCTCTGCAGACTGGAATCGCAATGCTAAACATCAGCAATGTGTTTCCGATCTTTAGAGTGCTTCCAGAGCATGAGCAGTGCTTGTAAGTCTTAGCCCTGTGGCACAACAGTGCATGAGCAGGAGGACTGGGGGAGTTGTGCAGCACATCCCCCACAGAGCCTCCTTAGACACCGTCTTCATTAGTCAGGATGTCAGCCACTAGATCTTATATGGGACTTATTTCCTGTATAAAGCTTTGCTGTGCTTATGAAGTGAAAAGTATAAGACTGCTTCTTACTTGTCTTGGTACATAATAAATGGAGAAGAAAGGAAAGCTATTTTTCTGCAGATTTTGTTCTTTAAAGGTAGTGCAGAAAGCTGTGGCACAGATGTCAGTTCGGTTGATTTGAAGTGTTGGAAAAGGAGATGCTCCAAGAAGTCCCTGTTTACCCAGAATAGTTTCTATTCCCTGATACATATTCCCGGTAAATCACTCTCCTGGTTTTGTCCTTCCTTTGCTCTTTGTGGAAATTTAGGGGATGCTTTAGAAAATATTGGCGTGAGTTGCTGGAACTGCCCTTCTCCAGCTTTCCACTCCCTTCCCCTGAGCTCTACAAGTATACACATCTGAACACTAAAAGTACAGTACCATGCAGTGCAGCGTCTGATGGATCACATGCTGCAACGTTAATTATGAACCACAGATAACACAAAATAAGATTATGATGGTTTCCCAGTATATTTTAAAGCAAAAGAACAAACTGCTTTATATCAGTGTAGGACATGCTATTACTGGATAAATGAATACAGAGCAGAGCAGGGAGAAAATAGCCTCTAGTTCAACAGTGAGTAGGTGAGAGGTATGAAGATAGGAAGTGCTAACAATTACACAATAGTGTCCCTATTTTCCTCGGATGATATGTAATATATCTGTTTAAATATGTGACATGTTCCTAAGGGAACGTTAGTCTGTTACAGTTAACACCAAAGAGTCTTGTGGGACCTTAAAAACTAGATTGCTTGTGCATCAGATGCATTGGATGAAGTGATCTTTAGTCCAGAAAAGTTGCTGCAATAAATCTGTTAGTCTTTATGGTGCCACAAGACTCTTTGCTGTGTTTCTGTGAACACACACACAAACATACACATTCAGTTACACAGACACACACATGTTGCACTGATCTTACAGCATAGTCCTACAGGTATGCATGTTTACTCAGAAGCAAGCCTCACTTAATACAGTGGGGCCTATTCTCAGGTAAGTGGGTATAGGATTGCAGTTTTCTTTTTCTGTAGTGCCATATAATGGAGAATCATCTTCCTGGTACTGGATAAATTGGAAATCAAGGGCCAGATCTAGCCAAAGTTAAATACTGTTAGGCCTCATATTTAAATTCATGTAACTCATCTAATGGAATGTAGAAGTGCATCACTCAGTCTGATTTATAGTTAATTATATTCATTTTGATTTCTACTTTTCAGTTGAGAATTTGAAATAATTCCAATATTTAGATTTATTAAACATAATACAAAACAAGGAAGCCGCCAGCCCCACCCTCTGCCCCGCTTAAAGGTGTTATTTATTTTTTAATGTAACATGAAGGTTCTGCACAGTCAATTCCACTATGGTTTATTACTCTTTTAAAATAAAACTGTACTGTCCTTATTAATATTATTTTTCTTTTAATTTGAAAATTGTCACATGAAGCTTTTGAAACTGTATTCTCAAAAGCCTGACAAAAACATTTATATAGAAATTTAAAATTTCCAGTTTTTATTTCTGAAAATAGTACCAAAAATGTTACATTGAACCTGCCCAAAAGGAGAGAGAGAAAAAAAATAATGGGCAAAAAACGTTGAACTATGCCTTCTCTGTGAATGCAGTTGAATAATTACTCCATAATATAGTAAGTATATGTATTTATTACATGATGGAATAATTAATAAAATAATGGAATAAAAACTTCATTCACAGAGATCTTGTCTGAGCAAGATCCCTAGAACATAATATATCTTTCAAACAGAGGAAATATTTCCATCTTAGATGTGTACAAAAAAATCTGCAAAATACTAAGATTTGCAATTTTCTGTTTGGATTAATTTCAGATATATTTTCAGATTGTAAATATCTGCAGTTTGATCTTTTTTTATTTATTCAGAAATAAATCCCATGCAGTTCAGTGGGACTTACTCCCACAGGATCACAAAACACTCTTCAGAAATATAAACTGTTATGGAAATTGTGCTGTAAACCTTGATATAGGGGGAAGAAGCCATTTAACAATGGACCTAATAGTTTAATAGTCATTCACAACATATGAATGTTATTACTGTTTCACTTTTACTTAAATCTACTGCATAGATGGATCTCTACACACATATCTGCTGCTGAGCCGACTTTTCAGCTGCCATGAAAAGAACCATACTTGCTAAAAGCAGCAAGCATTTATGACATTTGAAAAGTTTTAGTCAGTAGATTAAAAATCAAGTTGCATCTTTCTAAAAACAACACACATTGTTAAATATATTTATAGTCAATTATCTGTGTTTTTATACATGCATATATAATTCCTTCCCCCATCATTAGTCACTTTTCAGGATTAGTGGCGAAAGCAGCTATATCTGACTCAACAACTTAGTTTTTTGCTATTTTCAGCTTCCTTATAAACTACAGAGATCAAATGAACATCTCTCCCCTACAACTGTTACAAGGCTGGAAAACTCTATGAGAGATGTACTGAATTTAAAACACACACACCAAATGCTTCAAAATTACAAGCAAATTCTGTCATCTCTTGTATTATTTCAAATGCCTCACAGTAGTAAGGGAGATTGTTTCAAGATGCACGTTAAACAGAAGTGGGGAAATATTTTTAAATGATTCCAAGTCACTGTTGCTAAAGCATGTACTTCACTCTCCCACTCATTTCAGTGGCATAACCACCCAGAGAAGAAAGTTTGGGGTGGTGTACAAACGTGATATATATATATATATATCGAGAGAGAGAGAGAGAGAGAGAGAGAAGTCTAGGCTGACTGGATCATCCCTGTGTTTGTTATTGACCTATCTACATTCCTCCTGATATTAACTACCTGGTTGCAGGCATAAAACAAAGGCTAAGCCTGCCAATTATAATGAATAATGTTATATTACGATAATGGTAGTATATAATTACAATATATTACAATTAACTGAAACTGTAATAAGAATATGTATTATGAGTGAAGACCACAAAGAACATAATGAACTAAACCAGGCCTGCACAATTTCGGCCCTTCAGATGTTTTGGGACTACAGCTCCCATAATCCCCAGCCACTGTGGCCCGTAATCAGGAATGAAGGGAGATGCAGTCCAGCATCTACCAGAGGGCCAAAATTGTGCAACCCCCTTAAATTCAACCCAAACCTTAGCATGACCTCAGTGGAAGAAACGTGTAATGTGTTCCAACTGATGTAATTCACTCCCATAGATATTATTTTAAGTGCCTCAACACAGTTGTACTTTCCCCTCTCCCAAAAAAACTTCCAGCCTGGTCCAAATCTGTTTACTCAGAAGTAAATCTCACTGATTGTAATGAGATTTAAATGGGCATTACTACCAGCTAAGTTTTCTTCAAATTGCTGTCTTTCTTCTAGCTAACATATGTTACATAGGAAAAGACCCTCCTCATGGACCTCTCTGCCCTGGAAAAAACCCTTTGTAATTGAGCTTGGCACCAATCATATTTGAATGTGAAATTATACCATAAAGAATGGTACACTATAAGAAGGGGACATTTTTCGCCTGTGGAAATGATCAGAAGGAAAGATTCTTGGTTACATGTTCTGTTCATGCTATAACTTGGGTTAACACAAATCAGACCTATAGGGATTGCTTTTTTTTTTTTTTTTTTTTTTTAAGGACTGAAGCAGTTCTTCTCGCTGCCCCTCACAGGACTAGGCCCTCACTCCATACTGCAGCTGGGAAGGCGGGCATTTTATTTTCCAGTCCACCAACTGGAGGCTTCCTGGGCCAGCCAATATAACTTTGCAAATCTTTTCCTGAATGGATTCCTGATGAAGTAATGCTATTCAAAACAGACCAAAAATGCTACATGGGCAATGCAGATATTTTGGCCTTGATTTGAACTCCCATAATTGCATTTAACTAGGTCGTTTGGATTGCTTAATTTCCACAATTTTCCTTCCCGAAGTGCTGGGTTTTCAACAAAGCAAGATATTAATGCACAGTATTTCAAGTTAACACCAGAAAAACCGATAAAAAATGATGAAAGAATTTTGAATGGGGAATATGTGTCATATGCTTAATGCAAGCATGTTTTCAGGGCAATATTCAGCATCCATTCTAAGCACTGTAGCACTGACAGCCTAGGCCCTCACTGTTTCCCTTATTTGGACCTTTTGGACCAAAATCCAAATTTTGGTCCTAAATCCAAGTTCTGTTTTTTGGTTACTGAGACATGTTCTGGCTTGAACAGTTCCAAAAACAACAGTCTCTGTAGGATCAGTTACAATCAAAGATCTCTGGAGCCCATCACTAACATTGGGTGGAGCTTTGGAAGGATGGGGTATATCACTAAAACTGTCAAAATATTTACTGCGAAAATGACAAAGGCATAGAGAAAGAAGAATGTATTTATATATTTTGCAAAGATGTCAAAAATCAATTAAGATAGCTAAGTTCCATAGCTACCATCATGTGCTGGTCTATGATAGTAATAAAATTACTACTACTACATAGCTACTATCTCAGGATACAGAGTGAAACAGGGACTTCGGTAACAGTTTCTAGCAATTTCAGACACAAGATTTTCAGAAAGCATAATACAATATGCCACATATCCTTGGAAAATGTTTTATGATGTAGGTAAAATTTCAAAAAACAGCATCAACTAACTAGTCAGAAAACTGTATACAAGTGGAGAGACTTTAAAAGAGTAACAATATTTCTAAATCCCATGCTAGAACCTCTGATGAATTTAAAAGTAGGCTCCTTAAGTTTAACTGGAACAGACTAATGATTGATTGATTATAAACATATTCCTTACCTGTAATGTTATTGCTGGACAAAGATCATATTAACAGGCACCTGGAAAACTACTTCCATTGCTTTAGTCCTGCATTAAAAACAAAATAATTTTTAGTATGGAATGGATTATTCCACCATGCCAATGAATCACAAAGTGTAATGCGAAAGGGTGATGGTTCATATAGGCAGCTACACATCTTTCAGCTTTAAGAAATAAAAACATTGCAAAGATTTCATTTTAAAAGCAAATATATATATATATACTTCAATGAACACTTTTGACTGTTTTGTTTGCTCTTTCTCTCAAAGAAACAAAATGTGCACGTGTTCTCACTCACTGTTTCAGTACAGTTCAGTTCTTAATAAACCCAGAATGAAGTTGCTCACAGTGGCCTTACTTGCAGCTAACAAAGCTTCAGGATCAATAACATTCTGCTATAACATTTTCAATGAACCATTCAGATTTTTTAAAAACTGAAGGGGTCCAACCTAATACCCCCATTTTAAAAAGCTTTCAGTTGATTTTTAGATGAGTATTTACATTGACTTGTGTGTGTGTGTGTGTGTGTGTGTGTGTGATAATCTATCATCTGCCAATTATACAAACAGATATTACGATATTACATGACTGAAAAGCATCAACCTAAATTAACCACTTGTCAGAATCAGCAGAAATCTTAAAGATATAGGATACATTACAGCTCTTTTGGGTAAATGCACACCGATACTTAGGAACAGCAAGCCCAAGATTCTTTGTCCTTGCCAGTTAATCTCTTACTTACCTTGTATATCAAAAACAGGCTAGTGAAACTAAAGCTGTTAGAAGTCTCAAATCTTTTGTCCACTGTTGTCTCACTTTGCGCCTACTTTTTCCAGTTTGCTGCCATCTGCTGGCAACCAGTATCTTCTGCACTGCATTATTGCAGTACATAAAATTGGATTACACAACTATCATACAGTACAAATATGGGTGCCCCCCCTCCCCGATCTGTGTTTTCATAGCCAACCAATCAGGCGCTGTTACAGTTCCAGGTCATATATTTTGAAATACAGCAGAATGGATACAGAGGTCAACATATGAATTATTTTGGCTTTGCTTCACAGCTCTTTGTGTGGAAAAGCAGCATTTGTAAAATGCATTAGACTTCTTCACTTCCCATTCAAACTGCAAGGATTTTTAAACTATGAGGCGTTAGTTGAGACTGGCTTCCTAGGTTTCAAAGCATATTACAATAACATTCATAAGAGTACTAACAAAGCATTTTGTAGGAATTTTGAAGACATAACGGCTGGAAAAAGTTAGCTTTTTCCAGATAGTTTAAGGCAGGTTTTGTTTTTTGCAAGAAGGTTTGAAAGCAGTTGTTGCTTATAGTGGGTACACTTTTGCCTTCAGTAAACCTTGCTAACTAGGTGAGGCAACTTTTGAAGTGGTGATTCCCTTTTTATTTAGCAGGGAGAGCAACTGGCCCTATTCAACCCCAGCACAGCAGCCCTCAAGTGGCTGTTACTGCTTTGTTATCTTATCTTTCTTTCTTTTTTTAGTAAGTCCTTTGGAGGACAGGGGACGAGATTATGATTATGATTATGATTATTAGACCACTTTGCAAACTTTTTGTTGAAAAGTAACAGTAGTAGTTGTGTTTGTAAGCAGTTTTTCCAGGATTTTGTGTTATTTCAAAAGCCTGAAAACCTATTTGACTAGAAGTGACAGTAGGACAGAAGGAATATGTCTGTCTGTCATGGGAAACACTGCCTCTCTCAAACTATTTAACCCTCTTAAAAATGATTATCTATCTCCAGACAAAGATATATGATGAATATGAATAGGACAAAACTTTATATACAGCTTTTCAACAAAAGTTCCCAAAGCAGTTTACATCCATATATACATCCATCCATACATACATACATTGATTAAGTGCCGTCAAGTAGGGATGTGCACAGAACCATGACAGGTGGCTTGATGGCGGGGGGGGGTCACACTTTAAGGGCGGGAAGGGTGCACTTACCCCTCCCTCCACTTTCCACCCGCTGGTGCCCAGTATCTCTCAAGTCCTACAGGGTGGCAGCGTACTTCCCTGCTGCCCCGTTTGCCCCAGTGGGTGCGAGCGCACATGTCGAGCGAGCGCACAGGCGCTCGCACTCACCAGGGCAAACGAGCCAGCCGGGAGGACTTGAGAAATACGCTGCCACCCTGTAGGACTTGAGAAATACCAGGCACCAGCACGGGGAAAGTAGAGGGAGGGGTAAATAGACCCTCCCCTGCCCTTAAAGTGTTACCCCCCCCCACCTTCGAACTTCAAACTGCCCGGTTCTCAAACCTGTTTGGAGGCCCATAAAAGGGCTTCCAAACAGGTTTGTGCACATCCCTACCGTCAAGTCGCCTTCAACTCTTAGCGACCACATAGATAGATTCTCTCCAGGATGATCTGTCTTCAACTTGGCCTTTAAGGTCTCTCAGTGGTGCATTCATTGCTGTTGTAATTGAGTCCATCCACCTTGCTGCTGGTCATCCTCTTCTTCTCTTTCCTTCAACTCTCCACAGCATTATGGACTTCTCAAGGGAGCTGGGCATAATATGTCCAAAGTATGATAGTTTGAGCCTGGTCATTTGTGCCTCGAGTGAAATTCTGGATTGATTTGTTCTATGATCCATTTGTTTGTTTTCCTGGCTGTCCATGGTATCCTCAAAAGTCTTATCCAGCACCAAAGTTCAAAAGAATCAATACCTTTTCTATCTTGCTTCTTCAAAGTCTAGCTTTTGTATCCATAGAGTGTCACGAGGAAAACCATTGTCCAAACAATTCTAATCTTTGTAGGTATAGACACATCACGGCATCTAAATATCAACCCTACCAAGTGCTCGTCTGCAGCGCATTTATTGACTGCTGAATCCTTTACTGTTGATGGTTGACCCTAAAAGGCAGAAGCTACCCACCACTTCAATGTCTCCATAATCAGTTCTGAGGCTGGTTGCTGTGCCTCTTGTGCCTCATTTAGTTGTACTCCCATTTTTTTCAGTATGCTTCTTGACTTTCATTACTAGAGCCTGCAGATCAACTACATTCTCAGTTATCAGAGTGGTGTCATCAGCGTAGCACAAATTGTTGATGTTTCTTCCTCCATGGTTAAAACCATGCTCATCTTCTTCCAGTCCAGCTTCTCAGTATACGTTCAGCGTATAAGTTGAATAAATACAGAGAAAGTATACAACCTTGTCTTACTCCTTTGCCGATCTGGAACCAGTCTGTTTCACTGGGATGTGGCTTCCTATCCTGTACATAGGTTTTTCACGAGAACAATGAGATGTTCTGGGACACCCATTTTCCAAAGGATATTCCACAACTTGACATGGTCAACAGAATCGAAGGATTTTCTGTAGTTGATAAAGCACATATTGACTTCTTTCTGGTATTCAAGCCTGTTTTGAAACAACTGCACTGGCTGCCGATATGTTTCCGGGCAAAACACAAAGTGCTGGTTATTACCTTTAAAGCCCTAAATGGCTTAGGCCCAGGTTACCTTAGAGAGCGCCTTCTTCGGTCTGATCCCCACCGCACACTAAGATCATCTGAGGAGGTCAGGCTCCAGTTGCCACTGGCTCATCTAGTGGCGACCCAGAGGCAGGCCTTCTCTGTAGCCGCTCCTAGATTGTGGAATGCACTCCCTGCAGAAATCTGTAATTTGAATTCTTTATTGGCATTTAGGAGAGCCCTAAAGACCTTCCTGTTCAGCCTGGCTTTCCAGGGTTTTTAAATTGTTTTAAATGGTTTTTAATGTATCAGGTTTTAATAAGGTTTTGAATTGTTTTGTTTTTTAGCTGTTTTATTGTATTTTAAAAATTTTTATTCCCAATTATTGATTAATTTCAATTGTTTTATGATATTTGTGAACAGCCTTGAGCTATTCTGTAAGGGCGGTCTAGAAATCGAACAAATAACTAAATAAATAATAATAAGATAGGAACATAGGAAACTGCCATATACTAAGTCAGACCATTGGTCTATCTAGCTCAGTATTGTCTTCACAGACTGGCAGTGGCTTCTCCAAGGTTGCAGGCAGGAATCTCTCTCAGCCCTATCTTGGAGAAGCCAGGGAGGGAACTTGAAACCTTCTGCTCTTCCCAGAGCGGCTTCATCCCCTGAGGGGAATATCTTGCAGTGCTCACACATCAAGTCTCCCATTCATATGCAACCAGGGCAGACCCTGCTTAGTTATGGGGACAAGTCATGCTTGCTACCACAAGACCAGCTCACAACCCTTGAGGACAGTCCTTGATTATACAAGTGTTATCATCACAACGGGATACAGGCATGTTCACCACTGCCCCCCACCATAATAAAAATAACTTAACATTTCCATAGCACTTGAGAGTTCAAAGCACCTCACACTATTTATTGATTTAAGAAATATTTAATAAATGTAGATTGTGTCTGAGGAGAAGTTACTTTTCTTGTGGATCTTTTAAAAGTGTATTTCATTTAGTAAAGTAAGTTAAAATTTGGCTTCAGGATGATCTGTAAGGTATTACAGTATGTAGCTAATACTGGAAAGGAGGTGGTGTGGCTATAATGATAGGGTTGGTTTATGCTGGATTTGAATAGACTATAAGCCTAATTGCTGATGTAATAGCCAAAGTCCATCAACAATGGTGAGCAGTGTGACAGGGAACAGTTTTTGGTTTCTTCCTTTCTTTGTATGTTAGTCTGCTTTTCCTCCTTCCCTTTCTCTGCCCTTTCCTTTTCTTTCTTTGTATTTGCAGAAGTCCTCTCCTCCACTTACTCCTTTACCCCCACCCATCTCTGCTTTTCCTTCTCCAGGTCCTCTCCCTGCTGCTTCTCTCTTTTTCTCCAGTTTTCTGCTGCCCAATTCTCTCCAGGTCCCTTACAATTCCACCTTCCATTCTTCTTTCTCCCCGCCCCCCCCACATTCCCTTTACCTAACCCTCTATCTCAGTGTCCCACGTTTCCATCTCCCTTCTTCTTCTCTTCCCCCACACTGCTCTTTAGTCCTGATCCATCCCCCCTTCATTTCTCCAGGTCCTTTCCTGGCTGCTGAAAGATAGAACATTCCCCATAAGAACTGGCCAAGAGCTGTTCCTTCACTGAAAACAATGGCACTTAATTTAAGGTAATTAAAGCTGATTAAATGTCTGAGGTGTTCCTTTTGTGTTTGAGCATGGAGTGCTTCGCAATTACTGAATTTTATAAACCCCTCAATGTCCCTGTAGGGAAGGGGAAATAGGAGTTTTAAAGTATGTGTAACTAAGTCACAAACACATATTTAGACATTTTATGATATTATTGTCAGGAGTTCTTACCCTCCCCCACAAGACAGGGTTGTGTACCCATCCACGGCAGGGTGTCAAGGGAAGCCAGGGGTTCCAAACACCAAGGCAACCCCAGCAATTACCTCTCAGGAGTCAGGGAGAGCTCAGAGACAAGTGCAACAGCTGCTGGGGGGTGGGTGGGGACAGCCCAGGAGACGGCAGCTTGGTGGAGAGGGAATAGCAACAATATTAACTCCACAGCTGCAAACAGGTGCAGGGATATTAAGGAAGGGGGTAGAGTTAGAAAACAAGTCCCTTTTGGGAGCCAGGGGTTGGCTGGCCACTACACCTGCCCAGCCAAGGAAGGCAGAACACATTGGAAGGAGGGGGAGAGTGTCTGAAATGCAAGGCTCTATTTAAGCCAGGGGCTGCCGAGGATGAGGAGATCAGCCAGGACGGGCTTGTTGGTCTGACTGTCTCCCGGGGAGAAGATCAGACCTTTTGCTCCCGCTGACAGGAGAAGAAGTGAGTGAATGAACTTCCCTCCTTCCCCAGCTCTGAGGCCATGCCCATGCCTAGAATTTAGTGATGGAGGGCGTAACGTTTGCCTTGGAGAATTCCTCCCCCCAGGAACGCTGACAATTATAACCCCTCTAACAGGGCAAAGAGGCACCTTTTTAATATGGTGATTCTCTTTATTTAGCAGGGGAAGTGTAACTGGTCCTATCCACACCCAGCACTGTACCTCCAGTGACTGTTGCTGGTGTGTGTCTTATGTTTCTTTTTACGTTGTGAGCCCTTTGGGGACAGGGATCCAGCTTGTTTATTTATTTACTTCTCTATGTAAACCACTTTGGAACCTTTTGTTGAAAAGCAGTATATAAATAATTGTTGTTGTTATATGTAGGATTCCAAAGTGTACAACTGACTGGTCAACTGGAATGGACAGATACTCATTTCTTGATTGGTCAAGAGTCCAGTCAAGGTTCTGAGAGTCAGTTGATGGTAGGGATGTGCACAAAACTGGTTTGCCTGGTTCAGTTTGAATCTGAACCAGTTTTGGCACCCCTCAAACAGGGGCCTGGTTCAGTTTGAATTAGAACCGGTTTTGGCCCAGTTTGAGGGCGAGGTGTGTGAGTTCCATTTTCAGTTTTAAAAAATGACTTGCTGCCCAGCAAAGCAGTGGTAGCATTTGGAGGGTGCTGTGGAGGTTTTTTTGGGGGGGGGATCCTCCAGCATCTCCCCCTCTACCTGCCTGCCTCCCCTGGTTCATTTTGTGAGCATGTGGTGGCCATTTTCAAGGCTGTTGCACATGCGTACGGGCCATTTGTGTGGCTGGGTCTG